>NW_004524595.1:15668218-15671650 GCF_000260255.1 Octodon degus | reverse complement strand
AGTCAGTCAGCCTCAGGCAAGAAAAGGTTGGGAAAGACTGGACTTCCAATTATTCAGTTATATTACCGCAAGAGGGGGCAAGAAATTCAGATGAAAGATCACTAAGTAAATGTACTATCTATACCATTTCTATCATCTTTCCAAGTTCTTTATTACCTTTGATGGATTACTATCATAACCTATACAAAGAAAAATACATCTGCTTATCTGTGAAGAAAAAGCAAGCAAAGGGGGATTACATCCCATACCACAATCAGGTCTGGGAGCCAGAAGTACCTAAGCAAAGCAGAGCACAATACTAGGAGCTAAGTAACCCACACTAATACAGTTCATGGGTAGGCATCTGTAAAGAAAAAAGCAGGGTGTCCACGTTCACGGGGTCACACCATGTGGGGCTTCACCATGGGACTCACACCTTGTGAATCACCTTAACACTCACTGAATTGCATACTTTATTTTTTATTTATTTTTTTCTATTTTAGGACAGGGTCTAAAGAGTCTACAGGGTCTCACTGTGTAGATGGGACTCATAGTGATCCTCCTGTTTACAGCCTCCCAAGTGCTGGGATTATAGGCGTGCGTCGCCACGCTCAGTCTCAATTGCCATCTTAGCATGCTCCAGGGGCGGGGCTGGCACAGCAGGCCCAGGGATTGAACTCTCAGCCCCTGCCTCTGCCTTAGCAGGCGCTTTAATCCACAGAGCTACTTGGCCACCCTGAATTATATACTTTAAATGGCATGTGAATTACATTGCCACAAAGGTGTTCTAGAAAAACCAAACACAAAGAGTGGGCATATGAGAAGCAATGTTCACATGGTAACCCAAAAATGACAGCCCTGACTACTTATCACTCAACCTTAAAGCCATTGTGGAAGACTTATGTGACTTTCTTGGATTTTACAGTGCTAAAATGATTTTTTTTTTTTTGTTTTTTTTGTAATTTATTCATTTGGTACAGGGTCTCACTATACAGTTTAGCCGCATAGTGATCTTCTTGTTTCAGCCTCCCAGCACTGGGATTACAGGCGTGCACCACCACACTTGGTTTCTTTGGCTAGCATTAAATCTGGATCATTGTGCTTGCCAGGCAGGCACTGATACCACTGAGCTATCTCCCTGGCCCCTATAGTACTTTTTTAAATCTCAGGTTAAGATTAACCTCAACAAAACAAACAAGCTACCTAACCTGTTCCATCTGTATGAAATTCTCTCAGAGATTATGTGTTCTAGGACCTAAAACTTAGTTCACTTCAACTTCCATTAGAATCTCTGAGCACTACGCCTTCTATTATCCCAGCACCTCTACCTCTCAGGTATTTTGTGTATCACCTACTCACCATTCCAGTATCTCTAGCTAGTAACGAAGTCCAAGGAACCTGCAGCCCTTGCCTCAGTCTTAACAAGTCAAACCTAATACCCTTTTTAAAAGACAGGTCTGCTTCAACAGAGTAATAATTCAAATACAGATAACAATTTCAAGTTAAACTGCCAGGTATAAAATCTATTATCAGCAATTTCATAGAATTTCATCCACTCTATCTGAATAAAAAGAAACTACCTGTTGCTCTTCCATTTTTCTATCAAGTCTAGCAGCACGATCTTCTCCAATTTCAATATTATCTCTGATAGCATTCAACTGTTTCTCAATTTCATTGACCTACAAAGAAATTATATAGCAAATCATTAAGACTAATAACCACCAAATATCCTTTTTATTATAAATGTATGTAAATAAATAATCAGGTAAAAATTACCACTGCCCAGGCCATTTCATGTTTCAAATATTCTAAATTAGTCTTCATTGTACTTAAACCAGCAATACTTTGAAAACGTTCCTCTTTCTCTAAACAATGGCGCTTTAGTTCAGTAAGTCGCTGAAAAGGTAAAAAATTTATTTAACAATGAGGGAGGAAAAGATACTTTGAAAATAAATGGTTACAAAAGTACTCCATAGAGGTAAGAATTCCATTAAAGTGAAAATATTTGGTTCTTTTGTATACTTTTGCTAGGTCCAATAACCGTTAATTTTTATACCCTAAAAATGGTGAAAATATTCTTCAGATGAAGAGCAAAGAAATTAAAGGTTCAAACTAACACAATTATACAAGTTTCCAAATTCACTTTCCCATTTTCTTTTGTTTTTGACAGGCTGGATGCTCTTCTAGATAAAGTATAACAAACATCTATTCCAAAGATAATAGAAGGATCAGAAGAAATTTATTCTAAGTCAAATGATACAAATTTTCATGTCTAACCTCAGTAACTGAAAAACAAAACATCAAATATTAAGAATCATGTAATTAGAATAATACATGGAGTGGCTTCAAAACTCTGTACATGTGGGTAGTTTCTCCCTTTGTTTTTCAACCACAGCCTTAACTTGTTTTCCTACCAACTCACTTTCCCTTTCTTTAGGATTATTTAAATTCACTACCTCCTTCTTCAAACTGCATACTACTAATAGACTGATGACCATCACACATTTATCAAGGCCAGACTTGACTTCTGTATTCATAATTCAGATATACACTCCGCACTTTACAATTCCAGTCAGATGTTGTATAAGCATCTCAAAATTTATATGTTCAAAATGAGATTCATCTAAAAAAAAAAAAGAATGAAGAAAAAGAAAACCTGGCTCCCTTTCCACACTTCTGTCTCAATAAAAATTCCCACTTCCTGAGCTGGTTAACGTACAGGTCATTCAGTCATTCTTGATTTGTGTCCTCTGCTATAACCTTACCCCTCTACGTCCTAGACACCACCTGCCACAATCATTGTGAAGCTCTTCTTTCCTTTACTACTGTCCATATCACACCCCATCCTACGTCATCACCTCTATGGACATCAACAATATAAGCACTTTCTTTACTGACCTCTCCACATTAGTTCTTCTCTACATGTCTCCTGCAGAATAGCCTCCTGAAAATAGACATTTAATCAAGTTGTCTACTTCAGTATCTTCTACCACCCTTAAATCTTTCCTTTTTTTTTTGTACCAGGGATTGAACTCAGGACCCTGTGCTTGCCAGGTAAGCGCTTATTCTACTGAGCTCTCTACCCGGGCCCACACCCTTAAATCTTTTTTTTTTCCCCATAATTTTATTGATAAACAAATAGTAATGAGACAGTTTCAAATCCAATTGGTAGGACAGTTTCAGTAATTCACACATTGCATACATTCTTCCTAGTGGTTAACTGCTGTACAAGATGCAGACATGATATCCTATTTACAAACACCAAATCGCTCTATTCATTAAGAGAATGTAACTATATATCTACCCTAACCACTTTGAATACGCAGATACAAAATGGACATTCATCTGTATCCCCTTTTTTTGTTAAGTTCCGTTATTTGAATATTATAGGTGTGTAAACTCAGTAAAATATTCTAAAAGAGTCCAGTAGCCCAGAATAGTATTGGGTCTTCC
>NW_004524595.1:15651184-15667343 GCF_000260255.1 Octodon degus | reverse complement strand
CAGTTCTTACACATTGTTCTGCAATAAATCCTTGTTCACTAATTTTCAGGCCAGTCTCCTACTAAACGCTTTCATATAATCTTAAGTGTACAACTCCTTTATCAGTGCTCACCATAATCTCATTTATTTACTGTTTTCTGCCTGATGATTAAGTCTATGACCCCAAGAATCTTTACATTTATTTTGCCACTATATCCTACACTCAAACACAATGCGAACAGGCATATGGTATAAATTTAGTATTTGGTGATAAAATGACTTCTAGTTTCCAACCTTCACATGTTACTTCTTAAAGATTTAACCATTCAGACCTAGAGTTTGAGAATAAGGAATATTTAATCAAGTAGAAAATCTGTTCTAATTAAGATGCATAGTACTGTTCTCATTATGTTGTTATATATCAGGAACTCTACTATAGAAGGATGTGCTTCCCAACACATTTCTGCAGGCTTGAACTACTAGTGGAACATGCAAAACTGTCCTATCACATGGCTATCACCAAATGGGACTACTCAAGCCACCCAGTGGGACAATCATATTTACCACCAATGGTTCAGAGCTATCCATCAACAATGTATAGCACCTTTGTAAACATATTGAAGTCCACAACCAAAACATTTTTAATCTGTTAAGAACAAAGTATACTAGGGAGAAGGTAAGTACTCAACCCCAAATGGTCTCAAAAAACAATTTCTGAAATTTCTGGTTTCTTATTTTTTATGAATTTTATACTAAGTATATTTATTTAAATATGCAAATATTTCTTTTTCCCAGATAGTATAACATATACTCCAAAAGAAGGTGCTATTTTAATATAATGTTGAGTGAAATAAACCAAGCACATAAGCTTAAATGCTGTGTTGTATCTCTCATTTTGGCAAAGGACATATAAAGAGAACAATAAAGTAGATAGAAAGGAAAATAGGACTACTCCTCCAATAGGGAAGTGGTCCAAGGGAGCAAGGGAGAGGGATGAGGAGGGGAAGTAAGAAGAATAAAGATGTGCCATGTACAGAAACCTAATGACCCCAAATCAACATAAACTTTATATGCCACAACATGAGCTAAGACAAATTATACCAAAGATAAAAAAGGATTTGGGGAACTAGGAAAGTAGGGAAGAGAAGATGGAGAACCAGAGGAAGAGGGAAGAGAGGAAGAGAGGGAAGGGGAAGGGGAATTTTTTAAAAACGCTGTAATAAGTACACGCAAACCACTCTCCAGGATAACTGTATGCTGTGCAAACTGCAAACATGTACTAAAAAAACCCAAAGTTGTTTAATCCTATGGTTTATAATAGTTCCTTGCACACCACTAAACTCAGGTGTGCAAGGATGATAGGAAAAACAAGAATACACATACTCATCCTTCATTTCTTAGTTTTCACAATAAACCACAGTTATAAACCTAACTAAAAAAGAATTTAGAAGTAAAAAGTCCAACGTAACATCTGAAGAATTCAACTTTAATACACATATGATCCTAACTCAAACAAGCCAAAAAGTTGCTGAAGACTTAACTGGCTTTTAGCTGAGTGTGGTAGTGCACCCTTGTAATTCCAGCACTTGGAGGGCTGAGGAAGCTGGATACCTTGTGAGTTCAAGACCAGTCTGGGCTACAAAGTGAGCTCAAGGCCAGCCTGAACTACATAGCAAGACCCTGTCTCAAAAAGAGGGAAAAAAAGTACTGGCTTTTAAATTAAACAAAAGCTATGAAATTATGTAACACAAATGGAATTATGTACTGGATGGATAGCTATAAGCTGAGTTCTCCGATTATCTGATAGAAGAAAATACAGAAGATCAACAAATAAACTGGAATTGAAGTAAGTCACAGCAAATGATTTAAAACTTAAGCAGCATGAATGGCTGCCAAGTTGGTGAATACACCTGGGACAGCTGCTCCCATGTGATGAGTTGCTTAAAGAATACTCTGAATGTGATAGTCACTAACTGTATATAATTTTAAAGTACACTATGTTTAACATCAGTTTGAAGTTTGTGTTTATTATCTCAACAAAATAAATATAGTTTTAAGCCACTTTAGTGGGGGAGTACGCCTTATGGTACAACCAATTAGTCACATAACAAGAGATGTGAATATTTTCATCTCCTCTAGTAAAAGAAGACAGACCTCTTTCCTATCTTACAAGATGGCAGGTGAAAAAACTGAGAAGTCAGACACTAAAGAGAAGAAACGGAAAGCCAAGAAGACTTCTGCTAGTGGTACTGGTAAAAAGGGTAAGGTGAAGAAAGCAAAAAAGTCCAAAAAGGGACAGACCCACTACAGCTGAAATCCTGTCCTGGTTAGAGGAATTGGTAGATACTCCCAATTTGCTATGTATTACAGAAAGGCTTGGTACAAGAAAATTTACCTAGCTGCTAAATCAAAGGTTGAGAAGAAAAAGGAGAAAGCTCTTGCGACAATCACAAAACCAGTTGGTGGGGACAAGAATGGAGGTACCTGGGTGGTTGAGCTTCAAAAAATGCCTAGATACTACCCTATTGAAGATGTGCCCCCAAAGCTCTTGAGCCATGGAAAGAAACCCTTCAGTCAGCATGTGAGGAAACTTCAAGCTAGCGTCACTCCCGACACCATCTTGATCATCCTCACCGGGCGTCACAGAGGCAAGAGAGTGGGCTTCCTCAGGCAGCTGGCCAGTAGCTTGCTACTTGGGCTAGCCTTAATCGTGTTCCTCTACAAAGAACACAGCAGAATTGTCACTGCCACTTCTGCAAAAATTGGTATCAGCAAAGTGAAATTCCCTGAGCACCTCACTGATGCTTACTTTAAGAAGCTGCAGAAACCCAGACATCAGGAGGGCAAGATCTTTGACACTGAGAAAGAGAGATACCAGATTTCAGAGCAGCACAAGGCGGATCAGAAAGAGGTGGACTCACAGATTTTAGCAAAAATCAAAGCTGTTCCTCAGCTCTGGGACTACCTGTGATCTGTTTTTGCTCTGACAAATGGAATTTATCCTCACAAATTAGTGTTCTAAATCTCTTACTAAGAACCTAATTAAATAACTGATACATTAAAAAAAAAAAACATATACCCTACCCACTATTACAAAATGAAAACGGCTAACAAATACCATAAATATAAAAACAATACTTCACTGATTGCTATAAAAATATTATTACAGGACCAGGCTATAATGTAGTGGCACAGTACTTGCCTGGCAAGTATGAGGTGGCAAGTTCCATTCTCAGTACAAAAAAAAAAAAAAAAAATTATTGCTGGGCTGGGGCTGTAACTCAGTAGCACACCTAGCAAGTGTGAGGTCTTGAGTTTGAGTCCCATTACCAAAAATAAATAATAAATATTACCTTTATACAGACATATCTGTACATAGGTATATAATTTCACTATAGTTTATGTACAACAGGAATTTGGCTCATCTCAAAAAGATTTACATTAACTATTTACAAACCTCTTCCCCTTGATTTATTTGTTCCTTTGTTCTTTCTTTTGTCTCCATAATGTATGAATAGTCTTCCTTCATCTGTTCAAGTTGTGTTGCTTTCATGAAGAACTGTTATCACCAAGAAAAACACAATTAAGAGCCTATACAATTACAAAGAACTGTGAAAACATAAAAAGACAACTTTATTCTGTGAAAACTTTTGAGGTCAGAACATAAAAAGATATTAAAAGCATAATCACATATAAATAACCACAAAAGAACACATCTTATTTTGTTTGTTGTTTTGTTTTCATTTGGTTTGAGGGGTTTTTTTTTTTTCTTTTTTTGTATTTTAGGGAAAGGTCTATAGGCTGTTGAGGGTCTCACTACTAGATCAGACTTGTAAAGATCCTCCTGTTTATAGCCTCCTAAGAGCTGGGATTACAGGTAAGCGCCACCTCACGCAGTCTCAAATGCCTTCTCAGCGTGCCCACGAGGCCAGCACAACAGGCTCGGTGATCAAACCCCTGTGCCTGCTCAGGGCACTTTAATCTGTTGAGCTATTTGGCTGGCCCTCAACACATCTTATTCTGGACGCAAAATGACTAAACCTGCTACACTTATTTTATGTGTTGATTTGTAAAACTTCTTTAAATCCTACAAAATGGAACACCTTTGAAAATGAGGGCAAAACAATTTTCAAGGTTCATTTTCAATAATTCTTTTAGTTTTTTTCCCAGCAAAAGCAACAGGAAACATTCACATCTTTGATCTTATTTTTTTAAAATAGGAAATAACAATATTCATACCAAAAGCTACATAATGGTTTAGTAGTAGCATTTAAAGGTTTTTAAAGTTTACAAGTTACTATACACGTACAAGAAATATTATCTTGTAGTTCCTTAAAGCTTAGTTTTAAAAGACAATCCATTTTTTTTTCAGCATTAAAGTCAACTGAAAACAAGTACAGGAAGTTCCTGACTTACAAGTGAGTTCAGTTCAGGGAGAACATTCATTAGTTAGATTGGTTCCTAAATCTGACAGTGAGTCTTACTCATTGTAAAAGTTTATAACTCAAATGTTCGAAAGTTGGGACTTACTATATTTACCAAGAAAACTATACTCACAACTTACTTAAAAATGTTCTAATCTAGTTCTATATAACTGCATTAGATTAAGCGGTTGGGTTTGAGATGAAAAAAAATCTTAGTCTATTATATCAGCAAGAACAATGTTTCGAATGTATCTGTATGGATTGGGATAGACCTATATTCACATTCTTTGGTGACACTTACTTTGTATTTGTCTCCTTCATTTTTAGACTGCAAGAACTGTTTGCTCATTTCTTGCGTTAAAACAGAAACAGGATTATCTACCTGAAACAAAAGATCAATTTTTAACACTTCACTTACGCCTTAAAGGTAAATAAACTGAAGTCCACAATGCTGTAAACGGTAGTGCCATCAAGACAACTACCAGGCCCTCGAAGGAGACAGCACAAAAGATGAGATGCCTTACAACTGTGGGAGGGATGGATGCTCCTGCTGTGAACCAGGCCTAAAGACCTAAAGGCCAAACAAATGCTAAAAGAGTAGCACCTGGGATTGATATTCTAAATAGGTATCAATCACCTGGAAAGACCCAAGTGAGTCACTAGCCCAACCCCCAACAGAAAGAGACCCTGTCCTGCCTTCCAACCCCCAACAGGAAAAGACCCTGTGCCATATTCATGCCCGCTTGCTATGGGTGACTCGCTTTCCCATTAGATACTGGATTTAATCAGATTTACCTGAGCAATAGTGCTTATAATCCCATTGGTTTGTCCCACCTCCTGCCCACCTAAGCGAGTTCCCATTCTCTCTACCTTAGCCCCAAATGGTTTTACACTTTTATAAAGTCCCTGGAAGAGACAGCTTCCTGGGGAACTACCCGCTCAGGCCCCCCTGTCCCTCTCTTGGACAGGAGCTTTCTTTCTCTTCATAAATACATTCTGCTCATTTAAAAAAAAGAAGTCTAAGCACTAGCCAAAGGTTGTGACACTAGGGTAAAACAAAGAGGAAATGTTAGATTTTTAAATGTCACAGAATTTCATGATACTGTACCAAAATAAACAGTACTATTAAATTCCAATGTTTAGGGGCTGGAGAGATGGCTCAGTGGTCTAAAGCACCTACTTGAAACAAGCTTGGCAAAGCACAGGGACCTCGGTTCGATCCCCAGCACCACATGCCAGCCAGACCCGCCCCCTGGTGGGCTGAGCTGGCCACACACACACAATAAATAAATGTAATAAATAAAAATAAATAAATATTTTTTTAAAAAAAGTGTTCTTCTAAAAAAAAAAAAAATTCCAATGTTTAACATTAAAGAAGGGCACAAGCTGAAAAACAATCAGAAGCCCCAACATCTGATGGATTTTCACTTTTATCTGTTTTCACAGATGACACAGGGAAAAGTCTGCAGCACCACTGCTACTGTCCTGGGCTCTGCCCCCAACCTCCTAGGTACCTTGGACCAGTTACTGAGTTTTTCCAGCTATACCTGAAAAGTCCAGTTCAGTTATTTCTAACCCAATTATATTAACAAATGTTATCAATTTTTCTTACAGCAGTACACTAAGATTTCCCATGTGTCTTTATTACTCCATGAAGATATGGTAAAACAAATGGAAAAAATTAAACAATTTCTATTTTTGGAGACTCGTTTCCAATAAGCCATTCCTTGAATTAAACTACCTAAACTATTAAAGTACCACAGTTGGAAAACAGAGAAACAAGAGAATTTGTTTCAAAAATTCAGAGTTATTAATCAGTTACATCTTTAGTACCAGTAACAAAAACCAATTTACATGGTAAAAAACTTTTCATAGTTACAGACCATCTGGGGTCAGTATATACAGAAAAAATACCTTTAAATCCTTTAATTTTTACTATCTTTAAATTAACAACTATATAATCTTTTTGTAAACCAATGGTTAAAACATTTCCTTTAAGTAAAATGTTGAGTCATCTCTTCTAAGATAATAAAATTTATGCAATTATAGAAAATTTTTACATTCTGTATCTTAAAATTTTATACACTGACTCTGATTGCTACATTTTTTTCAGTAAAATAGTTATTCAGCTTCTTGTCATGCCAAAATGTTCTGTGCATATACCACTATAATTAGCATAATCTCTGTAACAGGCAAAATTTACATGAAATTATGTCATAATACCTGATTACATAAAAATGCAAGATGAAAATGATTTTTCAATTCCTTTTAACATTTCTAATAATTCAGTAAGAGATACGAGGTACAAAATCTTAGTAAAATATGACACAAGAGCAGTAATACAATTCTCACTTAAATTTAACTTGTCATAATTTGTTATGAATATAGAAAGACAACAAACTTAAAACATTGTATTTGCTAAGATTCGGGCAATAGCTTTATGTGACAAGATACAGCATATCAGGTCTGCCACTCAACTTGTTCATAAGTCTCAGCTCCAATATGAAGTTATTTAAAACACAAACTGAAAACTAGCTTTTTCCATGTCAAGTATCTTGGCAAGGGTGCCATTAAACATAGTAATGAACTTGAGACAGTATAAATAAGAGTTAACAAAAGCTAAATATTGTGGCTTGAACAACATTCATACAAAAAATAATGTATCATAGGTTACATAAAATTTTCCTGACTGGTTAAAATGCAACAATGTAAAACACCCACTTTAGAATCTTTAGCTATTAAGTTCAAAAAGTACCAGTGTCTACATGAAACAATTTCTCTCCAAAGCAGAAGTAGGGTCAAAAATTAATTAAAATGACATAACACATTCTAAAGCTAAAAAACATTCAGTTTTTGTTGATGTGGAGGTATAAACTCAGAGCTTGGGGGCTTTATCATGCTGCAAACGGCTATTTCTCTGGTTCACTCAAAGCAGCAGATGACAAAGTATACAAATGCCATTAAGCTCAATAAAGAGGCAAGGGGGCTTGCACCCAGCTGACCTCCCCAGGAAGCATGGCTACTGTGTCTACAAAAGTAGGTGTGAGGACCAAAGGCACTATTCTGCTAGCTAAAGAGATAGAAAACCACCTCTCCCTCCACTCTAAAAGCTCCTTCCTGAGGTAAATAAAAAGTATACAAGGGGAAAAAATTGAAATACACTTACCTACAGAGTAAGAATTTCAAAATATTAATGTAATCCCTACTTAAAAACTTTTAATTAGAGTCATCTGACCATTTCTGATTACATCTTAAGATGTATCCAGATTCATTTCCTACTGATTTATCACTACATACTTCTAGTCAAAAATACTAGCTTTCTTTCTTTCTTTTTTTGCAGAACTGGGGATTGAACTCAGACCCTTGCACTTGCCAAGCAAGCTCTTACTCTGCTGAGCCATCTCCCCGGCCCCAAAAATATTAGCTTTCTTCCCTAATATTTTAACCACAAGTATGACTACAGTGTTTTATTTCCCAGGTTATCATGCAGTGGAGGAGAAAAGGAGATATTCAAGCAACAAGCAACAATTATGGCCCTTTCACATAGCGGCTTTGGAGTACCTACTGAATAGTCCAACAACAATTCTAAGAAGAGGAAAATTCATGCATGTTAATAAATACATCGTAATTTCATAGTTGAAATTTCTTTCGACATTGCACTTTCTCCATAGGGGAGTCCTGGTTCTTGTTTATGTTATGGTGACTCAGGACTTAACTAGCAGCCTTCTTTTTCTTCTGTTTCTTATGCTTCTTTTTCTTTTTTGTTTTTGTCTGCTGCTTTTCTCATTCTTCGGTGCTTTCTTCTTTGTCGCTCATATGTCTTCAGTATGATCTGATTCTGACAAGGACTCAGATGAAGAAGGTTTATCTTCAACATATATCTTTCTTTTCTTGCTAAGTCCTTTAATGTCCTTTTCTTTCTCAGTTGCATCCTTTGACTTCCTTTTTTTTTTAAAAAACTATCCTTACTGTCTGACAGGGAACTTTCAGAAGATTTATATGAATGGTTCTTTTCTTTGTCCTTTTTGATTGCTTCTTTTCCTCATCCTTAACAGTCTGAAGAACTGTTGGAAGAATTAGAGCTCAATGAATAAGATGAATACCTACTAGATTTCTTCTTTTCCTTCTTGTCTTGAGGAGCTCTGATTTCCACTTAATTTCTCTCTGTGCTTTTCTAATTGTTTCTTCCAATTCTCATTCATTTTTTCTTCAAATTCAGCCAAAGCCTTAGAGCCTTTTTCTTTTCTAGTTGCTCTTTCACTTCTTCCCAGGTAGGCCTGGGTCAATTCAGATAATCCTGGATGGTTGGCCCTGAGGACTGGATTCAACCTCTTGATCTGGTCATTGCCATTGGATTCATGTAGGCTACCTGATTGTCCCGTTTCCCCATGGTACTGGATGGAGCACCCAGTTAACACTGTGAAAGCCAGACCAGGCTACAGAAGCAGCTAAAACAGGTCTGCCCCTGATCCTTCTCTACCATGTTTTTTATAGTGCCTCCTTACATCCTAATTTCACATTGAATTGGCTTCTTAAAAGTAAAACCTTATGTGCCAACTTTCACAACAGACATGTTGGCACCAACTCTGGATTAAGTACAAGTCATTTCTCTACACCCTTTTGATTATTAAAAGACGTTTTTGGTCCTTTGCAGCTTTAACTGTTGGGACCCTGAACAAAGGAAAGTTAACTTCACACAAAGGGTAAGAAAGAGAGGCACAGGCAACATATGTATTCAGGTACCTAAAGGCATGATATACTCTCCTCCCAGTTACTTCAGACCAGTACTAGCTAATGGAAAAACAATGCAAGCCACATACACTAAGGTCTTTTGGAGCCATAATAAAAATGAAAAGATATAAATAATGTTAATAATATATTTAATCCAATAATACATATCTAGTATATTTACATATTATATATTTACTATTCTAAACATTATTCCTTTAACATGAAATCAGTATTAAAAAATTAAGCTATGCCTTAAGTCTCCAAAATCTAGCACCTGTTTACTATCACAGCAGGCCCCAAACAGAAAGTTGTGAGCACTCAGTAACCATGCAGACAGCGGCCTCCACACTGGACAGTGCAGCTCCAGGCCAGCCATATTTTGACCAGTGAACCTGAATCATTAATTAGGAGTGAATTAAAACACACAAGAAGACAACTAAAAGTAATGATTAAATAATCTTCAAATATTTCAAGACCAACGGTCTTGTATTCTCCAAAGAAGTAGGAGTTTAGGCAAATAGGCTTTATTCAATCTTCCAGAAAGTAAAAACTTTCTAATAAACACAGCTGCCCAGTAAATGGGTAAAACCCTCAGGAAGAGGCAAGTTCCTGCCATTAGTCTTTGAAGTCTTCCCTTCAGGGTCACCTGGTGAAAAGTCTACACGGGGTATGTGTCTGTTGTGAACATACTGAGAAGACCAGCAAGACTTCTAATGTCCCCCAACTCCATAAACTTCAACTTTTGGGTTTTCTCATTCTATGTAAGTGTCCTGCAGTCTAGGCTAAAACATATTGCCTACAAGATGCTCCTCTCCCGATTTAACAAGTATTTTTCCTAAACATGGGAACCCACTTGCCACATATGGTTTTTCCCACACAAGTGACATGAAATACAATTGGAATTTCAATTTCTCAAGTCATACACTCAAGTGATCAACAGCCAAGTGGCTAGTGGCTACCCCATGGGACAGCACACAGGACATGCTAACCATTTACAGAAAATGGTTCTGGTCAGCTTTTTTCAGCATCAAACTGGGAAAGAGATTCAAACTGCTACTTTTTCTTTTTCTTTGATTTGTAGTTTTAATATTCTTAATCCTGAACACAAAGTTTAAAATACTAGAATTAATCAGGGATAACTGGATTCTAATCTGGGCTCAACCAGTAACCACATCTAGACAAACCATAGTATAAATTTACATTTCTTAACTCCCAGTTTCTAACAAATTGATATTTTTTATAGAACTTGACAATAGTAATAATAGATAATCTCCCAGTGGTCAAATTACTCACAAGGTATTTTAATTGTTTATACACACACGTGAAAACCACAGCAAAAAACAACCAGCTGCATATTTAGCAATTACCTGGATGTTAAAATGATCAAGAACTGCAATCAGCTCTTCTTTCTTAGTAGAAACCACAGCACCTAATTAAGAAAAATAGATTAAATTGATGAGATTATTTCTAGGGCGATATAAAAAAATCCCATACAATTAATATATTAACCACGAATATTAATTATGCTCAAGCATTGTAGTCAATTCTTCTAGTAGAAACCATGGTGCTGAGGGTGGAGAAACATAAAATAACCACACTTTCTAGGACAGTAACAGAAAAAATGGACAACTACCTATAAAATATAATTAGTTGCCTTTTATTGGGTATCACAAAGAAAGCACCACTAAACACGCTTCAATGTGAATGAACTAGGGTGACATTCCAGTCATGGCATAGAATACAGAGGAGAAAAGTGGCCAGGTACAGAAATAGCGCATACTTTTTCCCATAGCTACAGGGCTTACTTTGCTCCTCACCTATCTCCTTTTGAATAACTCTGAATACTTTTCTCTTCCTTTATGTCCTTTCCTATCCTTTGCTATCTCCATAAATGCTAGATGTTACATAGGTGAAAGGAGGTTTATGTCTTCAAATAAAATGCCTCTCTATCTCAAAGTGCCCCAATTTGTCTAATCATGGTGTTGCTACTGGAGACAACTCTACGTAATGTATACATGTATCAACATATGTGTGCATATATACACATACAACTGACTCTGTTAAATAAAAGAGGTTTCAAGAGACTGGGAAGATGTACCTTTTCAGCAGATATCACCACAATCACTTAACTCTTGAGTAATCATCGACTTGGTACTTTGTGTTAAATGATACAAGAAGATGCAGTGAGTACCAAACTGTTTTAGTGGTTAAGTCACAAGACAATCATACCAAGTTCTAGTTTGTGTGGTGAGTAAACAAATAAGTATCAAATTTCTGCATCAACATTCAATGAATATCAAATTTGATGGACTTCAAAGTTGTAGAGTATTAAGTTATGACTGCATATGAAATGAAAAGAAAATCAAAACAAACCTGTCTGACTTTTTAGTTTATAGGACCGACTTCCATCCACGCTGATGTGCTGCTGCACAACTATGGAGTCACCATACACATTTGCTCTGTAGGCATCATCTCCTCTGTTCCTCAATGTGACTGTAATATCTGCTGAGCTAAAATGACAAGGTGAAGTTACCAGATTCAAATATCCTCTGAAGCCCCTAATAATCTGGCTCATCCATTTAAAACCTGGCCTTACAGCCATAGCTGATGATCAACAATTGACCAGAGAGCAGTAATGATACTGCAAATGTCCAAATAAATTTGAAAACAGAACCCCTAGGAAAAACATTCTATCTGTAAAAAAAATGTAATATTCACATAAATACACACATCTTTGGTTGTTTCAAGTTATACAGTTCAGTGAGACATTTGTCTACAACTGTGTAATGAAGTCATTAAGTACATTTTCCTCTAAGGACCACAGAATCAACAATATACTGCCTGACTACTATGATTCACATAATAAAATATACCAACAGTAGACATTTAAAGATGATGAATTATGAATTATGGCACAAAGGGCCAGCAGATAGCTCAGGGCGCTAAGTGCTTGCTTAGGCAAGCACAAGACCTGGATTCGATCTCCAGCATCACATGCTGCACCAGACCCACCCCCAGGTACACTGAGCCAACCACTCAGACCAGGCGTGGTAGCACACATCATAATCCCAGTGCTTGGGAGGCTGAAACAGGAGGATCACTACCAATCTGAGCTGCATAGTGAGACCCTGTACCAAATTTAAAAAAAAAGAATTACAGCACAGTAATAACATTTTCAAGAGGATTAGAATTTAGGGAGGTCAATCCCGGTTCCGCAAAAAAAAAAAACAGAATTTAGGGAGACAATTTTTTCAGTTAGTTGGCAATTTAAAAAAACGAGCTGGACACAATTGGCATATGCCCATGATCCCACCACTCCCCAATGCTCTGGGAGACTGAAGCAGTAGGATCACAAATTTGAGCCCAGTCTGATAACTAAGGAACTTATTAGGGCCCTGTCTCAAAAATTTAAAAAGGTATCAGGATGTAGCTCAGTGCAAAGGGCCTGAGTTCAATCCCTAGTGTGACACACATACACACTCCTTGTAAAAGGATCTGATTACAAGAAACATAAACTGGGGAGTATGCAGAAGGTAGGAAAAGGTTAAGTAATGGATATTAGGTTATAGTCAGACAGAAGTAGTTCTGGTGTGCTACTGTAAGGGATATTAAGGTGACAGTGATACATTATGTATTTCAAAAGACTACAAGAAAGGATTTCAGGAATATTTGCCATAAAGATATAATCAGTTTCTTAAAGTGTTATTAGTATTACAAAAGATTTTAATATAGTATAAAATGAAACCAAAACACATAACTATTAAGAATATAGGGGTCTGGGGAGATGGCTCAGTAGAATAAGCGCTTCCCTGGAAAGCGCAAGGGCCTGAGTTCAATCCCCGGTACTGGAAAAAAAAAAAAAAAAAAAAAAAGATTATAAATCTGCCTACTAGCTTCTAATATAGTTTTTATATTTTAAAAAGTTTAAGGTATTACGTATATTTTATGGTATTATGCAAAAGCAATCTTCATTTGCCTACTCTAACTTACATTAAAATAAGACTTGTCAGAGGGCCAGCCAGATAACTCAGTGGACTAAAGCGCCTACTTGGGCAAGCACAGGGACTTTGGTTTGATCCCCAGCGTGCCAAGCCAGCCCCAACCCTGCAGTGCGCTGAGACAGCAATAGAGACTGGGCATGGTGGTGCACACCTGTAATCCCAGTGCCTGGGAGGCTGAAAACAGGAGGATCACTGAGTCTGATCTGTGTAGTGAGACCCTGTAGACCCTGTACTAAAAATACAAAAAAAAAAAAACTTTCCAGAAAAAATGTTGGTGAAAGATATTAAAAAATGCATATGTCCTTAAACAAAAGCAGAATTATTTTCTTGACTCATGATCATCTGCCCAAAAATCTTCTGAAATGAAATTTTTCATTAGCAATTAAGTGAAACCTTTAACATTACAACTTGTTTTCATCAATTTGTTAACATACTCCAAAACTTCCCCTTTATAGGAAGTGTAGGAAAAAAAAATCATCAGGTTAAGTCTCACACTAAATCTCTGATGTGACAGTGGATGCAGGAAGCGTCTGTTCAGCTCTATCCAGACACCTTGGCAACAGCGGCTCAGCATCCTCCTCTGTACAAGGAGCCACAATCAGCACTCCACAGCAACTGAACAGTTAGGCCCTATTCTGGTCTTAAATCTACATCAGGAAAAACTGGTAAAATCCTAAAATAAGTCTTGAGTTTACTCAACTGCGTTGCTTTGTTAACCTTAGTTATGGTAAGATACCAACCTTAAGGCAAACTGGTGTGAGAACATACAGGAAACTTTATCTTTATAATACTTCTATAAATCTAAGACTACTTCAAAATAAAGTTTCTTAAACTTCAAGTTTAGAAATGACCAAGTCAAGAGATGGTGATTCCTTAGAGCTGTAAGTTACGAAGTGTCTGCAACTAAAGAACTTGATCGGAGCATTAAACTCTGATGAGGAAATATTCCATAGAGAAAGGCAGGAGCATTGGAGAAATAGCAGGAGCTCTTGGAAAAAAAACACTCAGACAGAAAATAGCCACAAACCCACAGGGATCAGCAGGGAATCAGAAACCTAGAAAACACAAGATCAATACTTTCTTCTATACCACCAGGCTAAGACAGTGAAGCATAAATGCCTATACACTGGCAGACATAGTGACAGAGACTAAGGTGATGAATAGAAAGGACTCACTCTGTCCTCTAAAAACAGTGAGAGACAAAACAGTTATACACCTGCACATCCATTGAGGAAGAGAAGGAGAGCACACAGCGAAATACAGCCAGCAGGAGAGAAGAGTGCAAAAGGCGGAACAGAGGAAAAAACCATGGAACAGACTCAAGAAGGGAGAGGGAGACAGAGCCCAAGACACACAGCCAGGAACACGAAGATCCAGAGATAGCCTTGGTGGTTCAGCTTGTGAAACCCACTTGCCTCTTTATAAAACAACACCCTTTTCTAGACCTACCTTGAGTAGAATTTTTTTTTCTTCCAGCAAAATTATTTAATTAAAAGATATGGTCCTTGAAAATTGTAGTACAATTTTTAGAAGTTTCCCTGAACAGACTCTATAAACATCTAAAGCTCAGAATCATTAACTATATAACAAGGAAAAGGGGAAAAACCTGAAATACACAGCAAAAAATTAGTTCATTCATGACTATGACTACTCAGAATTAACATACCTCATAAAAAGCATTTAAAAATAACCACAGGGACTAGTGGGTTAGCTCCGTTGTTTAAAGCACCTTCTTTAGCAAAATCAGTCACAGGTGAGGGACTGCAGTTCGATCCCCAGCACCACATGCCACACCAGAACTGCCCTTAAGGTAGCCTGAGCCAGCCAAAAAAAAACAAAAAACAAAAAAAGAATCCTAAAAATAACTATCCATATTTGCTGCTCTCTCAGCATCACCATACATGCCTCTTGACCAACAAATGTCACTTTATTATCTTCACCCCTACTGCTCCCTGCATTTCAGAGCTACTTTTAGGTTTTGTGTGTGTGTGTGTGTGTGTGTGTGTGTGTGTAGGGTCTCACCATGCAGCTCATAGTGATCCTTCTGATTTCTGTCTCCCAAGTGCTGGGATTACAGGCATGCACCACCACACCCAGACTGCACTGCAGGCTCAGGTGCACCCTGGGGCGGGGCCGGTGTAGCATGCAGCACCAGCGATCAAACCCTGGTCTCTGCACTTACTTAAACAAGCACTTAGTCCACTGAGCTATATCGCCGGCCCTCAGAAATAACTCTAGTAGGTAACTTTAGTAAGAACTTTGGAGTACTGCTACCCTGCTATGTAAGTTTAATAGCTAAGAAAAGTTCTTCAAAAATCATCATTACAAATTAAGTCTAATAACTGCTCAAAAAACACATCAAATGAAACTTAAAACAGACAGGCACAAATGCACAGGGAAATGACTCTTGCCTCTCCTCTACACTGACGTGGCCTTTGCTGACACTAAATTTGGGTCAAGAGCCAAAGTCCTACGTCTGTAACAGTGAGAGTTCTTTAGGGGAAAAAACTCCATAAACAAGCAGTGCCACAGTCAAAATTTGGCTTCTTAATTCCAAAAATACGGCTCTGCAGAGTAGCTGACACTCCCACATGCTGATGGAAACAAAAAACAAGGAAAAAACCCATATAAAAGTGTGATGCCTCTGTTCCTTCTCTGGGTGGCCAGCTTAAGATGAGTTCTGTATCTTTAAACAGTTAAAATCAAGAATACACAAAAAAAAAGTATGAGTTTTTGTCCCTCCATAACTTTCATGCCACTCTGAATGTCACAAACAGGACTACTGCCTACATCCCAAGAATATCAGGCCGGTTTCAGAAAGTCTGAGAATGAGAAGAGAAAACTCAACATGTTTAGGGACAACCTAAAAAGCAAGGAGCACAGGACCTCACATCTCTGAGAGATATCCATGGGAAGAGGTCCATTATGAGAACACATTTCAGGATCTCAGGATAAATCCTGAGGGGATTTCACTGACCTTATCAGACCCAAAAGCTACAACTCTTGTTGCGTAGGTCTTGCTTT
>NW_004524595.1:15642660-15650149 GCF_000260255.1 Octodon degus | reverse complement strand
AAAAAAAAAAAAAAAAGCATGCAAATGCTGAAAGATCAGCATGTTATCTGGCAGACTAGGTAATTATCTAGACAACTACAAAATGAACAGTTGAGTATAATCAAGTACAGTTGGGACCATGGACTCAAAGATGGTTAACTTTCTATTTCAGACAATTTATCGGAGGGAGGGAAGACAGAAGACTTTCAGTGGGAACCAAGTAAGGTTAAGCAGAAAAAAACTATGTTGAAGAATTCTCACTCAATAGCTCTCTTTCAAGCCCCAAAAGCACTAGAAATGACTATATTCTTGCTTCCCTTGTGTTAACTTGGGACCTTAACATTAACTGTCTTAATGTTAAGGGTGGTCTTAAACTTCTAAGCAATACATAAGAAGTCAGCTATCTTGATTTACAACCTGTCTCCATTCCATTTTTAGTAATAAAGTAGGAAATTAAATGAGTGAAACACCAAGAATGAAAGTCTATTATCTGATTTTAAAAAAAGACACCTGCATTAATTTTTGCACTTTTATAACTTTTTTTTAGTTTGTTTTCGTATTTTAGAGAAAGGTCTACAGGGTGTTAAGGGTCTCACTACTAGATCGGACTTGTAGTGATCCACCTGTTTACAGCCTCCCAAGAGCTGGGATTACAGATGTGTAATCCCACCATGCACAGTCTCAATTGCCTTCTCAGCGCACCTGGGGGAAGGGCTGACATGGTAGGCCCAGGAATCGAACCCCCGGGCCCTGTGCCTACTTGCAGGTGCTTTAATCTGTTAAGCTATTTGGCTGGCCCTGTTATTTTATAATTTTTGAGGGGAAAAAAAAAAAGATTCTAACACTCTGGAACATTAATGGTTATTAAAAGCAAGGATCCCCTCAGAAGCACCTGGAGCAGAATGAAAAAGAACAAAGATCAGCCTGGAGAGAAAGTCACTACTGGGCAAAAGATAAGTCATGCCAGAAGTGGCACACACTTGTCATCCCACAACTCAGGAGGCTGAGGCAGGAGGACTGCTGTGAGTTCAAGGCCAGCCTTCACAAAGCAAGACTCTATTACAAAGAAAAGCCCCAAAAAACAAGAAAAAAAAAAAATACATAATGGTGCAAATCAGACAATTTATATACCATTACTAAAGGCAATCTGCAACAAGAAAAAATGTAAGTGTAATGCCAAAAGACAGTGACAGTGAAGAACGGTCAGCCCTTCTTTCCTAGCCATGACATACTTGCTTTTGCACAAAGGAATAAATATACACCCAGACAGCAAATACTTACTTCTGTCCATCTTTCACAAAACCTTTTAAAGAAGATCCTCTATTAGTAGCGACTGCTTTTCCACCGAGCCCCACAATGAGAGCTGTGAGCACAGCACTCTTTCCACCTAAAGAGACAGAGGTCAAAGAATTCATTCAAGAAAAGGAAAAGCTAACTCCTACAATTTGATGGAAAAGATTTTTTAATAAAGTCTTACTATGAAATACAATGTTAAACTTCTAAATTTCCTCCAGTGACAAAGCAGCCAACTTAAAACAACAACAAAAAAAAATGTATACCCTGTTAAATATTTAGCTCCACTATTTAAAAATTTGGTGTATTTTGGGAATCAAAGTTTTGCTACTCTTAAGGAAGTAGAAGAAAGCCGTGTGATACCTCCCAACCTGAAACGCCTACTGTACCATCTTTGGTGCATCAGCTCAGTACATGAACTTATCCTTCTATTTATAGACATACATTCAATTTATGTCATTTCATTAATTCTGATTTAGTTACAATTACTATGCTTTCCATGCAGTGGCTGGGGTTTGAACAGGGCCTGCAGTGTAGACCCACCCCTGGGGCACGCTGAGATGGCAATTAAGATTGGGCGAGGTGGCGCATGCCTGTAATCCCTGCTCTTGGGAGGCTAACTACAGGCAGATCACTCTGAGTCAGATCTACATAATGAGACACTGTAGACCTTGTCCTAAACACACACACACACACACACACACACACACATCACTATTTTTTCACTAAACGCTCAGATATCTCAACTACCTTCAATAATTCTTGAAATTAAGCTCCACGTTTCCAACAACTTGCAATTCAATGCTGCACCCTCAGTAACAGTTCTTGAGTGATAAAATAGGAAAATTAGCAAAGTCGTGCAGATGTTTCACAAGATATTTTTTATTTTTATGTTTACTAGTACACATTTGCAGTGAATAATGATGACATTCATACTGGGGAGTTGGCACCTGTACATAAATAACATGGCTAAATTCTTTATACATCTTTTTTCCTACACATCTTCTCCCCACTATATTAACATTGGGACAATTATTATCCTTAATTTGAACCTTACTCACTTTGTAGATCTTTGAAAAATATACTTTTTACCCTGGCAGATATAAAATATCACAAGCTCCAATTTCAAAATTTACCCAGAATTAACCATTTTCTGAACTCCTTATCAATTGAGCTGAGCTGATCAATTCAGACCAGCCCATTAATTTCCATAATATCTTTAAATTAACCAACATATACAGTGACTAACCCAATTTAGTTACTGGAATGACTTTCAAGTTCTTAATTCAACTTAACTTTTAGTAAGTTTGCATTTTAGGGGCTGGGGAGATGGCTCAGTAGAATAAGTGCTTGCCTGGCAAGCGCAAGGGTCTGAGTTCAATCCCCGGTTCTGCAAAAAAAAAAAAAAGTTTGCATTTTACCAAATCCACTGACTCTACCTGCATTATTTCCTCTATTTAATTTTAATAAATGTAATAATTTATTGCTTCAAAAGTTAAAAATAAAGAGGAAAAAAATGTCCTAAGTTCAGAACATGTCTTCTTTACTTCTTATCCCATGTGATCTCCTTGTAGTAGTTAGCTGTTTCTCTTTCAATCTCCTAGAAGCTACTTCCTTCCTGACTAAATGATAAGTAGACAAAAGAGAACACTGGAGCCAACTGTGAAGGTACAAACACCTTGCTTCTTAATCCACAAATGTCACCAGGAGACAGACTTCAAGCCTCCTTCCTTGTGTACCATTCAGTTAAGCCACCCACACCTGGTGCCTGGTCAATCCATCACAAGAGTTGCTTAACTAGTCTTTCTGCCTGTTGTATTTTCCCCCCTTTCATCTGTTCTCCACACTGTGGCCTATTTGTTTCAAAAATCTTAGCCATGTCATCTGTTTATTCAAACATTTTCAAGGGTGGGGAAATAGCTCAGCCATCTAAGTGCCTGCCTAGCAAGCACCAGGACCTGGGTTCAATCCTTGGTACAATATGCTGTTCCAACCACCAAGATGGAGTGTGGTAGCATATGCCTCTAGTCTGAGCACTGGGGAGGCAGAGACAGGAGAATCACTATGAGTCTGAGCTCCATAGTGAGACCCTGTCCTGAATGAATAAATAAATAAAACATTTTTTAACATCTTTTAGAAAAAAACATTGTCAGCGTTCACTGACATTTGAATTGAACTTCAAAATCTTTATGATGATACTGAGGATCCTCAACAAGAGGATTCAGTGACTTTCCAGTGTCAGCTTCATTCCCCATGCACATTTACTCACCCAACAGTTGAGATGGGCAATCTCTGCTAGAGCAGCTCAGGTTCTGCCCCAGTGAGACCTAGCGAATCTCTAATTTCCCTCAAGTACCAGCACAAAATTGTAAAACTTTCACTGATCACAACATGAGAATTGTTATTTACTTATTTTGGTGGAATTGGGAATTGAACTCAGGCCCTTGCGCTCTCCAGGCAAGCGCTTACTCTACTAAGCCATCTCCCCAGCCCTGTTACTTTTATGTCTGGATTCCCATTCAATTCATTTGGGCTCTTAACATTTAGTCAAGGTAAAAAACTTTGGGCTGATTCAAATATATTGATAGCTTGTTCATCTTTCTATGAATTAGATTACAAAGTAAAAAAAAAAACTTCTTAAAAGTAGGAGTTTCCTGGGTATGATGACAACTATAGCTAGTCCCATGAACCTGGGAGACTGAGGTCAAAGGGTCACATGAGCCCATGAGTTCAAGGCCAGGTTGGGCAACAGGAGATTCATGAGGGCAGGGGAGTGTTTTAACTGTTTAAACAGTATACCTAAAGTTAACTCAATATCTTCTTTACAAGAAGCAGAAAATAGACATGGAGAATATTTACAACTGTTAGTTACACAGCCATAAAACAAGTATCTATCAGCATTAATAGTTACTTATTACAATAGCTAATGGTCATCTTCAGGCAAGAGAAGAGGGTAGAAGGACTTACTTCCATTGTTGCCAACAACAAAGTTGACATTAGAACCAAATTTGAAGGGCCCAAGCATTGAATGGCACATGAAGTTTCTTAGATGAATACTCTCAATTATCCCAACTTCCGCTGCAGTCTAGTTATAAAAAACAATGGGAAAAAAAAAAATCACTTGTACGTTGTAGATACCTAAAAGTCAACCATATTTTACCAGAACTCCCAATAAGTTTGAAGGCCATTTTAGTATTTCTATTTTAATAGTTTATCTAGAAACACCTTACCTTATTAGACACTCCATAGAAAGCAGAAAGTATATCTTTGCATAAGTAGAATATCAGAAAGAATGATTCACCAATTTTTAAAAACATTTTACTTTGATATAAGAAATACAGCGTCCCTATGAACCTTTTTCTCAGTTTTTGCCAATGGGAACATCTTATAAAAATAAACTGAATATCAAAGCCAAGACACACATATTGACACAGCCAAGCTGCAGAATACTGCATCACACTGCCCTTTCAGTCATATCCACATTCCACATGCTCCACCTCCTTTAATGATAGAGCCAAAGATCAGTTTTTCCATTTCTGTAACTTTATTTCATTAATAAACAAATAAAATCATCCAAAATGTAATCATTTGAGAGTGAACTTTTTCATTCAGCCTAATTCTCTGTTGTTGCCTCTAACAGAGGTTTATTCCTTTAGTATCTCATGTAAGAATGTATCAGACTTGTTGGAGGACACTGGGTCTTGATTTTGGCCATTATAAACTCCTAAAAATACTCATGTACTGGTTTTGTATGAAGATAAATATTTACTTCTCTGGGACAATAGCTAGGTTATATGGGAGTTATAGATTTTGTTTTGTTTCACTTTGCTTTTTCACAGAAACTGACAACATTTTCCAAAGTGGTAATTATTTTATATTTCCATCAACAATGTATAATGATTTTGCACACACACACACACCCCCCATCCTTTTCCACTTTGTGTTCACTATTTTTCTCTTTGGCCATTCTGATAGGTACGTAGGAATATGTATTACCTTGACGCAGAACGATGGTATCATTTCATGGGCTTGAAACTATTATTGTATGCAGCAGTGGTGGCAAACCTATGGCAAATGTGCCACAGTTGGCTGTTTATTATGACTGAAAGCTCTAAAAAGTTAGCCATCCTGGTATAGTGCATTATCTGCCATCTGTATAGGTTCCTTCTGCCCATTCTCATATTCAATTTTTTGCTTTCAAACTGAGTTGAGACTTCTGTACATATTCAGATACTAAGTATCTGCTGGACAGGTGGTCGGTCTGAACATAATTTTTCCAAATTAGGAGTCTGAATTTCTTTATTTTTAAACAGGGTCTTTTGCACATTAAATTTTTAATGTTGATGAAGATCAATGTGTCGAGTTTTCATTTTATAGTTCATGCATTTGGCATCAGATCTGAGACTCTCATACATTTATTTCTAAGTCTTAGAATCCTGTGCTTCTAGGTACATCTGCTCTGCTACCCTTCAATGCTCATTTTTAAGGTAAGAGACTGAAGTCAAGGTCCACTTTTTCAGCTATCACTGTACATTCCTCTCGCACACTAGCTGGGAAGGCCACCTTCCTCACCACTGCACCCCTTCTGCTTCTCTGAAGAATTCCTATGGTCTCCTCTGCTGAGAACTGACCTGTGTTCCAGTGATCTACAGGTCTTTCCATCCTAATTACTGTGGCTATCTGATAAAAGCCTTAAGAGTACAGTAATCCCTGAAACTTCATTCATTTTCAATTAACTATTCTTGTACCTCTGTCTTTATCATATAAACTTCAGAATCAGTTTTCCTATAGCCACAACAAATCTTGCTGAGGTTTTGATCAGAATTGCATTAAACTTGTATATCACCTTGGCAAAAAACTGACACTTTTCTGTTGTTTTCCAACCTATGAATAAGTTTTTCTCAATTTACTCAGATCTTTGGTTCCATTCATCAATACTGCATAGTTTTTAGCATGTAAGTACATATTTTGTTAGATTTAGACATTAGTATTGTATTTTCTTTGTAGAGTGATGTTAGATTCATAGTAAAACTGAGAGAAGACAGACTCCGTACATACATCTTATCCCCACACACTTGCCTAGCTTCCCTACGATCACATTCCCTAATATGGCAGACTATTTCTTACAGTAGATGAGCATGCACTGACACCTGACAATCACTGCAGGTCCTCAGTTTACATTAAGGATTCACTCTTAGTGCTATATATTCAACAGGTTTGGGAAGAGAAAAAACACACACACACACACACACACACACACACACACACACATATATATACACATACATATATGAATATATTACTTGCAGTCCTGGGAACTGAACACAGGGAACATAGTTACATCCAGTCTTTTCTTATTTTTTAATTTTGAGTCAACAACTTCCTAAATTGCTAGGCTACTCTCAACTTGCAATAATCTCCTGCCTCAGCCTCCCTAGCAGCTGGGATACAGGTGTGCACTGATGTCTGGCTTAAAAAAAACATAATAATACCTATCTACCATGAAGGGTTTTTTTCCTTTTGTACTAGGGATCAAACTCAGAACATGTGCTTGCCAGGCAGGAGCTTATGCCACTGAGCTATTTCTCCAGCTCTACCATTAAGGTATTGTACAATGTTTTCAGTGCCCTAAAAGTCCTGTCTTCCACCAGCTCAGCCCATCTTTCTCTAACTCCAGAGATCATTTACCATTCCATGGTCTCCCTAGTTCTGCCTTTCCCAGAATGGGCAAGTTTATATCACACAGTACATGAAACTTTTCAGACTGATTTTTTTCACTCAGTAATAAGAATTTTCATTTCCTTCATGTAATTTCATGCCTCAGTACCACACTTTTTAGCATTTATAAATATACCATTGTCTGGATGAACTATAGCTCACTGATCCATCCACCTACCAAAGAACATTTGTTTGCTTAAAGTCTTGGAAATTATGAATAACACTTATAAAAATTCTGTGCATAATCTTGACTTTCTAATTCCTCTGGGTAAATACCAACGTATGTGACTGCTGCATTGTGTAAGAATACAGTTTTGTAAGAAACAGCCAAACTATCTCTCAAAGTAGCTGTAACACTTTGCATTCCCCATACTAATAGAGACTTCTTGTTGCTACATACCCTTCCTAGCACTTATTGGTGCTGGTGGTCTGGATTTTAACCATTCTACAGATGCATAATGGTATTCTATTCTCTAATTAGCATCCTGGAACACTTTTT
>NW_004524595.1:15632631-15642340 GCF_000260255.1 Octodon degus | reverse complement strand
AGTCTCAATTGCCGTCTCAGCGAGCCCTGGGAGCAGGGCCAGCACAGCAGGCGCAGGGATCAAACTCCCGGCCCTTGTGCTGGCTTGCAGGAACTTTAATACACTAAGCTATTTGGCCAGCCCTAAAAATATAATTTTAAAAAATGTTTATCTTATAAGTTGTACCTTGCTAAATGTACTTTTTAGTTCTAGATGTTTTTTGTAAGTTCCCCATGATATTCTAGGCAGTAAGGTCATCTGCACATAGGGACATATTTATTTCTTTCTTTTCTAATCTCTGTGTCTTGTTTCTTTTTCCTCCTTTATCTGCACTAGCTACATCTCCCAACAGTATGGCGAGTAAGTTATAAAAGCAGATACTCTAGTCTTATTACTAATCTGTGGAGAAAAGAATTCAGTATTTTACCACTACAAATATTACTTGTAGGTTTCTCTCAGTGTTCCTTATTATGTTAAGGGAAATTTCCTCTAATTGAATTTTTCTGAGTTTTAATGGGAAAGGATGTTGAATATTTGAAACTCTTTTGTTGCATCTAATGACATAATATGCTCTATTTTCTTTAGTCTGTAATATAGAGGAATACATTCATTTTTAGGTTCAGAACCAAGCTTGCATTCTGTGTTACTTTTCTCCTTGCTAAGACAATACATCTGACTCCCACAAGTTAAAAAAGTTTTACTTCAGCTCAGTTTGCAGATTTCAGTCCATAGTTGGCTGGCTCCAAGGAAGGGTGGCATGAAAGAAGGGCACCAGAAAGGAACACTAGTCCATAGCAGGGCAGAGAGGAGGCAGCAGCAAGCATGCAAGCAGCTACCAACACTAGCAACAGCAGCCTTCTTCCCTTGTCTTCTTTTATATTCCATCTAGGCTCCAAACCTATTGACTGGTGCCACCCACATCCAGGGTGGGGCTTCCATTATCCATACCCAGATCTATGCTAAACTCATCAGTTAGGGCATACCCTTCATCCCAGTCCACATACCCTAGATCCAGCCAACTATGAAAAGCCCCACTGAAGAGTGAATGAGGCTTTTTTTTTGGGGGGGGTGGGATACATCTAGATACGAGCCATTACACACGACTGGAAAAAAGCCATTTGATCAGTGTATAACTCTTTTTACATATTGTGAAAGTCTACTTTATAGTATCTGTTAAAGATTTCTTTGTCCAGATTCATGAGGTAAATGAGTATACAATTCCCTTTTCCTAGTTCTTTCAGTTTTGATACCAACATCATGAATTAAAAAATGTTCCCTCTTCTGAAAAAGACTGTGTAGAGCTCTAAACTTATGTTCTCTCTAATGATCACCTCTCTAGAGATACCAAGTAGCTATGGAGATTTTTTTTAGATGTTAAGCCAAGGATGTAGCTCAGTAGCAGAAGTACCTGTCTGGCCAGTACAAGGTCCTTAGTTCAACACCTGGTATCAAAAAAAAAAAAAAAAAAAAAGCTACAGAAAATGTTAGAATATGAATTAAATTTCCTTAATAGCTACAAAGTTATCTAAGTAGTCTACTCCATATTGGTTAGTTATGGCTATTGTTGCTTGAAAAGTTGGTCCACTTCACCTAAATTTTCAATTTTGTGTGGCAGAGCTGCTACATATGTCTGATCTTTTTTATGTCCACAAGGTTTATAGTCATAGCCCTAGTTCACTCTAACATTGATTAATTTATGCCTTTTGTCTTCCTTTTTTCTCTTTGTTGGTCTTATTAGAGGTTTGTCAGTTTTGTTCCTCTTTGTTTCATTACTTTCTCTTTTTCTGATAATTAACATAAATCTCAAAATCACTCGGAAGTTATTTTTACATTAGCTTTTTACAGACCTATTGCTTTTTCCTGATTATGAATTATCATGGAATATGACATTGTAAAACAGACATGAGAGAAAGGCCAACTGAAAATCTAATTTTGTAACTTTGTACTCACCAAAGTAGAGGTGCCTTTAGTCAAAGAAACTGTGCCTTCATCTTCATCACTATCTTTATCAAAATTCTCTGATTCCTGTCTTGGTCTCTTGGCATTTTCAGGAGAGAAGAAATCACCTTCCTTTCTTTTCGCCATCTGGTCTGAAAAACATTTACAGTAATGATAAAGTTAAGGCAGTAGTATTAAATTTAACAAAAATCACAGAAAGCTCATTAAACTTTAAGAACTACGTCCATCCACTATTACTTTAAAAATCAAAGTCCTCTAAACTGCATACAGAAAACAGCCTCTGAGTCAAATAATTCTGGCAAAAACAAATAAAAAGATTTCTCCGAGCTGGTGAGATGGCTCAGTGGTCTAAATTACCTACTTAGAACAAGCTAAGCAAAGCACAGGGACCACGGTTCAATCCCCCAGCACCACATGCCAGCCAGCCCCGCCCCCTGGTGGGCTGAGCTGGCCACACACACACACACACACACACACACACATAAATAAAAATAAAAATAAAAAAAAAAGATTTCTCCTAGAGCCTCTGAACAGATTTAGCTCTACTACACTTTGGCCCACGAGACTAGAGGAGGTTTCTCATTTCCAAGTGGCCAGGATAACAAATTTATCACACTTAAAAAAATCATTTTCATCTTCTATATCAGCTAATCTTAGAGTTATTCGTGACCAAAATTTGTCAACATGACCCTACCTAAAAGTTTTGATACCAATTCACCAAAGAAAAAGTTGTTAATGAAGCTTTCTATTCTATTAAGAGATGGTATAAGTATTTTCTCAGAAGCAGTTACCTAACATTCATTCATATTTTCCTAAATGTTCCCCAAATAGTCCATGTTTATTTTTTGTCAATATACTACAAAACATAAACCTAAGAAATTATATTTAAAATTATACAAGATGCTGTTAAATATACACTAAACATGAGAAGCTGGTAGGTCTCTGATTAAAATTAAACCTTATAACTGATTGTTGCTTTAACTTCTCTAACATACATTTAAAATTTAAAATAATAGGTACTTAATAATTATTTGCTAAATAAGAGAGGAAAACATAATAAAAATGTTGGGGTGGGGATGATACATACCTGCAAACTTAGTACTCTGGGAGGCTGAAGCAGAATCTCAAGTTCAAAGTCCCCTGGGCAATTCAGTAAGAGCCTATCTGACAACAAAAGACAGAAAGGGTTGGGTTGTACCTAAGATCTAGGTTTAATTCACCAAAAATAAACTAAAATACAGGGAAAGAATCTGAGCCTGATGTGGTGGTGCATCCATATAATCCTAGCTCTGAGGAAGCTGAGGCAGTAGGACCACCACGAGTCTGAGGCCAGCTGGAACTAAATATATGAGACTGTCTCAACTCCCCCAAAAGCCAAAGAATCTGAGGACTAAGATACAAGGATATGAGGAATGGTTCCATCCACTTTAGTCCCAGCTTCTGGACCACAGTAACTTTGTCTGTACCATGTTCCTGACTTCACTCCCCCACAGCACCAGCAGCCCTCTCTCATAGAAGTGTACCGAACTGTTCAAGTCAGTCCAGGTGTCAGCTAGCTCAGGTGAAATGCACGTGGACCAGAACCTGGTCTTACGATACATGTGTGTGGAAAAGTGGGTGTCCAGAGACAAGGATACCCACTCAGTGTTTAAAGTCTTAATCCACTGTCTTCCAAGATTACACCTTGACAGAATCAATTCTGTAGCAATATTATTATAGATTTATATCTTGGAGTATCTTTTGGAAAACTGTCAGCATCTGATACTATTGCATGTTGCTTTACTAAATGAGATGAGCTGTTTATCCCGTATGTTTAGGCTCTAAAATGTCTTCTCTGTAAGACATGTAAACATCTTAGAAAACATGACTTAAACCTACTGGTCAACAGGGCCAACCAAATAGCCCAGCGGATTAAAGCACCTGCAAGCAGACATAGGGGCTGGGGTTTGAGCTCTTGCTGATATGGCGACTGAGACTGGGCATGGTGGCACACGCCTGTAATCCCAGCTGTTGGGAGGCTGTAAACAAGCAAATCACTAGGAGTCCAATCTAGTAGTAAGATCCTGAACACCCTCTAGACCCTTCCCTAAAATACAGAAAATAAATAAACCTACTGGTCAGTGATAATATTTTTAAGGTTAATTTTATGAAAACATTCAAGTCCTTTCTTACATAATGGCTTTTACAGTTTCGCTATAAACCACATAAAACTTTTTATAATTGTTTTCTAAAGCATTGATTCACACTTATTACAAGTTAGATTATGTCTTCTACAATCCTCATCTGCAGTCAAGGCACTTTTTATATAAGTTCTATAAAGTTTGAGAGTATTCTGAACATTTTTCTCCAAATTAGTTTTTTGCTTTGTCAACTCATTTTTCAGTCAGGCCATTTTTATGTTTATTCACATATTTTTACACAATTAAATATAAGGCGTAGGCAGTAGAGCTAGTGTTTAAGTCTCTAATGCCTCCTCCCAGAAGTTAAAAAACAAATCAACTTCTTGGACGTAGATTTTTTTTTTTGTATTCTTTCTGCGAAGTGAAACTAAAAACCTTGGACATAATATATAAAATAAGCATCAGACAAACCTGGAAGGTGAACACCATTTAAAGACTTTGGACTCAAGGAAGGTCAGTGCTAAGCTCCCTGTGCTTCTGTAATGCCTCAAATATCCCAGACTTGAGGGGGATGGAACAACTGGGAAATACCATAAGGTACAGGGTTGAAAAAGACCCACAACTAAAGCCTGCTCACTCTATACAAAGGCCTAAGAGAAGGGCAGCCTGGCAGGACAAAAAAAAAAAAAAAAAACCTTTATACACAATAAATGCCGTTCCACGCAAATACCACCTTGAAAAAAAAAAAATCATACCTCCTTCCCCACACATAGCAGCAAAGGCCAGCTGAATTTCCAGACTGGCCAAGCTAAAAGGCAGCATCTCAATGTCCAACTGGGATAGTGTTAGTGGACATGCAGTGGTAGGGCACTTGGGGACCTATGACAATGGTGTCAGGAAGACCAGAGCACCCAGACTTCTAACCACACCAAGAGGTAAGGTGCTACTTGTCATCATCATCCCTACATCCACTGGCTTCTGTCAAAAAAGGCTCAGTGAAAAATCAGGACTTTCACCATTACCCCAAGGGTGGGGGCAGGTGGGAGGCTATGCTCATGGCAGTATCTCTTGGCCACACGGGAACTGAAGCTGCTATCTAGCCCAGCAGTGCCACAGGGAATGAAGGAAACAGTTCTACATAAATTCTACATTCTGTAAGAGATCTGAGTGTTTTATGTCCTTGGCCCAATACCTGCAGCAGTAGTTTTCAAAGGTTGTGATCATTTAAATTACTACAGAACTTTTGGTTTCTATATCACAAAAAATTAAAACTGAGAAACTTGATAAAACGTGAGCATATTTTCTGCCAGTCTAGGCAAAGACAAACTAGAAAAGTACACTCAACATTCCTAAGTGAATGACAAGAAAAAAAGTAAATATTTTACTATTATCACGAAAACAGCTTTGGCCTTGTGATCTCTGGAGTTCTACGAAACTGCACTATACTTTAGCAACTCCTGCTATGGGGATACTAGAACAAAGTCTATGACACGGTGCCATACAGGGTAAGGCACTGAAAGCAAGAATGAATTCAGAGCGGTACGTGCTTGATAGTAGGAGTGTGGCACACTGATTAGGTATCTAGCATCTCAGACCTCACTGTAGAGCAAATGGATCAGAATCTTAAGACTTCAGGTGACTCAAAATTTGAGAAGAGTTGCAGTACACCATGTTAAACAACTAGGACTTCATCCTATCCTGAAAGCAATGAAGAACCTAATATATTATAACTCAAATATTACTTAAAAGGTATATGAATTAACATCTAAATAAGGACATTTATCGGTAAACAAATGTCTTCTGGGACTCCCCAACCCCCTAAAAAATTACAGCCATAGCTACAAAGAAATCAGCATCTTTTTTGCAAATGTTTTAATTTTATTCTGAATGTATCTCTTATAGAAGCCAAAACTTCAATAACAAACATATTTTCAAACTAATAACAAGAAGCAGTGTGTTTCACCTTGTTAAATAACCCAAAATTTCACCAGGCCATTATTCTTCTTATCACACGGTCTTTTCTCTCAATCATTCTCTATTCTTTTCTCAATTACTTATTTGTTAAAGAACAAAGAAAAGCCATTACGTTTTGGTTTCCTAACATTTATTACCATTTTAAATACCATTTTTATTAATGCCTAATATGTGATCTGACAAGAGGTACTCAAACATCACTGACTTTATAATTTTAACTTTAGAAAACCAGTTTTCCAGTAAAACTAGGGAAAGGATATGCAGGAGGCCAAGTTGAGGAGCTCAAGTAACACTACTTGATGAATTTTTTGTAAACTACTGGGCATAACCAGAGATTTGCAGTCTGCTACCAGGTTGCCAAGGTAACTTGCATCTAACACTGAAGGATCCTACCTTTTAAAATAACAATCACTTTGTAATTTAATGATAATGGATCTTCATGAACAGATATGAACGTCCTGCCAGTTAAAGAATAATAAAACTGTTCCCAATAGGATAAACAAATGCAAAAATAAAAAATTAAAAAAAAAAAAAAATATATATGGGTGTGTGTTGTGGAATACACATAACATCTACTGGGGCATTTTGAATATACTGATAAAACTACCTTTTTTATGTTTATTTATTTGCTGCTTTTTTGTTGTTGATTTTGTTTTGCAGCAATGGGGATTAAATTCAGGAATAATCCACGATAGTGCTGTATCTCCTGCTCTTTCTGCTTATTTTGAGACAGGGACTTGCCAAATTGGACAAGCTGGCCTAGAACGTATAAGTCCTCCTGCCTCAGTCCGTGGAGAAGCTCAGGTAACAGGTATGTACCACCACACCTAAAAATCTGAATTAATAAAAATACCATTTCTTCCTTACAGGAAGCAAACTCCATCTGTGGAAACAGTGAAGATCAGCAAAGAAAACAAGTTCAAAGGAAAAACAAAAGGTGTCAGTTCACTACAAAATACAGGTGTGTAGAAAATTTGAAAGATCATGTCAGGCCCTTGCACTTATTCCAATGAGCCATCTCCCTGGCCCCAAGATCATATAACTTTTAACAGGACTAAAATTTCTTAAAGTTCTACCAAATGTATAACAATTAGTAATTAGCATAAACATAAAAATAGAAACTAATAATAGTAACAGACCTAACAACTATCACTGTCAAGTTTTAGAAAAGAATTTAAAATACCAGGATTTTTTTTTAAAACTACTTCTGACTGCTGTGGATTGTAGATAAGTCATGCACCAACTCTACTTTTCCTACATAAAAAGACATTCATTCTACATTAAACAACTTTATCGTTCAATGTACTAAATTAAGTACACTGGAATATATTAGGAAATCAAACAAGAATTATGGAAGCGAATAATTTTAAGTTCATTAAAAAATTCAAGATCAGCAAAATTGGGAAGCAGTGTACAAAGCACAGCATTTTAGATAACAAAGTATCAACACTCAGGTGTGCTTGAAACACCCCTGCAATCTCACTATATACTAGGTAAACCAAATGGCAAGAACAGCAAAAGAAAATCATAGCTTCTAATTATGAAAGACTGAATAAAAACTGGCAATACCAGAGATGAGAGGAAAAAAAAGAAGAGATTTAAGACAGGTGAGTAGAATATTTGTTGAGTAATACTTAGCTTTTGAGATAAACTTTACTCCCATGATCTCCCACATCTTTATGAGGTAAGATCTTTGTTTTACAAAAAGAGAAACAGAGGCTCAAGCCAAAGACTGAAACCACAATTTAGTTGATTTATAAAGGCTTATGTATTTCAACAATTTAGCAGAGCCCAGATCCAAACCCATTTGCCAAACCAAAAGTGAAGCCTTTTCAAGTTTCCTACTGTATAAACAACTGAGTTTAATTGACAATTATTCATAAGCAATGAAATAGGTAATTCATTTGTTCTTTGTATTCTTGTCAATCCTTTATTAAAACTACAAAAAATTCTGTGCCTCCTTCTGATGTTCTAATTAAGTCTGTCAAAACTTTGGTCTTGCCAGTAAGATCTCAGTTATATTTGATCTTCTCACGTAAAGTTAACTTCTTAAGTCAGAGGTTCCGTCTCCTGTCAAGGGGTGATTCAATAATCCATTTGCTTTGTTTGAAAATGCTACAGTTAAAGAGCTCCTACAACATTTGAAAGGCCAGTAGCATATACTCAATGGGAGAAATAGATTTAGGAGTGTAAGAAAACTACAGAACATAGTTTCAGTTTGGCTACAAAGATAGAATCATTAAGTGAGAAAAGACAGACCAAGACAAGAAAGTATAGCATAAGTCATTATACCTGGCCATCACCTGGACTAACGGTTTTCATACATAACTGTGGCTGATGATGTCTTAAATACAATGCGTAATACAGTACCAGGGTGAAATTGTGAATGACTAATTCCTGAAAGTAAGCCAAGTCCATTTCTTTCTATCTGGTGCTGGAGACTGAACTTAGGACCTCAGGCAAACTAAACACTCTACCATGCAGCTACACCCTAGTCAGCCAAGTACATCTTTGATTAATTCCCTCATTTCGATTTTAAAACGACAGTCAAGATTTTGACAGGTTTTCCTTAAAAATCTGACTTTTAGGCCTCTCAGTAAATATACCTTTGGGAAGTAAAACACTTCTTTCACGGTAACAACTTTACTGGCCACTTACTTTTTGCCAGGCTCATTACTAAATGCTTTTGCACTTACTACAGACAGATTCTGAGATACAGCTATACATACTTCCCACATTTAAGAGTCCTGAGTTAGAAACTGAAATTTTAAAGAGATGGTACTAACCTTCCCAGAGTATCAGAATTCTGTTTCTGTCGCGGGACACGTTTTTAAGCAATATACAAGAGATTTCCAAACTTTTGTACACGAGCCTATTTAAGAAAAAAAAAGTTTCGAGTCCTAACATTAAAAACATCTTCATTACACATAGCGACAGAAAGATGTGGACAAAATCACACAGAAGGTCTAATAGCCACTTCTGCCCCATCAACCGTAGTTTGCACAGGACGACCGCGGGCGCCTGCAACCCAGCTGCAGGACCAGGTCAAAGGGTGCAACCGCAGGCCTGCGCGGGCGACCAGACAGGAGCCGCACCTCCAGCCGGGCTGAGGCCGTCGCTCAGAGCGCGGTGCCTGCCTGGCGCGGTGGCCTCGGGTTCAAGCCCCAGAGCCACAAAATCAAGGCGAAGAGCAAAGAAAATCCTCGCATAGCGCGCTCCGCGCGGTCGGGCCGCTTCGCACCCTCCCTCCGGAGCGCCTCGGGGCCCTCGCCCTCCGGGCGCGAAGCCACCCTGCTCACGCCAAGCGGCAGCCCGTCCCGCCGCGACCCTACGGAGCCCACGCACACGCGGAGCCGGGAGGGAAACGCGGCCCGGAAGCGACCCGCCGCGGTGGGCCCAGCCTGCGCCGACCCGGTCGCGCCGACCCGCCGCCCTCTCCGGGCCCGCCGACCGAGCGGACGGGCGCCGCAGGACTCGCGCCTCGGAGCCGGACGGCCCGGCGGGGAGGAGCGAGCGCCCCACCCACCTCCAGCGGGCCGCGATTTCCCGAAGCAACTCCACGAGTGAGGCTGTCGCGGGGCGCCCGGAGGCGAAGGACACCCCGAGGACGCCGTCTGCCCGCCGGGAAGCCGCGACCCCGCAGGACCGCGAGCCGAGCCGGCGCCCACCCGCGCCTG
>NW_004524595.1:15623240-15632386 GCF_000260255.1 Octodon degus | reverse complement strand
TGCTTTCCGGAAGAGGCGGGGCGGTCGGCGGAGGCGCGGGATTCGGAAGGGCTTCCCGCCGCTGCTCGGCCTGGCTGGGCGAGTCAAGGCCCCGGTTTTTCTTGTGTTGACTAAACTCAGAAAGGTAGAGACAGCAGTAGGCAGGCTTGGGGCCCGCTGCTAAATGACCGAGGAGGAAGGGTGTCCGGGTAAGTCCGCGGCCCGGAGCCCGCGCTGCCGGCCCCACTCCCAGGCCTTGCGCGTCCTTGAGCGTTTGCGCGCCCCGCTTCCCCGCGCGCTGGGCCCCGAGCTGCTGACCACCCCTCCCTGCGCTCGCCTCAGCCCGATCCGCTCCGCACAGCCTTGCTTGCAAGACTAACCGACCCGGTCACCGTGCATGCTCTGGGGGAGGAGAGGCATTCACTGCCCTCCACCCCTCCAGAAATGAAACTACTTCTAGTGCCTTTTATTTCTAAATGCAATCAGAACTATAGCATATTGTGGCCTTCGCCGTGAAGTAATGAATCTGGGTGAAATGGTCCTTGTTCGTACAACCTGTGGGAAACAGCTGGAAGGTCCCTCTTAGATGTCACTTCAAAGAGCCTTCCTTGATGTCTAAGATAAGATAGGACACCTTTTTTCTGCAGACCTGTGGCCTCTTAACAAAAGTGCCTGTGCTTCTCACGTCACATTGCCTCGTTTTCCTGAATGTCATACCAACATCCTTAAATGTACAACCCGATTTTCCTTTAGTTGTATTTCCAGCATCTTCCTAGAAGCATTCCTGGTAAATAGTAAACATTTGATCCGTATTTATTGGTAACAGGTAAGTTAAATCTGGCTTAGAGTAAGCCTCAAAGTTCAGGCTAAATTTACATAAAACTTTGAACTTAATTTTTAAAAATCATAAATTTTAAAATTGAAGACCTAATAATTATATACTAAATCCCAATAAATTATATGATTAAATCCCATACAGTATAATCTTGTACTGAAGGTCTACACCGTTTACCAATCATATGAAAATTTAGACATCTAAATTGACATTGGAAAATTTAAGTATTTCCTGCCTTCGTGTTAAAATAGACTTGATATTTTTTTGCTTGAAGTTGTAATAAATTAGAAAAGTTGTTTCTAGATACGTGTTTTGTGTAAATCAAGCTACTGACTTTATGTTCTTTAAATTTGATTCATTAGTAAAATTAGCAAGGTTCTGTGTTTTTCTCACCTCATGCAGTTTTATAATTAACCAATAAAATGTTATTAGCTTTTAAGGAAGTTTTAGGAGCATAAATTGATTTATGGACACCATATGGTCACATCAAAGGTTTTGTTCTTGTTTTAACTTGAAATGGATTCTTAAGCCCTGTATTTAAGTAGAAATTCATGTCCTGTTTACCAAGCAGTAATTTCTAAAATAGAGTAACTTTAATACTGAACTACGAAAATTGGCCGTGAGATTCAAAGAATATTAAATCTTATAATTGATCTGGTTTGATGCCTGCCTGTCATTTTGGGAGGTTAAATGTCTTCCATAGGTTATGGAGGCTAATGGATGATATATCTAAGACCAAAGTCCTAGGATTTTCTATAAGAGTCCAGGGATTTATAGGTTTGAAATGTCAATTGCTACATGTTCTTATTTTGATACAAATTAAACTAAATAAATTGAAAGCATTCATAATCTATAGTTATTTGTTATCTCTTATTTTGTTGGTTGCCCTAAGTATGCTTGTGCCATAATTCTTAAGAACTGTAGCTGTATTAGAAGACTTATTCTTATATAGTATATATTAACTGCATGACTGGACTGGCCAGAATAAAATTATTATATTGTAACAGATTTGAGTAGAGATTTACCAAATCTCACACCACAAAACCTGACTGTACAAACAACATGTGTTGTTCTATATTACATTCTAGTTCAGTACTTTAGAGGCTGTTGCATTTGCTTCGTTTTTGGAATTTTCTTATGTGCTTTTATAATTCTAATCATTGCCGTTTAATCACATCAGAAATATGATACAAAGAATATGCAACAAGGAAAGGAGAGCAGTGATGATGGAAATAGAGATCTTAGATTAACTATATTCTTAAAACAGGTTGTGGTGTGCTTTTTAATAAAACAAACAGCAGAAAGTAGAAGCAGGGAGACTAGTTAGGATAGGCCAAATTACTGGAAATGGGTGTAGAATATATTTTGGAGATAGAGGACTTGTTAATTAAGTTGCTATCAGAGACAAAACTAAAATGACAGCTAGATTTCGGCCTTAAGCAACTAGGTTTTTGAGGAAGGCTTGGGGTGAAACAGTTTTAAGGAAAGGTAGTTGAATCAAAATGTAGGTGCATTTAGTGCTTCACAGACATTAGATGTCCTACTCAGGAGCTTACAGTAGGTAAGATGATGTGGGATAAATATTAAAGGTTAGTGCAGTGAAGAAAAATTCTAATTCCCAGTTCCACCTCCTTTATTGTTACCTAGCATAGTTCTAATCCATATTTTAGGCTAAAACTAGTAAATGCTATGTGAAGTCTTGCAGTAATTCAAGAAAGTCTAGTAGAAAATTCATTAATGTGGAATCTTGACTATGGTGTGACTGGCTATAGATATTTTTTTGATTGTGGGTAATTGAAGTTCTGTATGCCTCACCGACTGTATATCTAATTCTTTTTCCCTACCAGGGAAGTTTTCTGGCTTGACGTCTATGAACAATTTTGTTTATCATTTATGCTATTTCCTGCTTTTTTTATCAACTCCAGTCAATCTTAAGTTACTCTTCTTTGCCTATCTAGCAGCTACTGTAATAATTTCTCATGGTTCTTATTTTAAGACATCTTTCTTTTCAGGTTGTTAACTGCAAGCCTGTCTTCTGTATATGAAATCTGGTCCTCACATTGGCTTAATCTGCAGCAAATGCTTTCAATGGAATTTTTATTCTCCTGGATATCTGCCTGAATCTGCTAATAGATTCCATTTCTTTCCTATGCTGAACATGCATGGCTTCTTAAGCTATTTTTTGTCTATATCTACTCTAGAGTCATTAAGTATGATTTTCATTGTGGCTACTGTATCTGCAGTTATCTGAGAAATTTCTGATTTGATTTTTTCTAAAGTCTCATTCAAAGCTTTGATGTTACCACTTCAGAAAGGCTAGGTGGGGCTGGGGAGGTAGCTCAGTAGAATAAGCACTTGCCTGGCAATTGCAAGGGCCTGAGTTCAATCCTGGAAAAAAAAAAAGAAAGAAAGAAAGGCTAGGTGCTTGTCCCACTGCATTGCTCTCTGGGTTTGCCTTGATGAACTGAGTGTCTCGAGTTGCACCTTGCAGTAACTTCTCATTTTCTTTTAGTATAATTCCTGTCCTGGGTTGATGCTTGTAAATTACCTATGGTAGGTTGCTTTCTTGTCAGTACTTAGAACCTTAGGAAATGACTCCTTCTCTGAGTTATCTTCTAGGTGTGATTCCTTTTTGGGTTTTTCAGGATCCTACTCTTCAATTTGTTGGGAATGAGAAGTGTGGCCTGTTCGGTGCAGGCCCTGATTCTTGGGCACTGTCCCATCATTCTGTGAACCTTTGTCAAACTCAGTCTTGGAATACCAGGAAGAACAGCTGTTTAAAACAATTATTTCACTTTTGGCTACAGTGGTACCATCAGCAATGACAGTAGCATCAAAACAGCCTAGAAAATGACAAACTTAGCCAACCCTTAATTTGTCACCTTCAACCTTGTGAACTAGATTTACGGTTATATAACAAAATCTAAAACCAATTATATACTCTGTACAAGTCCTTAATATGTCACTTTTGCCCTCAGGGGTTAAAATTTTAAATGGGTTAGGGAGAAAATAGAGAAGTGGAGAAGACGAAGAGTTTAGAAGGCTGTAAAACTAGGAGGGATCACACTAACTTTGGCAAACTGATGTTGAACATTGGAGGGGAGAGAGATGAGGAAGAGATAAAAAGAATAGAAAGAACCACAACCACAAAAAGGCTAGACACCACATTCACACTCATATGAAAACAAAATCAGACAATGAGGGAGAAAAAAAGAAATGAAACCTCAACAACAGTAAACAGTGAAAAAGTAAACGGGAGTGGGGGGAGAGAGAGATATCCTCTTCCAGTCCACCCTTGTCTGTGCTGTCACTGGCAGGTAACACGTGGAGACTGAGTCCCAATCTGTGCTGATCTATCCCAGCAAGCCAGCAGTAGCTTTTTGAAAGTGTGCTGGATAATCTCAGGGCCTGCATCTTCTAGCCTGCAGCTGTCAACCCACCTTCCTCAGTTCTGAGCCTATTTGGGAGCTTCTAGGAGGAGCGGCATCCACTCAGTTATGAGCTCAACCAGCCCCTCTTCAAGGTGGCTTCTGGTGAGTCGCTTCCTCATGCAAGACAACCAAGCCCTCTACATTCACCATCCGCTAGTGAAGTCCTTAATGCTGCTCCCTTCCACTGTTGGGTCTCTCCACAGAGGCCTCTGGGGTTGCCAGCAGTCACCTTGTTCCACAGGTCTGAATCATTCCTCTCAAATAGTGAGTCCTGGCTCGGACAAGGCACCACCAGCTACCTGCTTCGTTGGAGTTTCTCTCTTCACTCTCCGTGGGCTTCAGTTCCTACCAGATATCCTTGGGTCCAGGGGACCCACTTCCCTCCTTGTCTTCCTCACGTTGCTGTATTATATAGCATCTGGATGGGGACTCTCAGAGAGGCTCTTTCTCTACTGCTCACCACTCTGCTATCTTGGTCCTCTCTCCTATACCTATTTTTATTTTAAAACTTGAAGATTTTATTTTATCAGTGCATAGGTCTATCCCAGTTTTTAATTTATGGCATCACTCTGAACATCTAGTTTATTTTATTCTTACTACTGGATATGTGGCTCTTTCTGAGTTTCACCATTACAAGCAGTGCTACAGTATTTTATATAAATTTGTACACACTAAGAATGTATCTTAAGTTTGATTTCTGGAAGAGACATGGCTAAATTAGAGGATACTTGCTTTTAAATTTGGAACTCTAGAGTCAAGATCACATGTTAATAAATGAGATTATAGTAGTATTTCACCAGAGAAAGAAATTGCTTAGTTCCCTTCTATACCAGCCTATTCCAGTATCCCATGTGAGTCATAAAGGAAACCAAAGTTATCAACAAGAATTTTTCTTAAAGCTTTGTGAGTTATATTTTTATGTCTGATAGTTTTAAGATCTCATTTCCTTTAGAAAATTTTCTAGAATTACCCCACAACTTTTCGCATTTACTGTGAATCTGTGCCATAGTACTACAGTTTTCTTTTCTTTTTTGCTCAGAATGTCTTCAGGGCAGGTTTGGCTGGCTTGAGTTGTGGGGATTGAACCACAGCAACCTGAGCCTCACTGCTTTGTTGAAGAAGCCACTTAAAGAACTGAGCTAAGGGGCAGGCCCCCAGTACTACAGTTTTCTAGCACAACTTTTTGTTTGTGTGAGGATTTTATTGGTACTGGGAATTGAACTCATGACCTCACACCTGCCAGACAGGCACTGTGCCACTGAACTATATCCCTGGCTTGCACAGCTTATTGATATGAAACAATATTTTTTTTAAAAAAAGAGAAACAATATTAACACTGGACCCTATTAACTATAAAATGCTTTGTGTTTACACCTGTGTATTTTGTTCAGAAAGGATTTCATGTGTGTGCTTCATAAAAAATACATTGTGTAGCTGCACTGAATACATTGTAAAATTAAGATTTGAAAACAAAATTTTAGATAGCAACACTTTCGTAATTTACTTTCTTTGCATCCACATGCAATTTGAAAATATTTACTTTAGAATAGACTATTGAAGAAAAGATAATAGTTGTTATTCAGAAGGTTTGTGCATATAGTTGGTAGTCTTTTGACTTCTGTCTCATGTCTGTCCTACATTGCATTTTGGTGTGAATTAAGGTTATTATCCAGAGGCTAATCATCTGGGTTGTATTAGTACAGTCAGACTTAATTTCATTGTAAATGCTACATAATTTCTTTTACTAACACACAAAAAAGGTAAATATTTATTGAAGAGAAGTTATCCTTAGAAGATACCAAAGTAGGTTACAGTAGCAGAATTGAAGACAAATTTATTCATGAAATGACCTGTGCTATACTTAGGTAAAAATTTAGCTTTTTTTCTGGCGGGGGTGGGGGGGGTGGGGGGTGGGAGCTGGTTCAGCCCGCCCTGAGGCAGGGCTAGCGCAGCTTGTGGTGCAGGGGATCTCACTGCAGTCACCCTGCACCTGCCTAAGCTTGCCTAAGCAAGCACTTTAGACCACTGATCTATCTTGCCAGCCCTAGCATTGGTTTTTATTTGATGGAAAAATTTTATTTTGCCACAATGAACATGTGTCACCATGAGAATAAAAAGCCAATAATCTGGGCCAGATAGCTCAGCAGATTATAGCGCCTGCTTAGGCAGGCTCAGCAACCAGGGTTCAATCCCTGGCATGCTGTGCCAGCCCCACCCCCCGGGGTGTGCTTAGACAGCAACTGAGACTGGGCATGGTGGCGCGCACCTGTGATCCCAGCCCCAGCGCTTGGGAGACTGAAAACAGGATGATCACTACAAGTCCAGTCTGTGTAGTCAGACCCTGTAGACCATCAATACATTTTTTTTTTAAAAAGGCCAATAATCACTATTTCATGTTTCTTCTATTTTTCCACCAACATTTTCTTTCATTAGCCTCTTGGGTTTTGGATTTTTTTTTTCTTAGTTATTTGTTTCTATCCTTCCTTGTGGTTGTTAGTACCATTCTCTTTAGATATATAATGTCAAGGGGTGAATTGTGAATGAGACGAAAATGAGTTAGTGTCCCTGCATTTTCTACAAGACTCTACATTTGGTACTCACGTTACTGGTTGTAGCCAGTTACTGCTATTTTCATGTTCTAGGTATTCTTGATTGCTTTCAAAAAGTCAGTGTTCTTGATTGCATTCAAAAAGTTGACTATAGGGATGGGGAGATGGCTCAGTAGAATAAAAGGCCTAAGTTCAAGCTCCAGTTCCGCCAAAAAAAAAAAAAAAAGTTGACTATGCAAGAAATTCGAGGGGGCCAGGGAGGTGGCTAAGTGGAATAAACGCTTCCCTGACAAGTGCAAGGGCCTGAGTTCAATCCCTGGCTCTGCCAAAAAAAAGAAAGAAAGACAAAAAATCCTGAGTTATCCTGAACTAGTTCTGAATGTAGTGTTTGTGTTTCTATCCTGAAATTGTTTCTTATAACATTTTTTTGTAAAATATGTTTTGAATGACAGCAGATAATCACCAGAATGGGAGTAAATGACTTGTGGCAAATTTTGGAGCCTGTTAAGCAACACATCCACTTACAGAATCTGAGTGGGAAAACCATTGCAGTTGATCTGAGTCTCTGGGTGTGTGAGGCACAGTCTGTCAAAAAAATGATGGGAACTGTGGTGAAGCCCCACCTCAGGTATAGTAAAAGCTTATAGAATGTAACTATAAGATTGAAGCAGCTTTGATTTTTGTCTGGGCTTTATTACTTGTGTCTTTTGAGAGATCTTAAAACATATTGAACACCTCTAAATCCGATGGCCCACAGTTGTCCCTTTCTTACTCCCTAAGCTCCAGACTCACATATCTACTCCTGCCCTGCATATCCTCTAGGTTGCTTTGATTACTCAAAGGCAGAATTTTAGGAGCCATTATATCAGAGTTTTAACTCTTCTTCAAATCCAATCCATCATCAAATATTTGTGGTTTTACTTGCAAAACATACTTTATGTTCACAGGCTTGTCTCAGTTTCCAGAAATACCACCTCAAGTCTATGCCAGTGTCACCTCTCATCTGTGTTGCTGAAATGACACCTTCATTAATTTTCCTTCCTTGCTCTTGGGCTTCCTCTCCAAACCATTTTCCTTACTGTAGTGACAATAGTCATAAATCTGCCATGCATTAGAGTGGTCAGTTCCCTGTGTATTTAAAGTACATCTTAATTTGATATGTTTAGCCCATGTAACTTTTTGGTATTTTTATCTAATACAGCTTTTATGCTATAGTATGTTTTGTTATCAGTGCATTATAGTTGATACATTACTGACATATGTTTCAGGAACTTATTTTTTCGTATCTCGTATTTAATGCAAATGGACATAAAGCTGGTGTTTGTTATGGAAGGAGAACCACCAAAGCTGAAAGCCGATGTCATGAGCAAGAGGAATCAGATTCGGTATGGGCTTTCTGGAAAAACATGGTCTCAGAAAACAGGAAGATCCCATTTTAAGTCAGTCCTAAGAGAGGTGAGCATTCAGATTTGGTTTTGTAATTCTGATATGAATTGAAGAATATACTTTATTAAGTTTATAAGCTTTAATAACCATTAACTATACTGTGGCAAGAAGACAAACGTATAGAGAGAAGAGTTTGTGCTGCAAAGGAAAGCTAATTTGAGTTCAAGTCCAGGCACTGGCATTTAGAAATGGGGCAGGATTTTTAACCTATCCATTCTTCAATTCTTATACTATGAATGAGAAAGGTAACATTGAGTAGAGAAAATAGATCAAAGTACATATTGAATGTTTATATTAAAAAAAAATTATTCAGTAGAAGACACATCATCATTAATCCCCTTCAGAAAATTCCTCCATGCTTCAAATACATTTATCGTGTCATTCTTGGTATTTTCTGAGGCAGTTGTGAAAGTGCTTTTCTGTAAGTCTTCCAAGGTATGGTAAAAAACTAGCACATCTGTGGTCACACAAAATACATGTGGCGCCCGATGTCATCTGAATTGATTGAGCATATGGAGGCACAACTGAAATTACGAAAGGGCACTTCTAGAACTGCTTCAGAGGCAGCAAAAATGATGGAATGAGTGAAACGAAAAATATTTTGAGGGAGATTAATAGGAACATGTCTTTTACTAAAAGTTTTATTTAAAACTTCAAGCATTCAGTGTATTTTTCAACCATCTTATACATGGGTTGTCATTAATTTCTACTTCACTCATTAAATTTTATTATACATCATATGAAATATACATATTTGGCTTCTCAGGGCTTATAATTGTGAAAAGTAATTGTTATGTTTTATTTTCATATTATTTTTTTATTTATTTGTGTGTGTGTGTGTGTGTGTGTGTGTGTCCAGCTCAGCCCACCAGGGGGCGGGGCTGGCTGGCATGTGGTGCTGGGGGA
>NW_004524595.1:15599211-15621290 GCF_000260255.1 Octodon degus | reverse complement strand
TCCCGCTGGCCAAAAGTGCCCTGAAGGCATTCGAGGAACAAAAAAAAAATCATAGCTGGGATGTTGCTCAGCAGCACAGTGCCTGCTAGGCAAGCATAAGGCCTTGAGTTCGATTCCTGGTGCCAAAAAGACAGTTACGATCTGTGATGGTTATGAAGCACTTCAAGCTATGAATCATTACCAAAATGGTATTTTTTTGTATTTTTAGATTTATTTAGAAAATTATTAGGGATCAAGCACTATCACAGCGATATTTATGGAAGCACTGTTATAAATTGTCAAAATCTACAAAAATTAAAAATGTTCATTTAGCATACAGTGGACATATAAATTGCAGAATGTTCAGACAAATGAATACCATTCCTCAATGAAAATATAATATAACAATAAGAAGAGGGTAGGCCAGATAGCTCAGGGAACTGAAGTACCTGCTTAGGCAGTCAGAGGGACAGGTTCAATCCCCTACATGCCGGGCCTAGGTGTGGTGGCAGGGGCCTGTAATCCCAACACTTGGGAGGCTGAAAACAGGAGAATCACTACAAGTCCGATCTGTGTAGTGAGACTCTCAAAATGGTATTTATTGTTTATTTTGTAATATTTATGTGTAGATTTTTCTTGTGATTTGGGCTTTCGGTAAAATTACCTCCAAGTGAAATCAATAAACCAAAGTTTTGAATTTTTTAACACTCACTTTTTTTTTTTTTTTTTTTTTTTCCAGAACTGGGGATTGAACTCAGGCCCTTGTGCTTGCCAGGGAAGCGCTTATTCTATTGAGCCATCTCCCTGGCCCCTGTGTAGCTCTTAGTAGTACAGATGTGAGAAGCAAATTTAGTGTGCTCAGAAGAATGCTGGATGTTAATGGATTTTTGTCTTTGTAGTATGCAAAACCAAAGATACTTCATTTAGTACTTTCAGTCTTTTAATGATGAGTTTAGACAGTTTGCCTATTTTTAGTATCTTTGATCAGTGGTTATCATGTCCATAACAATAGCCATGCATGGGCATAACCATCTATAAGGTTAATTTTGTGTGTGTGTAAGTTCTTTTTTTTTTTGTTTGTTTTTTTGTTTTTTTGTTTTTTGCTCGGAATGCCTTCAAGGCATGACTGGCTGTATTGTGTTGTGGGGATCGAACCCAAGCAACCTGAGCCTGACTGCTTTGTTGAAGCAGCCACTTAAAGAACTGAGCTACGGGGCAGGCCCCCTCAGTTCTTTACATATTGAGGATAATGTGGTATGTATTTGCTTGGAGTTCATTTTCCTGTTTTGCTTTTCAGTTTGGGTTTAAAATTGCATTTCTTTTAAAAGGCATTGTATGAACTAATGGTTATTTTTCTTTAGTTTTTAAAATTTTCTTAAGAAATCACTGGTACTCTTTTATTTTGCTGGTTTGTTTTGTGGTACCGGGGATTGAACCAGGGCCTCACCCACGTTAAGCAGGTACTCTACCACTGAGCTGCATTCCCATACCTTTTCTCTACTTCTGAAATTGTGTGTTTTCTATCCTTATGTGATTTTTTTTTTTTTAAAGTAATTTTCAGGGCTGAAGAATGTGACTCAGTGCCAGCATACTTGTTTAGCCAGCATTCAGCCCTGGATTTGATTCCTGACTCTACAAAAAGTTTACGTTAGTGAATATTTTGCCTTAATGGCTGTCATTAATTGGATGAAGCACCTAGCAGGGTTGTAATTAATTTTGTAATAACTAGTTCCTGGAAAGAGCTACAGACTTCATAGCTGTGACACTAAGTACCTAGCATCTCCAGCTCTTAAGAGAACAGCACCATTGTTTTTTGTTTCTTGCAATAATTGTGATATTCTTAGGCATCTTGTGTCCATTCGGTATTTTATTACTCATTTCCATATTTCTGTATTCTTTTATTTGTTCCTGCTTCCTCCTAATCCACTGCCAACTTTTAAGTATGAAAAGCACAAACTAGCCATTTGCCAACACCACCTCCTCCCTATATGATACCGACATAGGATAGAAGAAATTGCACCTAGCCTCATCACAACTTTTGTGCTCCTTCTTTGCAAGGCGTTTTAGTGAAAAGTGTCTTAAGAAGAAGATAGCTCTTTGATTTTGTGTGTGTGTGTGTGTGTGTGTGTGTGTGTGTGTGTGTGTGTATGAGATGGGGTTGACCCACCCTGGGGGCAGGGCTGGCACAGTATGTGATGCCCGGGATTGAACTGCAGTTCAAGTGCACTTGCCTAAGCAGGTGCTTCACGCTGCTGAGCTATCTCACGGGCCCAGCCTTTTCTGTTCTAAAGGACACTTCTAATCTAGAGTTGAGGAAAAAGCACCTGCAACAAAACTTTCCCTAGGCCAGAATCATGGCCAGAGCCCTGAAAAATAGCATTTTCAGCAAAGTGCTTTGTGGTTTGAGGCTTGGGCAACACCTGGCAAAAGTGTTCAGTATATCACAGTGCATGCAAGTGTAATATTAGTCCAAGTGAGACGTGTTTGTTCTGTTAGTGTCCAGAAAAGACTATCCTTTTCCCCATCCTACTCACACTGCCCAGTACTGGGGCAATGACATAGGGCAAGAAAGATGAGGTAGATAAGTATGATCACCTGCAGGTTACTCAGCTGGGTTAAAGAAAACTGCACATAATCAGTGTGTCACAAAATGACACAGTCATCCTGCACAGACAGTTAACTTTTGTATGAAGACCCCAGTAACTGACCCCTATGTAATTTCCCACAACATGAGAGTTTCTTCATACATGAGAAGCAAGATGCAAGAAAACTATGTTACATCTTCAAGCCCCTTGCTGACCACATGTTCCTTGGGAAAGTTTATACTAGTTTGACCATTATGTGAGAAATGTGAATATAGTTTTGCACATTAAGTCTTCATGTGATCAATTTTTATTTAAAACTTTTTTTTTCTGTTTTGTACTGGGAATTGTACTCAGTACCTTGTACTTGCCAGGTAGGTACTGTGCCACTGAGTGTTTCTTGAATCTGCAGATAACAGCCTTAAGCAGAATGATAGCAAATGTGTGTACAAATTACTTTGTAATTTTGGGGGGGTTTGGGGAAAGGGTCTACAGGGCACTACTCACTACTGGATCGGACTCATAGTGATCTTTGTGTTTACAGCCTCCCAAGAGGTGGGATTGCAGGCGTATGCCACCACACCCTGTCTCAATTACTCTCTCAGCGCACTCCGGGGACAGGGCCAGCACAGCAGGCCCAGGGATGGAACCTCAGGCCCCTGCATCTGCTTATAGGCGCTTTAATCGGCTGAGCTATTCGGCAGGCTTTCAGCTTACTTTGTAATTGACATCAAAACTTGAGCTTCAAAAAAAAACTTGAGCTTCAGGAAATTCTAAATCAGTACACAAGTAACCGATCACCAGTCAACTCTTTTTTTTTTTTTTTTTTAACCAGTCAACTCTTGATCCACCTTGTTTCATCTGTGCTCTTGGCCTCCTTATTCCCATGTTATTTGGAAGGAAATCCAGCCATGATGTTGTATAATTCTCAATATTCAAATGCTCCTCTTAGAAATGTAATATAGCCATGTTACAATTTTATTCTCATACTTAAAAGTTTAGTAGTTATTTCTCTAAGCCACCAAGATTTGCAAGTATTTCCTCAACGCAAGTTTTTAAATACCTAAATGGGGGCTGCAGAGGTAGCTTGGTGGTCTAAGCACCTGCCTGGCAAGCTTAAGTACTAGGGTTTGGTCCTTGGTACTGTAGCATGTGGTGTTGGTGCCCAGGTGCACCGAGCAGGCTGCCAAAACAGGGTGTGCCTTTAATCCTCGCACTGGGGAGGCTGATAACAAGAGAATCACTGAGTCTGAGCTGCATAGTGAGACATTAATACCAAAATGGCCATTACTACTATTATTACCACTGCTACCAGAAACTACACGGTAGAGGAGTCAGCAGTAAAAGCACCTTTACTTTCTCGCTCCTGCTTTGACCTCAGTGCCTTGAGATGCTGGAGTGCTTAGGAGTACCCTGGGTGCAGGCGGCGGGGGAGGCTGAGGCCATGTGCGCTCACCTCAACGCTGGCGGCCATGTTGATGGCTGCCTCACAGATGATGGAGATGCTTTCCTCTACGGTGCGCAGACTGTCTACAGGAATTTCACGATGAATCCAAAGGTACTCTTTACTTTGGTATTTGTTTACATGCTACCTTTTTAAAGGGGCTGATTAAATGAAAATATATGTGAAACAATGCTTCCCATAATGCCTGGCAAATAGCAATTGCTAAATAAATGTTTGCTGTTACTAAAAATATTAATGCTATATTTAGTGTGTTTGAAAAATATTGTGAATTTTTTTTAAGCAGTAAAAGAGACATTACCATTAATCCCTGTCAGTATATTCTTGCTGTAAGACACACTCATCCCACTTCTTGCCACTTTTGGAAGCAGTTCTGGAAGTCTTGTTTTGTGAGTGTTCTCATTTGGACTGCCTGGGCTGCGTTGGTGCCCTGAATCGATTAAAAATGCTTCCCTTTCATGGTCCATTTGCGTGGAGAAAAAAACAGCAATCTCATGTACTAGATTCAGTAAGTATGGTGGAAAAGGCACACCATCATGTTTTCTGTTTTATTTTTTGTTTTGTTTTGTATTTTGTGCAGGGTCTCACTACACAGCTCTAACTCATAGTGATCCTCTTGTTTTCAGCCTTCCTAGTGCTGGGGTTACAGGGCGTGCCACCATGCCCAAACTCCATGGAAGCTAAGCACCCAGGCAGGGCAGGCACACCATCAAGTTTTTGTGAGCCTGCCTTTTCATTAGGTAGTGCTTGGCAACAGCATTCACCACATTTTTTGTCCTATCTCATGAAGACCTTCAAAAAAGAGTTACATCCAAAACTGATTCAGAAAGTGACAAGAACAGTTGATATGTTCAAAGCAAGAGGCAGTATTTGGGGGCAGTAATAACACTGTGTCTTTTACTATAATAAATTGTTATTTAAGCACAGACCATATTTTTTGATCAGCCCTTATATTTCAAAAATCTAAAAAAGATTTTGGAAATTTTCTCCCTAAATACACGTTTAAGGAGGTAGATGTGATTTACTTAGGTTAAGCATTGCAAGTAAACAAGTATCAAAATATTATATATAAATTGTAAAAATGGTGTTTTGGCACTTTATATATCAACTAAAATATTTAAAATTTTAAATCATTGCTATATAGTTAAAACTCTTCAAAATGTGAATTTCTATACTGAACAAAAACATTCTTTCACATGGTTTAATTCTAAACCATTTTCAATACTATATGGCAAAGTTGTATGTGAACTTTGACCTGGAAACACCTCTGAGGTGTGTAAGAAGAGATACACAGACAGGATATTCATTGTAGTACTGTTAATAATTATGAAAATTTAGCCAACAACCAAACAGGAGAATGGCTCTTTATATGATGCAGAGGCAGGAAGTTGGTTACTGCCTGTGGGTGTTTTGGTTGTAACAATCCTACCCATAGACATTGGTCAGATTAGGACCAGAAAAGCCAGCCTCCTGATCACCATCCTTTATCCTTGCCAACATGCTAACAGTGCCTCCATTGAAAGGTCCTGGCTCAAGCCATATGATCCAATAATAGTCATTGAAAAGGTGTGCATTATTGTCATAGAAGCTGTCTAGGCCTACTCTTGGGGAGAATGTTACAAACTATTTAAATGTCAGATTCTATTAAGATTTCAAAAATCAGTATAATTTTCCTATTTAAATTTTAAAAATAAACATTTAAAGTTAACTCAAATTTTTTTTGTAGTATTACTTAATATGTCGGCACTTACTTTTGAAAATTAAACTGAAGCTCTGCTTTCTTCAGGACCCACATGTTGAGTGTTACACAATATCATCTATCAAGAGTAAACTAGGCTTGGACAGAGATACGCTGGTTGGACTAGCCATACTTCTTGGATGTGATTACCTTCCAAAGGCAAGCTGAACTCATACTTACTATTCAGAGTGCGTCTCTCTTTGGTACCTTGTATCCTGTATAAATGAGTATGATATGATTCATGATCTAATTTAAAATATAAATTGCATACTAAACCATTCTGGAACTAAAATAACTCAGGAGTTTAAAAGCTGACTTGTGACACTGAATGTAAATGCGACTAGCATAGTAAGTAGTTCCAGAGCCTGAACCTCAGGTAGGTCATTAACGCATATGAAGAGATTCACATTCAAATTAGTCTACATATTTAAAGGAATGTAAGCAGACATTGTGGTGCATGCCTATACTCCCAGCACTCCTAAAGCTGAGGCAAGAGGATCACAGCCAGTTCAGAGCCAGTCTGTGCTACATAGGTCAAGGTCAGCCTGAGCTACATAGACTATCTTAAAAAGAAAAAAAATAATAATTTTTAAAAATGAGAGAGTATAGGAATAGATCATTTCTTGTATAATGCCATTTGCTATCGTTGTTTTATCTGGTTTTAGTTTTCAGTATCATTGTGTTTTACTAGTTGTACACATGTTCAGTGTCATTACCGTTGCTCAGCAATGTGATTGTGGAAATAAGCCATTCATACTTTCTTGCCTCTTAGCATTGCACAGGGCTTTTGTTATGAAGACATGTTAGAGCACACAATATAGTACTTTAATAAACAATGTTAATAGAAAATATGATAAGGCGGTGTGAGGATAAGCCCATTTTCTTAAATGCTATATTTAAAAATAAATATAACTGGAATTATGTCTTACAGTCCCTTCATTGTATCCCTATCAATCATCTGTGTCTGTCCAAATCTCTCATTTTACCTTTGTTCCCAGGAGAAATACAAAAAAGTGCAGTGTAATTTTTTTTTTTTTTTTTTTTGCTTCAATGTTGTGACTTGTTTCTGGCTGTCCTCCAAGGCTCGTGCAGTCATAGGTGCAGCTTCTCAGAGGTGGCTGAGTGTGCTGAGCTCAGTCAATAAGTAGGCTTATAACCTGGTAGAATACAGAAGGACAGGAAAAAAGTGCTTATCACGCATGGTGGTGCAGCCCTGTAACCCTAGCACTTGGGAGACTGAGGCAGGAGGATTATTCAGAGTTGGAGACCAGCCTGGGCTACAAAGTGAGCTCAAGGCCAGCCTGAACTGCATAGCAAGACCCTGTCTCAAAAAGACAGACAGACAGACAGCAGGCGATCTCCTGCCCCTGGCTGCTGTTCACTGCTTGCTGCTTTGCTCTCTTCTGCCTTCCGTGAACTGCTTCCCCTTTGATGCTCTCTGCCATGGACCCTGCCTTGGAGCCAGCTGACTATGAACTAAAATCTCTACAAACTGTGCACCTTTCTTCTTTTAACTTTGGTATTGGGCATTTTGTCTCAGCAATAAGAAAAGTAACCAAGATACTTAAGCCTAGGAGAAAGGAGCAAAATAGCAGGGAGTAAAATCAGTAGCCCTGTTTTCTAATATATGTCTAGTGGCCAAATAAAGAAATCAAGAGTTATTTTTTGACTGTTAAGGAAAAAAAGTGGGAGGAAAGAAAACGTAACAGTAAAACCATTATTGTAATTCTCTTTGTGAAATAAAAGACCCTTATTTCTCATGTGTAGTCACATTTCAAATCTAGAAACAACCCAGTGGTAAATCTTTCTGCTAACTTGAACTCACAGAAACCAACTTTAGATGCAGTGATATTTATATTGTGCATTAAGCCTTAGCTATTTTGACATTTTGTATTCTTGGTACCAGGTTTAGTCAGTCCTTATGTTTTGAAAGATTTTTAAGACTGAATAGTACCATAATTTGCCCTTAGAATATTTGAGATGTAGCTAAAAGTTAATACAAGGGGGCTGGTGAGATGGCTCAGTGGTCTAAAGCACCTACTTGAAACAAGCTTGGCAAAGCACAGGGACCGTGGTTCAATCCCCCAGCACCACATGCCAGCCAGCCCCGCCCCCTGGTGGGCTGAGCTGGCCACACACACACAAATAAATAAATAAAAAATTGAAAATAAATAAATAAAAATAAAAATAAAAGTTAATATAAGATGGATGATATTTAACATCTGAGAGTAATGGTGCTTTCCTGTAATCCCAGCATTCTGGGAGGCTAAGGCAGGAGGGTCATAAATTAAACCCAGCCTGAGCAACTTATGGATACCTTATCTCAAAAAACAGAAGGGGCTGAGGGTGTAACTCACTGCTAAGAGCTTAGATTCAAAAAATTTATAAAATTTTGCATATATATTTATATTATCTATAACATACATTATTTTATGTATATATATATATATATATAAATTTTATATGCAGTATATATAGAACTAGTGTATGAAGGGTACAGGCTGTAGGATATAGAGATGGAACAGACTGCCATGCCATGGAACAGCTTTTTAGTAGTTGGAGTCTGGGTATGTATGATTGGAGGCATGCAGAGTACTGCTCACTGGCCAGCCTCGAAGTATTTTATCACTGATATATCTAACACTGATACAGGAGCTAAACAGCAACCTTATTAAAAGGATCTAATCATAAACCAGTATAAGCCAGGAGCCTCAGGCAGGAAACTTTGTTGTGAATATGTGCTATGTATGTAATTTTCATGTATAAATTTTATTGTTTGGAATTTACATTTTAATGTTTTTAATATGAAGAGTTGGAACTCTTTCCTTGTTTTTTTTTTTTGATGTCTTGATCTTTAAACATTAAATGTTCATATAATTAAATGCACTTGACTTTATTAATTATAGATATAACAAAGTTCAGACAAATTAAAATATTGTCAAAATAGCATAGTAAGTGAAAGCCATCTAAAATTATGTCCCTTTTCCCCTAAAACAAACAGTATCAGTGGTTTAGGATATAATTCTCTGAATTTTTTTATTTATATGAACTAATCTACATCCAACTGTTATAGGCGGCTAAGTTAGGTAAAAATCTTACAGGAAGTCAGAAATGGGCCTTTGAAGGACCCACTGTGGAAGACCAGGTCCCTTGCAAGTGTGGGAAAGACAAGTGCTCCTGCTGTGGGTCTGACCTTGAGAGAAAAGATCAAATAAATGCACCCACAAGCCTTCCTAGGGCTGGTCAGCAGGGACTGATAATCTAAGTAGGTATCAGTCACCTTGAAAAAGCCAGAGTCACTAACCCAGTCCCCTACTAGAAAAGCACACTTTGTATTCAAGCTCAGATTGTTGTGTGACTCACTTCCCCATTTGATCCCTATTTAATCAATTTGACCCGAACAGTTATACTTGTAATCTTATTGGCTGGCCATAGTTTTGTCCCACTCCATGCCCACCTTTCAAATTCCCATGTTTCCCACTTTCAACCTGCCTCACGTTGCGGGGTTTTGCTCTCTAGAATCCCTAGAAAAGACAGGGTCCTTGGCAACTCACTGGGGTCTCCTTCTGTCCCTCCTTCGAACAGAAAGTATTTACTTCAATAAACATGCTGCAAACCTCCATTGTTCCTAAAATTCATTCTTTGGTTTTAGAGCACATGAACTTTTCCCACATTTCTCTCAGTTTAGGAGTCTCCCCTATATCAAAACCATACATGATAATTTCATTTTATACATTGACATATATCCTCCATGGTGTTTCCTACCACTGTGCACTATTATGGCTGGTGTCATATAGGACCATAAGTGGGGCTTTTTTTTTTTCCTGGTACCAGGATTGAACTTAGGACCTTGAGTTTGCTAAACAGGCACTTATGCCTATGCCTATGGAACTATCTCCCCAGCCCTTGGTGGGTCTAGAGTGTGTGATGCTGGGATCCAGGGTGTGTGATTACTAACCCAGTCCACTGATTGGTTGGCGCAATTCTGGGTGTGAATCATGGAGAGACCCTGCTGGTGTGGGTGTGAACACTGCCTGCCTGAAGGGTGTGTAGCCAGATATGATACAAGGCACAGAAAGAGGGCTGCTGCCATTGCTTGCTCTTGCTGCTTTTACTGCCTCCTGCTTCTTGTCTTCCAGACTGTGCACTGTTTTTCTTCTCTGTGATGCCCTCGGCCTCACCACCCTGTCTTGGAGCCAGCCAGATATCAACTGAGACCACTACGTACTGAACCAAATAAACCTCTCCTCCTTTATAACTTTTGAGTGTCAGGTAGTTTGTCTCAGCATTAGGAAAAGCAGTTAAGACACACACGGTTACATATTCTTCAATTTTTTTTGTTGTTTTGTTTTTTTTCTTTCTTTTTGTCTTTTTGAGATGAGAGTCTCCTTATGCAATGCAGGCTGGCCTTGAATTCACTTTGTGTCCTAGGCTGGCCTGGACTCACAGCAGTCCTCCAGCCTCTGCCTCCCTAGGGTTGGGATGACAGGTGTGTACTACCACACCCAGCTCAGATTCTTTGTTTCAGCTGTAGGATCTTGAGCTGAGTTGATGTGCTACACTTTATTTAGCCACTCCCTAGTGATTAACCTTTGCATTTTTTCCCATTTTCTGAAAGGGAGTTCCTGGAATTGGAAAAGAACAAGCATTAAAACTCATACAGATTTTGAAAGGGGAAAGTTTGCTTCAGAGGTAACTACCAATTGCTTTTTCTTCAACATTGGACTTTCCTTCTTCTTGAAGTTGATAATGAATATTTTAAAAAAAATTATTCTTTTAGGTCTGGGGAGATAACTCTGTGGTCTAAGTGCCTGCCTGGCAAGCTGAAGGACCTAGGTTCGATCCTCGGTACTCTATGCCAGGCCAGCCACCAAAACCAGACATGGTGGTACACGCTTGTAATCCCATGGGGAGGCTGAGACAGGAGGATCTCTACAAGTCTGAGTTGGTAGGGTGTAGGAGACCCTGTACCAAATAAATAACTTTCTTTAAAAATTATGCTTTCGAAAAGATTTTTCATATCTTTTAACTGATGTAAGTTTTCATTTAAAATATTTTTTCTCAAGTTTTCCTTTGTTATTGGTGGTGGTTTGGTGGTTGGTTGGTTGGTTGGTTGGTTGGTTGGTTGGTTGGTTGGTTTTGAAGCAGGGCCTCACTACATAGCCCAGGCTGGCCTCCACCTTGCAGGCGATCCTCCTGCTTCAGCCTCCTGAGTGCTGGCATAACAGACTCGTGCCAACACACTGCAAAATACACTATTAACTCATTGAGCACAAACACACAGTGGCCAATGCATTTATTAATCTCCATGTGTCTTGCCGCAGCAGGCTTCTTTGTCTTGTAGCTGTTCCCATTGTGTTGCCCAGGCTGAACTCAGCTTCACCATGGCCCCCTTCACCTCCTGAGAGTAGGGAGGACAGCAGGATGTACCACCTCACCTGGTGACATAGGCAGGCATTACAGGCCATTTAAGTCATTTTAGACGTATTTAATGCTTTTCTTTTTTTTTGGTTCTCTGAGAAGGCATCTGGCTATGTAGTAGAGGCTGGCCTTGAACTCACTGTGTATCCCTTACTGGCCTCAAACTCAGCAATCCCCCTGCCTCAGCCTCCTGAGTGCTGGGGTTATAGGTGAATACCACCACACCCAGTGATATTTCCAGCTTTGGTAGTGTGTTTACTTTGTATGAATAAAGTGTCTATTGTGTGTTCCATATGAGAAACCTTGATTGAGATTCCTTAACTTGGCTGCGCATTGTTAGGCAGCTGTAAATTTACTCCAGCTTCTGCAGCATGAGGGTGCAAGACAGTGAGTGTGCAGTAGGTCCCCAACTCCCTTTGGAGAGCGTTTGTACCTCGGATGTGTTCTCAGCTCCAACCAAATGAGTCTTCAACACACCTTTCACACAAATGTACAGTACAAAACAAGCCAAACACAAAAGTGCAGTAAGTCCCTGACTGTATACACACTATCACACTGCCCTAAGCACACAGCAGCATGACTGTGACAGTGTTCAGCGGGCAGTGAGCTATTCTGCAATTTGTTCACATGTAGAAATGTTTGTAATGTGAGCTCCATGCTTGTCTGTGGAAGATACAATTTGAATGTTAGTTAGGCGGGATCTTACTGTACAGATTATGGTGAAGTTTTAAGCTGTCCTGTTTACTCTTTTAAAGGCATGTGAATTATATTTATTTGATGAAAGTGGTATATAAAAATAATAATAGAATATAGAATAAATAAACAAGACAGGAACCAGGACACCAGGAGACTAACACAGTCGTAGCCTGCAATAGCTCTGAGATGCTGAGGACCTGAAAAGAGACCCCATGATAGAAAAGAAGGCCTAATAGCCGGGACAGGGCTTTCAAATCACTGCGGCCTCCCATGACGGCTTTTCCTCCAACTGTAAAGCTTTCAGGAGCTGTAAGACAGCAGTAGATATGGTGTGGGCATCAATGATAGGAAGGAAGAGATGTCCTTCAACATTGGTGTGAGTGAAAACAATCACTGGGAAGTAAGAAAGGAAAAGTAAGCAAATATGGCAGTTGGATAGCTTCAAGCCATTGACACAGGACAGTGTCAGAGAAATGCACTTTGGGCAACATGTAAGCAGTTTGTCTTTTTTGAGACAGGGTCTCACTCTGCAGTTCAGTCTGTCGTTGAACTCACATGTCCCAGGCTGGCCTCAAACTCGCTGCAATCAGTCCTCCTGCCTCAGCCTCCCAGGTGCTCACATTGCGGGCATGCACTACCGCACCTGACAAGTACTTTTTAACAGTGATAAAATTGCGTTTCTTTTTCTAATTATCCAATATTCTTGTTCGTTTGGTACCAGGAATCCAACTCAGGACCTTATACTTGTCAGGCAGGCACTGTACCACTGAGCTATATCCTGGCCCTAACTTTATTTATTTATTTATTTATTTAATTTATATAGGGTCTCGCTACACATTTTGGTCTCATAGGGCATAGTGATTATCCTATCTCAGCTTCCCTACTGCTGGGATTATAGGCATGTGCCACCACGCCTGATCCCCCACTCCTACCCTAATTATCTATTTCTAATTCTACAACGGACTGATTTTTCCATATTTTTAATTATTTAATTTAATTAATTTATTTATTTATTGGCTCACTCAGACTGCATTGAGGGCAGGTCTGGTGTGACTTGTGGAGCTGGGGATTGAGCCATAGTCTCCTGTGCCTGACTGAGTTTGCCCAAGCAGGCACTTTAAACAACTGAGCTAACCGGAAGCCCCATAATTATTTTTAATATTTGAAGCTTTATTAAAATTAGTGCAAAATTTTAGCAAGATCTTGCTCTTTCTAGCCGGGGAGATGGCTCAGTGGAAGATCTTGCTCTTTCTAGTAAACAAGACAAAGTCCAACAGCTGAATATAACTCTTAAGTACCAGACATAACCCAAGGAATTAAAGATACTATTTAGCTTTTAATTATATCTTTAATTTCTATAAGGAGCAAAATTCATAATTCTCCATGTTTTATGATTATACATAATTGCTCTTGGAGGTTTTAAGTTAACCTGAAACTTTAGCCAGAAATCAAATTAACTTTTATTAGAATCTTAGTAATGTATGCATTTCCTAAAATCTTTCATTAAACAAGTAATGTTTTATTGTTTGTATAAGAAATTAAGTGATCCAGACTTTTGAAACGGGTTTAACCCAAAAGCTTAATGTTGTGTTTGGGTTTGTCATTATCTTTTTTCTTTCTTTTTTTTTAGGTATGGTTGGTTATTTATTTATTTATTTGGTACAGGGTCTCGGTACATTTCAGACTCATAGTGGTTCTCCTATCTCAGCCTCTCCAGTGCTGGGTTTATGTGTGTGTATACCACCATGCCAGGTTTTGGTGGCCAGCTTGGCACAGGCACAGCATGTGATACCAGGCATTGAACCTGAATCCTTAGGCTTGCCAGGCAGGCGCTGAGACTGTTGAGCTTATCTCCCCAGCTCCTGGTTTGCAGTTTTATTTGTTGTGGGATTTTTTTGGATTTTTGGTTTTTTTACACAAGGTCTCCTTATGAAGTTAGACTGGCCTTGAACTCCCAGGGGATCTTCCTACCTCAGACTCCCAAGTACTGGGACTACAGGTGTGCACCACCGCACCCACTGCATTATCTTTTAATATAGAATAGTCATGTACAGAATTCTGTTTTATGCCTTGATACACAGAGAAGAGAAAGAAAGACATACAAAACATTCTCCCTTCGTGTTGCTGCCTTGCAAGCTTCTAAGGAAATGCTGAGTGCATAGATGACGAGGTGGACACGTACAGTGTGTAGACACGTAGATACACACTTAAATACCCCCTCGCTGCTGTCACAACTTTGCTGTCCCAGAGGCCATACTTGAAGGCATTAAGTTTATCAAGACAAAATGATGGGCAAGTGAAAGGAGATCAGTTAGACTGACATTTAAGAACATGGCATTTTTGTGACCTTATTTTTTTTCTCTTTTCATTACCATTTTCTATTAAAGGTTTAATCAGTGGAATGAAACATCATGTCACTCCATTCCACAGCCACAAGTAGCTAAAAAATTGGCCCATTGCTCTGTGTGTTCCCATCCAGGTAAGCAGACACAGACCGTTTCCACATTTGCATTCCTGTGCTAATACTGTCTCATAAGTTTATTAATAGCATGTTGAAGGTTTTTAAATTGCCTTTCCCGCTAAATAGGTGAACATCTTGAAGTCAGAAGTTATGTTATATAAATAATCAATAAATATTGAGTAAAATAATATAAATGATAAACATAAGTGCAGTTTCAAACTAATACCAAATTACTCAGATTTTTAAATTATATTTTCAATAATAAATCCATTTTAAGAGCAAATGTCAGTCCTAAGGAGGGAAAAAACTGAAACCATTTGTTTTTGTATTAGTGATTTATTTTTATATACTAACATGAGTCTTCATTGTCTTCTAATATGTCTTTATTTTGTATAAAGGTAGTGACTTAAAGGAATTTCTATTTTATATTCCCTCTTAGTGAAAATAGCTTGGATAGTCCTTAGTTTGGGTTTCAAAAAAGAGAAACCACTGAACATGCACTGGGTCACCAAGATCTTTCACTCCCAGAGCAGTGAAGAAATCATGTTAGCTTATTCCTTAAAAGAAATTGAACTTTTTTGTGTGTCTTAAGTGCTTTGCATTAACATTATTAAATTATAAGTGAAGTCAGGTAAGAAAATGAATGCTTTTATAAGGAAGATACCATTCCATAATGTTTTGATAACTGAGAAGTGACAGTTTTAGGTTTATATTCTTCACATTTTAAAAGCAATGATGAAAGTAATCACACTTAGAATGTGTAGAGAAAACTAGAGCTCCACACGGGTGCTGTCATCATAATCAGTTTATGTTCCCAAGCATAGTTTTAAGACAACTGTACCTGTAACTGGGGGCTAGACATTGGTAAAGGTACTTAGCCAACATGTTCTTTTAATGTGCTTATTGAAGCAGTTCATGGACTACTCAAGTCATCTTTTTTGCTAATAATTATATTTTGCTTTTGTAGCATGTAGCCACCAAATAAACCAAAACATTTTCTTTATGATAAATGTGTGATTTCCATTCAAAAATTAACAATTTCAAGTGACTAGTATTTTTTAATGTCCTGTGATACTAATAGCTCAAAGTCTATATTTTGTCCTAAGAATTACTGTGGTATTTGTTATGTGTGCAACCTAAATGTATTGAAACCTTTATAATATGCACTGTATTAACTTTTGAAAATTTAGACAATAGCAAACAAGTGTATGCAAAAGAAGTATTGAAAAGGGAGTGAAAATTATATTTCTTTATGTCTACATGAAGGTTCACTAAAAGATCATGAACGTAATGGATGCCATTTGTGCAAAAGTGATAGGTACTGTGAACCACATGATTATGATTACTGCTGTCCCTGTGAATGGCATCAGACAGAACGTGACAGGCAACTAAGTGGTGTAGAGAACAATATTAAGAAGTAAGTTCTTTTTAGAAAAATTATTTTTTTGGCATGACCTTTGTACATATCTCTGATTAAATTATTTCCACATGATCTTCACTGACCTGTGATATGTCTAGATCAGTCATCTTTCATATATCCCTTTGATTGTATTAGACCCAGTATTAGAGATTGAATCCAGGACCTTCTCATTGAACTACATCTCCAGCCCTTTAATTTTTGAGACAGGGTTTTGCTAAGTTCCCCAGATGGAATTCACACTTGAAATCCTCCTGCTTTACCTTCCCAAAGTATTCATATATTCTTTTTTTTTTTTTTTGCAGAACCAGGGATTGAACTCAGGCCCTCGTGTTTGCCAGACAAGCACTTATTATAGTGAGCTATCTCCCCGGCCCGAGATATTCTTTTTTCTTGATTTTGTTAAAAAAAATTCACCTATCTCAAAGGACAATAATTTAATAGTATCTGAAGAGATGCTTAATGACTGTTTAGTATACAGTATATGATGCTTTTTTATAAATGAGAGATTGGATGGGATTATTTCAGTCTGTCTTAACATTGCTTGATTGTAGTAATAACATGTATTAAATTATTTTCAGAAAGGCTTGCAGCTGTGAAGGATTCCCATTCCATGAGGTAATGAACACTAAATCAGTTGTGTGTATATTTCATAAAAGTTTAAAGTCTCAATTCATATTGTATTTTCTCTCTCTGCTAGGTTATTCAAGAATTCCTTCTGAACAAGGATAAGTTGGTGGGAGTAATCAAGTACCAAAGACCTGATTTATTATTGTTTCAGGTATTTGAAAATAAATTCTTCCTGTTTAATATAAAGGTGGATACTAGAACAATAGGGTAAAATGTTCACTTTGCTTGCTATGTTAGATTTAAAAATTAAGACAGTTATTGATTGTCCATATAGTTTTTAGCTTTTTTTTTTTTTTCCTCCCAGTCCTAGGGATTGAACTCAGGGCCTTGTGCATGCTAGACAAGTGCTGCTCTACCACTGAACTACATTATCCCACAGCTTTTTTTATTTGAGATCTTTGCTAAATTGTCCAGGCTGGCCTTGAACTTATCACTCTCCCTTAGCTGCGTAAGTAGCTAGAATTACAAGTGTAAGCCAGCAGACATGGCTAACAGTACTTTTTTTTAACTTTTACTCCATTATATGATGGCCAGACATCATAGATCTTATACCTCATTTACATTCACTCTATTTTTAGGAGAGATCTTAGTTTCCATATGAGAACATACTGTATCCATCCATATGTTTGGGAAAGAGAGGTTCATGACTAGAAATGTCAGGATCAGCTATATTCCCTTGAAACACTATTTCAGAATCATTGAAATTTAAAATCAGTGGGGCCGGGGAAATGACTCAGTGGAATAATTGCTTACCTGGCAATCACAGGGGCCTGAGTTCAATCCCCGGTGGGTTCTGCAAAAAAAAAAAAAGAAAAAAAGAAAGAAATTTAAAATCAGTGACACAAAAGTACATTTGGACAGTCACAGTGTGACCCTGGATATGTTACCTCAAAAAAAAAATGTTATTTATCTCATGAAGTCACTGTAAGAATAGTAATGGTTGTCTCCATTTCAAAAAACAAGTATTTTATTTTTGTCTTTACAGAGATTTACTCTTGAAAAACTGGAGTGGCCCAATCACTATGCATGTGAGAAGTTGTTGGTGCTTTTGACCCACTATGACATGACAGAAAGAAAATTTGGTAGAAGGAATTCTAATCAGCTACAGCCAATTCGGTAATATAAATTCACCATATGACTCATATGATGAAAACTTTGTATTTCTATTTGAATATTTCTTAGTACCTCTAGTAGTGGGATACCTGTCTCTTGGTGTTGTGAAGAAAGGTCTTCTAGAATATTAAAAGTATATCCAGGGTTTACATCTAACACAACATGATAAGTTCATCATCCTTTGAAATGCTTTCCTACTTTAATCACATAGTAATAATACATTACAAAAGGCAAAAAATGTCAAGAGAGATAGCCAGACTTAACAAGTTAACCATTTCAGTGGATTGGAAAAGGAATAGAAGTGTAAGGTGAATAAGGAGCTGAAATTGGGAATTCCATAGATGAGCAGCAAACGTAATGCCTCATGTGGGGGGTGAGTTCTTAAGAAGCAAAGAAAAAAGGGGGGTGCCGAAAGTGTAAGCTATTGGTGGAGTCAGACTTGCTTATTAAAGCTAGCGGCCAGGCTAGAGTTCCTCTGTTCCTGTCATGTTAGAGACTAGAGTAAGTGATAACACAACACCAACTGGAAAATACTCAACAAGAACTGGAGAAGTAGATGTGAGACAGAGATAAAACATAAGAGTGAGAAGAAAAAAGTATGGTATATGAAGAAATATAATAGTTTGAAAAAACTTAACAGTTACATCATGAATTCCCCCATATTAAACTAGTTTATAAAATACTCAGTAGTTAGAAACTCAATTGTTTTTCTTGTTACTGTTGAAGTTTTGTTTTTGGTTTTTTTGTTTTGTTTTTTTTTTTGGCTTTTTAGAATACCAGAAAACTCAGTAAAATGAAGATATATCTGTAGGAAGGGAAATTATAAAACTAAAACGGATAGAAACTTTTAAATGAATATAAAAATGAACTATTATATATCTTAGAAAATATTTAAATAAAAATACTAGGATTTCAGGCTGAATTAGTTCAAAAAGAATTAGGGAATTGGAAGACAGTACTAATCACAGACCATATAGAAAGCAACTTGAAGACTCTCAGATAAAAATTACTTCAAAGTAGTTTTAACTTAAAGGATGATATGAATATTTCCAATATATTTCTAGGTGCTAATGGAAAGAAATGTGGAAAAGCAATTTTTGAATTGATGACATTTGAGAGTTTTCTAAAATGTTAGGCAAACAGCAGTTTTCAAATCAAATTACACTCCCAAGTGTAAGCATGATAAAATCCACCGCATTGTAGAAATTAAATATAAAAGGAAAGTTCCAAGAAGTACCAAGCCACTTAGGTAAAAATCTTTGATGAATGTTAAAGCCATGAAAGTAACATTGCTAGAGAAAAAGAATGGACACAGTCTCAAGTGTCACACCATAGATTAATGTATAAAGTAGACATCCGCTTGCTTAAGTATGTGATGACCAACAGCAAGCCAGAAGACTGGCACCATGTCCCTCCTACTTCAGAAAACTAAAGAAAGGCACCATATCGTCTCAGTATTTTTGTAAAAACTGTTTAATTTGAGTCATCGAGAGAAAATACTCTTTTTTTTTTTTTTAAATGTATTTAGTACAGAATCTACAAAGTCTCACTACGCAGATCAGACTCGTAGTTATCCTCCTGTTTGCAGCCTCCCAAGCACTGGGATTACAGGCACACACCAGCAAGCCCAGTCTCAGTCGCATCTCAGCATGCCCTGGGGTCAGGCCAGCCAGCACAGCATGCCAGAGATCAAACCCTGATCCCTGCATCTGAAAATATTCTAATAGATCCAAACTGAAGAACATTTTTCAGATCTGCCATTCTGAACTCCTTAGAAATACAAATTTTATCAAACAAAAAGCTGGAAGCCTTTTTTGGATTAATAGAGCCCAAGGAGACACAAAAAGTTAAGCAGAATATGATCCTGATTAGATTTTCAGTTTACTTAAGCCATAAAGGAAGTTTTTAAGTATAACTGTGGACTTCTTAACACTCATTATATTTTAGATAATATAATATTGATGTGAATTTCCTGAGTGTGAAGGTTGAATTGTTGCTATGGAGGAGAGTGCTGTACCTAGATAAGCTGCAGCATTTGGGAACATGTCACAAGGCGCGTTTGCAACTGACTTAAATGGAGAAGCAGATATGGCAAAATGTTAACCACTGGGAAGTCTCCATTAAGATGTATTAATATTGAATATTCTTATACTTCTCTAAGGGTGTAAAATTTTTCAAACTAAAAAATTTGGAGGGCAGGGGGCCGGGAAGATGGCTCAGTAGAATAAGCGCTTGCCTGGCAAGTGCAAAGGCCTGAGTTCAATCCCCAGTACCACCAATAAATAAATAAATAAATATAAAAAATTTGGAGGGTAATTATCAAAGAAAAAAGATAAAATACAAAGGATGGACAATCTGATCAGACACATCTTTCATAACAGTAATACATTCCAGAAAATGATGGAGTAATGTTTCAAAGTATAGAGTGGAAGTAATTAGCAACCTAGATGCCATAAAAATGTTTTTCACAGAAAAGGCATTTTTCTTTTTTTTTTTTTTAAAACATGCTTTTTATATTTTTATATTTATTTATTTTTTTATTTATTACATTTATTTATTGTGTGTGTGTGTGGCCAGCTCAGCCCACCAGGGGGCGGGTCTGGCTGGCATGTGGTGCTGGGGATCGAACCGCGGTCCCTGTGCTTTGCCAAGCTTGTTTCAAGTAGGTGCTTTAGACCACTGAGCCATCTCTCCAGCCCCAAGAAATGGGAAGAATTTTTTTTTCTTTCCGGAACCAAGGATTGAACTCAGGCCCTTGCGCTTGCCAGGGAAGCGCTTATTCCACTGAGCCATCTCCCTGGCCCTTCAGAAAAGGCATTTTTCAAACTAAGAAAATTTACCCTCCTCTCCCCCCACCCCATAGGCCTTCTTTAGAAGCATTTTTAAGCTGGGGATGGTAACACAGACCTATAATCCCAACACTTTGGGAAACTGAGTTGGGAGGATGACAAATTCAAGTACTGCCTGGGCAGCTTAGCAACACTGTCTCACAATAAAAAAAGATGTAACTCAGGGCAAAGACTCAGGGTTCAAAGCCCATAAAACAAATGCACACACACACACACACACACACACACACACAAAACCATGCTATTAAAGGATACACTTGAAGGGAAAGAAAGGGGAGACCATCAGAAGATGCAATAGTCACTATGTGTTATTAGTCACAGTTCTATCACAAGGAAAAAGTACAACTTAAAGGAAGCGAGCTCTACTTTGGCTCATGGTTTCCAAGTGTTTAGTCCATGGTTAAGTCCAAGACCAACTGCATGGTGGAGGAGACTTGTTCAACCCATGGCTCTAGGAATCAGAGAAAAGATTAGAGCTAGGGAGAGATACCCTCCAATGATATGCCCCCAGGAAGTACCTCCTCCAGGTTAGTCCCACTGCCTTACAGCGCATTTAGCTATGAACTTACCAATAGATTAACCCACTGATGAGTACAGAGTTCCCTGATCCAGTCTCCTTCCAGAACCCTCACCTCCGAATATATGAGTCTAGGGGGATGTTCTAGACATGACACAAATTGATAAAACATATTTGGCTAACTTAATAGAGAAATTTATACAAGTATTTAATAATTAATAGGTGATGATATCAGCTAAAGCTCTTAGTATGCATTTAGAGATTGTATTCCAAGTATATTTAAACTAATTATGTTTAAATGTATGATTTGAGAGTTTTAGCGTACTGTCACATTTATTAGTACATTTTAGAGAACTACTAGAAATATAATCTATTATCCAGACTAGCACATTTAATATGGTTGAACGATCAGAGAATCTAGACAGGAAGAAGGGAGCAGCAGAAAAAGCTGGTAACCAGAAAGAAACAAAGTAAAATGTGTATCAGTGAATCTAATAAATATAGGTGGACTAAGGATCATCTGTTAACAGGTTACACTGCATAAGTAAGCAAAGCCTAGCAGTACTCTGTTTGCAGGGAACATGTAGAATAATATGTAAAGCTTGGAAACTGATAATATTTACTAGGCAAGGGCCAGGGATAAAGTGCAGCGGCACAGCACCTACCTGGGAAGCAGAAGGTCCTGGGTTCAATTTCTGGTACCAAAAAACAAACTAGATGAATATTTGCCAAAAATTTGTAGCAAAGTGAACTTTAAAAACCATGAAGGAAAAAAAAAATGAAAAAGAACATTGCATAATAAAATGATTTATTGAGAAAAATCTTAAGGTCAGCATGTACCAATAAAATTATTCTTTTTAAGTAGTCAAAGGGGGCCGGGGAGATGGCTCAGTAGAATAAGCGCTTCCCTGGCAAGTGCAAGGGCATGAGTTCAATCCCCGGTTCCACCAAAAATAAATAAGTAGTCAAAGGAATAATGAGGCATTAAAATTCTTACACTTTTACTTAGAATAAAGATTAGGGGAAATGAATTAAACTGAAAATTTCCAAATAATTAATGCAACAGGCTTAATTACGTGAATTTGTTTTGCAGAATTGTTAAGCCCCGAATCAGAAATGGAGTTCATTGCTTTGAAATAGAATGGGAAATGCCTGGTATGTAATTAAAATGTTAAATTTACATTTGAATTTATATGCCCATGCACACACACACA
>NW_004524595.1:15584575-15598815 GCF_000260255.1 Octodon degus | reverse complement strand
TACTGATCCACTTGTTTGCAGCCTCCCAAGAGCTGGGATTATAGGTGCGCACCACCACACCCAGTCTCAATTGCTATCTTAGCACAGCCCAGGGGCGGGGTAGGCATGGCAGGCCCTGGGATGGAACCCCTGGCCCCTGCGCCTGCTTGCAGACACTTTTATCCGCTGAACTGTATTTCTTTTTTGTGGTACTGGGGATTGAACTCAGGACCTTGAGCTTGCCAGGCAAACACTTATTCTACTGAGCTGTCTCCCCAGGCCCTTGAACTGTATTTCTTATAGATGGTCTCTCATTAGATTTCATGTGTGCCTGGCTCTAAAGCAGTTAAGGCTATTGAATAGCACCCAGAATATTCCTCTCCTTTCTTTACTATGTGGATTTATGGGACTTTATAATTGTCAAATCAATCTTATTTTTAATACAGAGAAATACAGTGAATGTTGTATTGTTAAACTGTAAACAAATAAAGCACAGATAATTTAAAATGGAAAGTGATCCCAAATTCACTTATATTTAGTCTTGAAATTATATATTGAGAGGTGTAAGAGTAGATTTGTTCATTGAAAATTTAAGCTGTAAACAATTTTGAAAGACAAAATTAATTAAAAATGAGATAAATTGTTATAAGCAGTAATAGGAAGATAAAAGGCGGAAGAACTTTGAAAATGATGTAGGAACAGTACTACAAGCTAATGTATTTTTAGAAATGAAATATTGACCTAACTTATCAGCACATCTCCCCTCACTGGAATTGGGGATCAGATCTCCACTCTCTAGTCCATAAGGGAGGAAGCTGCTTTAACTAACAAACACTATGATTGCGTATTTCCTTTGTTTCTGCTTTAAAGGTACCAATATTTTCATTATCATTTGCTTTTTATAAAGTTTCACCTATATATAAAATAAGTACAAGAATCTAGTTTACTATTTATATGTCATTGTAAATTCACTTACAGACATTTTCATTGTAAGTCTAGTAAGACTAAGCATGCTCAAGAGATTTGTAGCACTTGCCTAATATGTGAGGACCAGAGTGCCATTCCCAGCACCCTGGGAGAGCAGTGGAAGAGAGGGAGGGAGGAGAGAGCAAGAGAGGGGGAAGGGAAGGACTCCTCTGATCCTATGATCTGAAAAATTATAAAAGCTTTTGATGACTCAGTTCTGTTCTTTTTTTTCTTAATGTATCAGTTATTTAGGTTCTTAGTAAGAAATTTAGAACACTAATTCATGAGGATAAATCCCATTTGTCAGAGCAAAAACAGGTCACAGGTAGCCCCAGAGCTGAGGAACAGCTTTGATTTTTGCTAAAATCTGTGAGTCCACCTCTTTCTTGCCCTCCTGATGTCTGAGTTTCTGCAGCTTCTTCTTGAAGTAAGCATCAGTGAGGTGTTCAAGGAATTTCACTTTGCTGATACCAGTTTTTGTGGAGGTGGCAATGTCAAATTTCTGATGTGTTCTTCGTAGAGGAACACGATTAGGGCTAAGAGGCCCAGTCACAAGTAACAAGCCACTGGCCAGCTGCCTCTGGAAGCCCACTCTCTTGCCTCTGTGATGCCCGGTGAGGATGATCAAGCTGGTGCCAGGAGTGATACTAGCTCAAAGTTTCCTCACATGCTGACTGAAGGGTTTCTTGCCATGGCTCAAGAGCTTTCAGGGCACATCTTCAGTAGGGTAGTATCCAGGCATTTCTTGAAGCTTAGCCACCCAGGTACCTCCATTCTTGTCCCCACCAACTGGTTTTGTGATTGTAGCAGGAGCCTTCTTTTTCTTTTCAACCTTTGATTTAGCAACTGTGTACTTTCTCTTGTACAAAGCCTTTCTGGAATATATAGCCGATCGGGAATATCTACCAATTCCTCTAACTAGGACTAACTAGGACAGGATTTCGGCTGCTGGTGGAAGCCTTCTTGGCTTTGGGTTTCTTTTTTGTTATTGTTTTTATTTTATTGGGGGGTGCAGCTCAGCCCACCAGGGGGCGGGGGCTCGCTGGCATGTGGTGCTGGGGGATTGAACCGCGATCCTTGTGCTTTGCTAAGCTTGTTCTAAGTAGGTGCTTTAGACCACTGAGCCATCTCACCAGCCCTGGCTTTGGGTTTCTTTTCTTTAGTGTCTGGTTTCTCAGTTTTTTTACCCGCCATCTTGCAAGATGGGCAGGAGAACTAAGTTTCCCCAGCTCTGTTCTTTTCAGATGCCATGGCTAAAGAATGTTACTCTTGACTGCTTATAAAACGGTCTGTGCCTCCTTATCCAAAATTCTAACACTTACTATATAAATTCAACCAACTCTATCCAAAGAAAGTTTTCTATTCTTTAAACTACTGCTACCAGTTTTGCTTGTTTGTTTGTTTGTAGTTTCGTTATTTTTTGAGGCAGGGTGTTAACTATCTAGCTCAGGCTGATGTTGAACTCAGAGCGATCCTCCTGCCTCAGCCTCCTCAGTGCTGAGCTTACAGGCATATACCACCTGCCTGGCTCTGCTACTGCCTCTGAAGCAAAAGAATTTAAGAAATTAGACTTCTAATTTAAAAAGAATTTTCTTCCAACTTTTCCAGGCAAGGGAAAATAAATTGTGCACTATTATGAAGAAACTCTGAGAATATAGATGTGGGAAACAAGATTTGCAATGAATTAACTAGTGTGGATGACTCAGTTCAGCTGGCAAATTTAGTTACTTGGAAGAACTGATTTTTCAAATTTGTAATCAAGACTGCTTTATATTTTTAACCTTGTAGAACATTTTGCTATAGAAAATGGAGAATTGATTGTAACAGTTGAAGAAGAATCATTGTTTGAAGCAGCTTACTCTGAGGTTGTTGCTGTTTACCGGAAACAAAACTTAGAAACTAAAGGGAAGAAGAAAAAAAGTAAGCATTGGAACAGATAACTAATTGCCTTTATATACTTTATTTTAAAACTAAAAAACTAGACACGTACCATTCTGCTCTGTGTCTACAAACTTAATCAGGTATTAATAATTTTACTAAGCAATTGTAGAGCAACTATTATATACCAAATATTTTGTATTTTAAATACATTTTCTTTATTTCTTAGAACTCACTAAGAAAACTCATTTGTATTATTGTTTCTAGAGGAAAATATTTCCAGGAGTACACAGAGAATAAAAAATAGCCAAAAACAGCTCATGTAGAAGATTTTTGATCTGAACTTTTTTAAACCAAGAAAAAACATAGATGTCCAGTTTATGTATTTGTATGTTTACGTATTTTCTGTTTGTTTGTTTTTAGATTTGAAAATTAAGCCTAAAGAAGACAGTTTCCCAGAGTCATATGATGTAGCAAGTTGTCAGCCACTTGTGACTTTAAAACCCAGACCTGAAATCTTTCCTGAGCAGGATTCCAAGTTAAACTTGGAAGTTTCTTCTCATGCTCCTTTACCACAGGAAAAGATCTCTGCCTTTTTCACTAGCTTGCTTTTACCTGAAGATGCTTCCAGTTTGAATATGCAAGAAAAGTTGATGTCTTCTTCAGGGCCTTTACCTAGTCAGCAGATTAAAGATGCACCACATCACCCGGACTCAGGGCCACCCGGTCCTCTGTCTTGTGATACATCTTCGATTACTGATTTGCACCTGAGCTCCATTGACTGGGAAGGCACTTCTTTTAGTAACTTTCCAGCTCTTCAAGTCTCTTCCAATTTACAGTCAGAACTTGAAGCAAAGCTATTGTCCTCCCCTGATGACTTTGAAAATGTCCCAGAGCAGTCAGGATGGTTCACCTCAAACATTAATAAAGTATCGCATGAGCATGTTCAGAAGATTAGTCCTGAAGAGCAGTTACTATCTGACATTCGTGATTTGAATCTTCAGGATATGCCTTTAAGGGAACGTATATATATGAAATCTTTACATCAAGAGAATGATGCACAGTCAGACAGTGACTGGAAAGCTTTTTTCCTACACAATGTAAAAAAGCCTCAGATTGCTAATAGTAGATCTGATTGTCTATCACATCTTCCAATGGATCTTCCTGGAATTAATTTGCAAAATGAATCCAGAAACTCTAAAGTTATGAAAGGAGACCAGCTGCCTCAAGAAAACTGTAAAGTGAATACTTGTCTACATTATTCCGTCAGTGACCCACTAATGAAGACCTCCAGTATTAGAACTGAGCCACCGAATATTTCTTTAGATCATAGTGGAAAAGCTGGTATATATACTGCTCAAAAAGTTGTCAAGAATAGGATGTGCTTTAATAGACATTCCTTAGACCAAGAAAGTGGCCCAGAGTCAGGTAAAGCGAAGTATACAACTCAAAAAATGAAATACAGCTCAAAGAAACATGACCTAGCCCAGCTCAAAGAAAGGGACCACAAGGAACAGCGGAACCCTACAATTCCTGCAGATGAAACTCTATTGAATGTCACGTCTTATAAAGCAATCAGAAATGAAGAAAAACATTTCTCAGATCCAGCAAAAACTTCCCCAGTTTTCCTGCAGTGCCATGAGAAAGATGACCTTGGTACTTGTTCAGACAGTCCTCTTCCTTTATGCCAGAGATTAAAACTAAGGTTCCAAAACAGCTTAAATGAAATTTAAAATACTTAAGTATAACTTACCTCATACTGTCAGCCTTAGCAGAGAGAAGGTATCTAGTTAACAGCTGATAGAGAAATTGAGTATAGCTATGTATGTCATGCAACATTTGTGCCATTTTGTCCAAGTTGTGATTTTAAAATTTTATCTAAAACTGATTTTAAATGATGATCCCTCTGTGCTGATAGTATTTTTTAAATCATTTTTGAGATATGACAGTAAACCCTTTTATTTTTCCCATAAAATACTAAAAGCACTCATTCTAAGTATGTCTTAGCTTGTTGTCCTGAGGGCATCCATGGGTCTTAATCTGCCTCCTGACAGGCAGGTTCTCTCAGTGTGAAGGTTCCAGAGCTCCCACTTTGTTACCTTCTTTGTGAGGGAAACACAGATGAGAGAAGGTGGTTAGTGCACATAATAAAAACCACTGTCATAATGGCTGAATGAAACTAAGGACATCATGCCTAGAAATTCCAGAGCAGGTGAAAGAGATTCAGAAAATGGAATGTATAATCAGAAGAGGATTAGAAACTTCCTTAATGGCACAGGACAGTAATGCTGTAGGAATCAGTTTTTTGCCTTCTAATTCCTTGACTTTTCTGTCAGTTGGTTTGTTTTCCTACATTATTTTCTTTCCCTTTTACTTTAAAAAATTAACCTATGCAGTATTGACTTTAGTAACTACAGATACTAAGTCTTGCATAAATTTAGACAGGCATCATGGTGCACACCTGAAGTCCCAGTATGATGGGAGGTTGAGGCAGGAGAATTGCTAGTATAAGCCCAACCTGAGAAAGTTAGCAATACCCTGTCTCAAAATAGAAAGGGTTCAGGTGTTGGGGATATGGAGTGCAAAGACTGTGGGTTCAAGCTTCAATTGTCCCCTACCCCCAGAATTTATTTAGTATTCAGAAACTAAAGGGCATCCAGATTTGAAAAGAAACAGTAAAACTGTTCTTATATACAATTGGCAGATCTCATGTATGGAAAATCCTAAGGAATCCATTGGAAAATATCTTAAAACTGGTTAAATCATAACCTCACTGAATGTAAACATATGCCATAAACATGAGCTAAGATTAATAATATCAAGAATCAAAAAGGATTTTTAAAAAGTTGTATTATACATATGTAGCCACTTTCCAGGTTGACTATAAACTGTAGGTAATGTAAGCATGTACTAACAAATAAAATTATCTTTATTTTGATGAAAATTTTAAAGTGATAAAATGAGTTCTTCAAGGTTGCAGGAAACAAGATCAACGTACTCAATAATGTTTCCATACAGTGGACCCTTGATTGCAAACTCAGTTCCAAGGGCTGGTTGTGACTCAGGTTGTTAAGTGAAGGCTCAGGCTCCTCTACACAGCCTTCAGGGTTGCTCTCCTGGACACAGGCCCAGGATTTCTATGTTAACCCCATAGAATAGAGGATGTTGTGGTGTTCTTTCCAGAATTCTTTAAGGGTAGAATCTGCATCTGAGACCCTCTGGAAGCCCAATAGGCCAGTATTTGGGTCATAACTCAAGATGTTGGTTGTAAGTTAAATTCCTGTCATGACCCAAGTTGTTCTATGTCAGGCCAGTTGTAACTCGAGTGTCCACTGTACATTCAGTATATGATACCAAATGAAACTTGGGAGAACTGTTCCATTTACAGTAGCACCACAAAAAGGAAAATACAAGTTAATGAGTTCAAAAATTACACTCAAGTATGAAACATTGAAAGTAAACATTCTAGGGCTGGTGAGATGGCTCAGTGGTCTACAGCACCTACTTAGAACAAGCTTAGCAAAGCACAGGGACCACAGTTCAATCCCCCAGCACCACATGCCAGCCAGTCCCGCCCCCTGGTGGGCTGAGCTGGCCACACACACACACACAAATAAAATTTAAAAAAAAAAGTAAACATTCTATAATCATGAGTCAGAAGAATTAAAATCCCGGTATTACTCTAAATGATCTTCGATTCAGTGCAGTCCCAGCTAGCAAGGTGATGCTAACATTCATACAGAAATTTAAGGAAGAACAGAATAGCCACACAGTCTTCACAAAAATTAAAGCTAAAAGACTCACCTTAATTCCAAAACTCACTCCAATGCTATAGTAGTGAAGACTTGTACTGAGATAAAAAGTAGGCATGTACATTGGTGGAGAATCAAGACCTCAGGAATATGCCTTCATGATAACTGATTTTCAGCCCCACCAAGATAGCTCAGTGTGTAAACAGCAGTCTTTCAGTAAGTGCTGCTGAGACTGTTGAGCGCTGATGTGCAAAAAAGAGTTTGATCCTTAACCTTGTATAGAACAGTAAAGTGGACCAGTGACACAAGTATAAGAGCTAACACTATAAAACTCTGAATTAGGCAATGGTTTTCTTAGGTGTGACACCAAAAATACAGGCAGAAAATTTTACAATTGATTTTGATGAATCAAAACTTGTGTTTCAAGGACAGCATTAAAGTGAAGAAACAATCCACATAGAATGAGAAAATATTTTCTAATAATAGAGGACATGGCTTGGTTACTTTTCTCATTTCTGGGACAAAATATCTGATGCCCAAAATTCAGGAAAAAAAAGTTTTAACTCACAGTGTGTGGAGGTTTCAGTCTGTACTCAGCTGGCTCGAAGGCAGAGTGGCACATGGCAGAGGGCAACAGGTCATGGCAGTGATGGAAAAAAAGCAAAAAAACCCAGAAAGCACAAGCCTCTTTCTCCCATGTGTTGTCTGCAAGCTGGGTGTAGCACTCACACCCATAATCCTAGCATTGGACCATTGAGCCAAAACTCTAGAAGCTGCCCCATGACTGTATAAGGCTTGGGGGTCAGGGAGGAACTTTTTTTTTTTTTTTTTTTTTTTTTTTTTTTTTTGGTGGTACCAGGGATTGAACTCAGGACCTTGTGCTTGTCAGGCAAGCACTTATTCCACTGAGCTATCTTCCCCAGCCCTGGGGGAACATCTAAACACAAACCATAACTTGTAACTTAGAAGGATTTGTATATATATTCTTAAAAACATACAGTTCAGTCATAGAAGACTAAGTGAGGGAGGAGCCAAGTATCTGAAGATATTTGAACAGCCAGTAAGCACATGAAAATGTTTTTAACATGTAGCCATCAAGAAAATGAAAAAATTTTTCCCATTTCACAACTAGTAGAATGACTACAATTAAGAAAAAGATGGGGCTGGTGAGATGGCTCAGTGGTCTAAAGCACCAACTTAGAACAAGCTTAGCAAAGCACAGGGACCGCGGTTCAATCCCCCAGCACCACATGCCAGCCAGCCCCGCCCCCTGGTGGGCTGAGCTGGCCACACACATAAATAAATAAATAAATAAATATTTTAAAAAAAATAGAAAAAGACAACTTGGGCCCAGGAGAGAGTTCAGTGGTCTAAGCACGTGCCTAGGCAAGTGCAAGGACCCGGGTTTGATCCCCGGTAGCACACGTTCCAGCCCTGCCCCAGGCCAGCAGAGCTGGCCACTGAGACCAGGCATGGTGGCACACACCTATGATCCCAGCACTGGGGAAGCTGAAACAGAATCGCTACGAGTCTTAGCTGCATAGTGAGACCCTGTACCAAATACATAAATTTTAAAAAATCGAAATTTTTTAAAAAAGAGACCATATGCTACACAGGAAATCCAGATGTTATATATTGCAAACATGTATTCATCAAGAGGTGGAGGGAAGGGACTAGACAGATACATCGGAGATCTGTTATGTACAAGTACTATTTTGCCAAAAGGAATGTAGATATTATGTCCTGATACCCATAACATGGTTCACCATAGCCAATAAGTGGAAAAAACATGGTTATGAAAGGGAGAAAATTAATGTGCATTGAATACCAACTGTGCTAAGTGCTCAGCTAGTTTTTTCATGAAACATTGATCTCAGTAATGCTATAAGGCCTGCATTGCTATGCTCTGAATATTGGAGGGGAGGGTCCTGTTAAAACATTTTCCAGGGATCTGATGATCATGATGGATTCACTCCACACTATGATAACTTAGGGCTATTTTGGGCAAATACAACAAATCTGCAACTGTTCTTGAAGTTTCATTTAAAGAAAATAAAATTAAATATTTATTTGGGGCAGGATCTATGCATCTCGGGCTCATAGTGATCCTCCTGTCTCAGCCTCCCCAGCGCTGGGATTACAGGCGTGTGCCACCATGCCTGGTTTTGGTGGCCAGCACAGCATTATGATACGGGGGATTATACCTGGGTCGTTGTGCTTGCCACGCAAGCGCTCAGACTGCTGAGCTATCTCCTCAACCCAATGTTTCATTTTGAGACAAGGTCTCACTATGTAGTGCAGGCTGACCTGGACTCACTTATATAGCCCAGGGTAGCCTGAAATTCATTGCTGTCCCAGCCTCCCAAGTGCTGGAGTTATGGTTGTGCACCACTACACCTGGCTCTTGAGATATTACGAGATGAAAATTACAAAAATGGGCTGGGAGTGACTAAGCTGGATTCGTCTTGCTTCAAAACTAATGTAGAGACAAATGTATGAGCTCTAACACCTGCTTTCCCTTCTTCCTCAAAGACTTCTTTCGTTGTCCCAATTGCACCAGCCCTGTTAAAACCACTTCAGATCCCAGTTCCCTGCCAGTCACTACTTGATGACAGACTTTCACCACAGCTACTACTTACATACTTGCTCAGCACGTCGTCATTGGCCGCCTTGCCACTGAAGTACTCTGCTGAAATTCTGTCCCTAGCTGCATGAATCCTGCACCAGCTTCTCACTCGGGCCCACCTACTCACAGCTTTGCAAGATCCGTCTGAAGTCCTTGGAAATTTTTCTTCCAGATAGTTTCCTTCCAATAGCTTATTTATTTTGAATAACACCACCCAAGCCTTCTGGTCAGACATGTCTAGCTTCAAGTTCTTTTCTGCTACACATTTTCTGTATGGCTTTTTAAGTTTTCTGAGATTTGCTAACTGAAATATTTATGTGACCTCCCTTATGTGGCACACATAGTGCTGGTCCCTAGAAGCATGTTGACGAATGCTACAGCTGTGAACATCTGTAGTTGCCACCATGATACATAGGGACTCAGTATGTTATAGCTATGCCAGTTACCATCATTTGGAAGGAGAGCTTTCAGAATTGATTTTAAACGGAACACAGCTCAATATGACCCTTTGGGTAAAAATAGAGACAGCATAACCCTCTACTAGGGACAGTGGGAAGGGGAAAGAGGAAGGTTAAAAAGAGAAAGCTCTGGCCAGGGAGATAGCTCAGTAGAATAAGCACTTGCCTGGCAAGTACAGGGTCCTGAGTTCAATCCCCGGTACCACAAAAAAAAAAAAAAAAAAAAAAAAAAAAAAAAAAAAAAAAAAAAAGTTTTTTTTTTTTTTTGGGTTCCAAAAAAAAAAAAAAAAAAGAAAGAAAGCTCTTTTTTTAGTTAGTAAAAGTGATCTTAAAGGATGTGATATGATACAGTGATAATACTGACAACACAATATGCTTGCTCAGATAGAAATTGGTAACTAATATATTACTAGGTGAGTCAACATTCACTAAGCATCTACTCTGTGCAGTGCTCTCTGGCTTTGCTGTGTGTAAGAGCCCGCTGATGCTCTGGTGAATTTAAAATAATTTTTCCAGCCCACCCAGCTAGAAGAGGCTAAAGATGGAACTAGAACTGCAACTTCGTACATATGCAGGCAAGTTCCTACTGAACTCTTTCCTTGCCTCACTTACCACCTGAAACTTTAAAGATATTTTCATCTAACTCCTGTTACTCTTCCCTGACCCTGCCATATTTTTCTTTAAACCCATTAATACCTGCCTGACATTATGTTGGAGTGTTGGCTTTGTTTTTCTATTGTTTCCCAAACTAGAAAGCAGACTTAAAGCAAGGACTTCACTCTGTGTGGTCGCAGAGTTCTAGAGGGTACTTGGCACAGTAACTGCTAGAAGCTTGAGTCCCTGCTTACCCCGTCTCTTGCAGCAGCTCAGGCTGTCCTTTGCTTGCACAGAGCTGTGCCAGGCAGGGCAGCCCCGCACCGGCCTCTCTGCAGCTTGCACCCTGCAGCCATGAGCCTCTACAGTGGCCCTCTGAGAACCTTCCTTTCCCCAATAGACACCAGTGCTTTCACTCATGAGTCTGCTCTGCCTGCAGTTCTGCCCTTCTGTCTTTTGCTGGATAAATCCTCACCTGTCAAGGATGGTATTCCATTCATGGATTCATTCACAAATCCTGGTTACCATGGAGGAGACAGTATTCTTGTTTCCGGAATGTGTCTCCCTGGCTCAGATAAGTCTGCTCTCTGAGACAGGGTCTCACTATGCAGTTCAGGTTGGTTTTGAGCTGACTTTGTAGCTCAGGCTGGTCTCAAACTTGCAACGATCCTCCTACCTCAGTCTCAGGAGTACTGGGATTACAGACATGCGCCAACACAGCTGGTCCTAAGCCTGATCTCTTGAACACAACAATCAACTCATTTTTGTTATCCCTCAGGACTGACTCACAAGCTTGTTCATTTCTTCTCAGCTAAGAGCTTGCATTAGCCTCTTTCAAGGACTCCTGTGATCATGAAAGTAGGTAGCTTATTTAACCACAGGCCAGGAAAGTCAGTAAAGTATCTGATTGGCAATGCAGGGAGAGACATAAGCAAAGTAAGCTGACACTCCCTTGGACAGAATGACTAACTATGGTATTTGGAAGAATTTAATTTATTTTTTTAAATTTATTTTTTTAATGTTTTTTAAAATTTTTTTTATTTATTTATGTGTGTGTGTGTGTGGCCAGCTCAGCCCACCAGGGGCGGGGCTGGCTGGCATGTGGTGCTGGGGGATTGAACCGTGGTCCCTGTGCTTTGCTGAGCTTGTTCTTTTTTTTTTTTTTTTTTTTTGGCGGAACTGGGGATTGAACTCAGGCCCTTGCGCTTGCCAGGGAAGCATTTATTCCACTGAGCCATATCCCTGGCCCCACTGAGCTTGTTCTAAGTAGGTGCTTTAGACCACTGAGCCATCTCACCAGCCCTGGAAGAATTTTATTTTTAAAAATAAATTTAGTGTGTGTGTGTGTGTGTGTGTGTGTGTGTGTGTTTGCTGGGGATGGAACTCAAGAATTTTACATATGTAAGACAAGGAATCTGTCATTGATTTATATCTCTGGCCTGGAAGAATTTTTATAAGCACCAAAGTAGAATTTAGGGATTAAATTTTTAGCCTTAGCCTTATTCTCTGTAAGATACAAGAGACAGTGACCTACAAGTGGCGGTAGTGGTGGTGTATATTAGAGTTCTCTGATCCAAAACTTAATGGAAGACTCCTATGCTGTTTCTACCATTGTTATGTGCATTTGTCCCCATCTGCTGCTCAACCAGGACACAGTCTGAGAGGGCACCCCTACAATGGCTTGAGGATAAGTGGGGGGATGGTCTATGAGACACCCATGGGAAGTGGATTCCAAGTCCTTTCCCTTTTGTTTCCAACAGTGCTGGCTGCAGGGACTGCTCCGAGTCATTTACATCGTGTGCTAACTTGAGGCTTCTTGTGGAGGGGTCTCCACGCCATGCCTGGGAGGGCCCCACAGCTTCACAGCTGGGCCAGCTTTAGTAGAGGTGAAAAAGGCCTCACATTTTCTTATCCTGGAAGGCTAAGTAGCTTTCCTAGTTCTGTTCATGAGGCCCGACATTGAGTGAAACTCCCTAAGCTTCTGCAGTAATGATGCCGCTGGCTCTTTACTTGGGATAAACAGCCTTTTGAGAGATGCATGTCCATACACAAATTTAACAGCACTGATTTTTATTTGCCATGTACATTGGTGAGCCAAAAATGTCTTTGTAATGTGCTCCATTATCATCTGGAGGACTTTTGGGACAGTGATTATCTGTATATATGACAAGGAAGAGAGAACCTGTTGGTATAAATGCAGGTGAGTTTAGAAAATCTGTTATGTGAAACAGTGAATATTGGAAAAAGACAAACATACAGTATGTTGCACATCTATTATGTGCAACACATTTTACTAATTCTTCAAATTCCTCCCCTGAAAGATAAACACTTCATCCTGTATGTCCCTGAGGAGACTTCCACAGCTTTGCCATTATCTAGTTAACAGCAGGACAGAGATCTGAACGCGGAGCCACTCTGCCTCCAAAGCTGGACTTGTTCTCTCCTCCTTCCTACTTTGGCAAGAATTTAGGTTTCTATATACTTCATGTCTAAATTCATGGAGCTTGCAAAGAAATGACCCAAAGAGGTACAGTGATGTCTACTGATCTGATTTATAGATGTCTGACTACTAAATGACAGTAGTTCAGGACTGGGGAGATAGCTCAGTAGAATAAGTGCTTGCTTGCCAAGCTCAGGGTCCTGAGTTCAATGCCCAGTACCACAAAAAATAAAATAAAATAAAATAAATGACAGTAGTTCAGAGCCTCAGAAAAAACCAGTTTTGTGAAGACCAAGAAATTATCCAAGTATTTATTTCAATTTTCAGAATTAGTCAACCTTTGGTCTGGTGAGATGGCTCAGTGGTCTAAAGCACCTACTTGGAACAAGCTAGGCTAAGCAAAGCACAGGGACCGCGGTTCAATCCCCCAGCACCACATGCCAGCCAGCCCCGCCCCCTGGTGGGCTGAGCTGGCTACACACACACAAAATAAATAAATAAATAAATATTTTTTTAAAAATAGTTAAAAAAAAAAAAAAGAATTAGTCAACCTTTGAAGATGCTTTGTGGTTTTGCATGTGAGGAAAGAGTAGTGTGAGAGGTGCTGGCAGGGTTCTAAGTCTCCCAAAGTTTCATTCTCTTTCAAAGCTCTGTCAGTCAAGGACAGATAGTGCTGAGCTCTTAGTCATCTGCGAATGCTTAGGGGAGCGTTAGTTATACTATCTTCTTTTTGAGTCTTCACATCTTATACGAATCATCTTTGCACAGCGCCTGCACTGAGTCAGGCTTCTCGTTAACCACACTGAGTGCTCACACAGCAGCTGGACAAATCCACTGAAACCAAACCCCACTCTGACCTCCTCTGGGTGAAAGCCTGCATGGCTTCCTCAACCTCCTGGTGCCTGCTTACTTCCTGCACAGCTTCTGGGCACTGTGTGGGTGCTGGCTCCTGGCCTTGCCATCTGCCTAGTTCCCCCCTGCCAGGCTCCCGCATCCCTGCCTGGCTTTCCACACTGCAGCTCTTGGCTCCTGCCCCTCTCCCAAGACTTCTCATAGCCCCTTGGCCAGTGCTTTCTGTCACCACTCCAGCCTAGGACTTCCAGCCAGCACTCTGTGATCATGCATACCAAGTGACCACCCCCCACTACAGCCCACCTTCACAGCAGCCCCTCCCCGTGAGTGCTTTCTTCCTAAGTATTTACATTTGTTTCTGTCCTTGTAGTAACACCACAGGAACATGAACTTCATGGTGTTCTTTGTTCTATCCTTGATTTGGATTCCTATCTCTATGAAGCCTGAGCCCATGATTCGGTCACCGATGTGCCATAATCTTAAAATATGGGTTCAGGTTGTCAGGGATGTAGCTCAGTGGCATGGCACCTGCCTGGCAAGCACAAGGCCCTGAATTTGATTCCCAAAAAAAAAAAAAGGCCTTTCAGACCTGGGTTAGGCCTGGTATGAAGGTTATGGGAATAATAGTCTGGTCTCTGCTTTCAAAATATTTATAACTTAGTTGTGATGCCAGACTCAAATGACTTTTTTTTTTT
>NW_004524595.1:15583738-15584216 GCF_000260255.1 Octodon degus | reverse complement strand
ATGTGGTGCTGGGGGATTGAACCGCGGTCCCTGTGCTTTGCCTAGTTTAGCTTGATTTTAAGTAGATGCTTTAGTCCACTGAGCCATCTCACCAGCCCCAGACTCAAATGACTTTTTGAGATGACAAATATAATAAGTGCTGGATGAAAGCAGGGCATGGAGGTGCACACCAGTAATCCCAGCCCCAGAAAGCTGAGGCAGGAAGGTCACCATGAGTCTGCAACTACCCTGAGCTATGTAGTAAGATCAAGGCCAACCTGAATTATATAGTGAGACCTTTTCTCAAAAATCCCACATTCTCTTTATTTCTCATAGTAAGTGCTGGATGAGGAAAATGGTCAGAATGCAGACCTGAAGGCCAGCAAGGACCCTGGAGGTCCACCATGGGCTTCCTTCCACTGGCCTCTATTGGAACCTCAAATGCTGGGTGCCTTTTAGGGAAGGAGAAGGGAAGGGGATCAGATTCTTGGATAATACA
>NW_004524595.1:15553000-15582808 GCF_000260255.1 Octodon degus | reverse complement strand
AGGGCAGCCCTTGCTTCAGAGGTCTTTGCAGGATTTCCCTGAGTTCTACTCTTCCTACAGAAGTAAATCATGAACACTAGGCCCCACAAGATGGGGCATTTCTTTAGAGGCAGCCAATAGGGCAAAGCTACTCCAGGATCCCATGCGCACACACCGTGTGGCTGCACAGGCCCTGGTCTGTAGCAGTCTTCCCAGCCCATCCAAGAGTGTCCCAGGGGCCCCTACTGGCCCCACTGAGGCTGCCCTCTGCATAGCACCCAGGGACTCACAGCATGGGAAAATCCCTGAGAGTGAGGACACAGGCTAGTGAAGACAACATGCTGTGCTCAGAATTAGCATCTGTTCATCCACCTATCTAGCCCTCAAGTGAGTGCTGTGTGCCATGGTACAGGAGCAAGCAGGGGCTGCGTGCTATTCTCTCGTCCTTGAGGAACTCGTGCTTTAGCCATAAAGCAAAACATGCAGTTACTATCTCATCTACCCGTGTTCCCAGGTCTGGGCTGAGGGAAACATCTGTCACATATTCAGGCATGGCCACAGGACCACAGCAAAGCCTGTCTCTCCCCCACCCCCACCCCCCAAAACAAAGGTGATAAGGAGAGAGATTTGAGCCCAAGTGGCCACAGGCAGGGAATTTGCATTTTAAAGTTTGGCAGATATTTATAGGCCTTTTGATCTCTTTTCTGCCCTTCACCCACCCACCTGGCCAAGCTGCCTCTTCCTCCCCACCTCCCCCATCCTCCACCCTGCCCCAGGCAGAGAACTACATAATAGCTCCTGGTCTGATCTGAGGCTTGGTCCGAGGCTTCTCGTGCCATGTGCCCTGGCATGATGTCTTCTATAGCTGTGAAGCGCCTGTTTATTAATTTCAGACTTTGTATCAAGTATTTTTCTTACTTCCTGATAGTCTTTACTCACTAACCCTCCCTCCAAATCTCCCTGAATAGTTCACAATATTTTTCTTTTTTTAAGTGAAGAATGAGGTTAAGAGGTTCAATAGTAAGTCACTAATAAGAAGTAGAAGAGGTAGAACTAAAAGGAAGTCTGTGCTCCTCCCAACCTGTGACCGACCAGTCTCGTGATTGCTGACTCCTTGGAAAGATCTTTCTTGGAAACATAATCCCACATTCCAGGGTTTTCCTGCTGGTGTTACTCTGGAAATAACCCAATAAACATCACAATTTGATTTACTCTAGGACAAACATGCAGCTGTCTTTTTCTTTGCAGCTTTTCCTGGGCTCCCTTCCCCTCCTATTTTTCACGCAGACCCCACCTAGCAGCTCAGCCTCTTCTCTGAACTGTCCTCGCCACCCTGTGGAATCTCCCAGCAACACTCTCTCCAGACAAAGCCCATTAGGAATAGATGCAATTTCAGACTCTGAAATTTTTGTAGTTTGAGGGAATCCTGATAGCCACCTAGAAACAGGTTTAGGGAATGGCTGGTGTCAGACTTACTAGAACACAATTTCTAAGTTAAAGTGAAAGACAAGGAAGTGAGCCATGTTAGCAAATACCTCAGCAGGCCAAGTGCTTTGTCTCATCTAATCTTTGCTACATTCCAGTGAGGAATGAAGAAATTTTATCCTTGTGTCCCGGATGAGCTCTGGCTCAGAGAAATAAATGACTTAAGGTTGCACAATGAATACCAGTGGGGTCAGGAATCCGAACCTAGGTTACAAAACACTGCACAAACCTTTCCCGGGTGGTTACGGGCTGAAGAGTGGTGGGGAGGAGGTGCCTGGCTGGCCCTGAGCTTTGCCACACTGCAAAGAGATGGAATCTGTCCCTGTGCCATGGTAACAAAACCAGGTCTGAAATGAGAATCATCTGGTATTCACAACACCCTCTGTCATATTTTGTTCGAGTAAGTCACCCAGAAAAACAAGAACTAGTTGACAACCCACAGCCTCGTTAATGTTTCCTGAGACTGAAAAGTCAGAAGAGGATGCCAATTCGTTTTCTCCTTGGAAAAATCCCCCTCCTCACCTCCAACCCCGCCTTCACAGAGGGAGCTTCAGAAGTGCCAAATTGGGAGCCATAAGAGAATCACAGATTGAGCTGCCGAGTGCCCTGTTGAGGTTGAGAGATCAGGTTCAAAGCTCTAGCCGCAGCCTCTCCCACCCACCCAGCCTGCCCCACCTCAGATCCAGACAGGAAACGTTCCTTCCCTTGCCCCACCAGAGATCCTTCCTTGTCAGAGTCTCACTCTTGTGCTTTAGGGGTTGGACGGGGAGAACCAGGCAGCACTCTGCCCTTTCACATGGAGACAAACCCCACAGAGTTAGCACATGGGAAATCTCCTCTCCAGGCAGGACAGCTCCAGAGGCAGAAACCTTCCTTCCTTCACACCCACCTCCCATTAGTGTGGTCAGGCCACTCCTAAGAAAGCTTGCTTCTCAGCCAGTCCCCTTCACCCTTGCAGCTCTGGGTCCAGCACTCAGACCAAGAGAAGACAGTGATGCCGGTCTCGTGGCTTTGCACTTCGATTGGTTGGCAAGCTGTGGCCCTACCCAGATGGTCCTTAGGGTCCAACTCACAGCCCTTTTCTATTAAGAGATTCATCTTCACTGTCTGACAATACCAACCATTCTCCTCAGGAAGGAGAACTTACTGTCATGGAGGGTGTTGGCATTGGACCCTGAGGGGATGCTTTCCCCTCTTTGCCTGCCTCTTGTTCTTCACCATTGTGGAGCAAGGGCTGGCCTGCTAAGGACAGTGTCATAACCCCATGCAGTATCAGTTTGCAATCTTACCAGAGAGGACATTTTGGCTTGTTAGGAAGCAGTGCTGTTTGTTATCCATTTACTCAGGAGCTCTTAACCTCTCTGGACTCTTGCAAAACCTTGAAACTTTTGATAGCTATTGATCTCCTTACCAGTAAAAAGACATACAGTTTTGTTGGCATAACTGTGGTCCCTCCCTGACCTTTCTCACACCAAGGACCTCTGCTCTAGACAGTGAGCTCACAAAGAGGCCTTGCTTGGTTCTCTGTGCAATCCCATTTTGTAGTGGGGTTTCTGATACATAATTTTGATAGACAAAATTCTTGAGAAATGTGTGTTGCATGTTGATCTGGAAATGAGACATTTTTGAAACCAAGTCAGCCTGCTGGCACCATGTAGTTGCCTCCTACCCCAGAAGAAGGGCACTGACTGAGTGACATCCTGCCAGCTCAGCCAGAGCCCTCGGCTGCATGCAGGGTGAAATGGAAGAGGGTAGGATCAGCACTGAGAGAAAGACAGCGGGACAGTGTGGACAAGGGCAGGTGCCGGGCAGGACATCCTGATGATTATAAACCTCTGAGAAAGTAGTTTTCATCTGTAGGTTTCCCAGAACTCATTCTTTTATGAAAACAAGTTTTGGGCCCTGAATCATAGATTTTGACTTGGGTGGTCTCTGGAACACTTAGAGAAGCATCCTCTATACCAGAGCACCATGTGAAAAGGAGAGGCGAGAAAGTGGCATGTTTGGCAGAACCACTTACCAACCCGTGGTCCACACACCAGAGCTCTCTTCTCACTGGTCCCTCTCTCTCATCCCTTAATCTGCACAGGTTCTGAAGGTCTTGGTAAGAATGATGAGCCTTGGATCACTGTTGATCATGGAGAAGCCTGTGGGGATTTCTTTGTGTTTTGCTGGAATTGCTGTGATCTCCTGACACAGACCTGGCTCAGTCCCGTCCTGGCTCATGTAGGAAAAACCACTTAGCAGGTCACATAAGAGCTCTCTGAGGAGAGTACAAGTCCTTCTGCTTCATGGGGAGATGTGCAGATCCACCAGAAGCCCTCAGTAAGAGCTCCAATCTTGGATTTTCAGGGGTTTCCTGTAGGTACTTCTCGCTAAAGGACACCTAATAGGACAGTACCATGGCCACCTATATCTCAGACTATGGAAACCCGTCATTAATGGGGTTTCAGGGTACAGAGATGACTATTTGTATCCCAAACAGCTTCCTACACTGGGATCAGATGAGCTAAGAACTGGTTGAAAAAATAACATAGATGTGAATCTGGGCACATGAGACTAGGGGGAAACATGGCTACCTGGACAGGCTAATTCTGATGGGCAGTCATATTTATTTTTATTTATTTATTTATTTATTTTTGCTCCGAATGCCTTCAGGGCAGGTTTTGCTGCCTTGAGTTGTGGGGATCGAACCACAGCAACCTGAGCCTGGCTGCTTTCCTGAAGCAGCCACTTAAAGAGCTGAGCTAAGGGGCAGGACCCCGGCAGTCACATTTAGAAAGCAAGGAAGATATACCAGCAAATCTGTCCTACTCTCCAACTGGCTGAAGTCAAAAATCTCCATCCTAGGTATAAGGATGGTGCCTCCCCACTCCCCACAATCTGTTTCAAGATTGAGTTTGAGGTCACTGTTTCCAGGAAACAGTTTCCAGGATGGAAGAAGGGGGAAGAAAAGGAGAAGGAGAATAAAAAGAATTAAGATGAGTTATGTACAGGTACCTACTCCCTACAATGAATGTAATCATGTACTAAAAACATGCACTAACAAAAATACTTTATAGTTGGGGCCAGGGAGATGGCTCAGTAGAATAAGTGCTTACCTGGCAAGTGCAAGGGCCTGAGTTCAATCCCTGGTTCTGAAACAAAACAAAACAAAACAAAAAAAAAACTTTATAGGACTGGGGAGATTCAGCAGCATAAGTGCCTGAGTAGCAAGCTCAAGGTTCTGAGTTTGATCCCCAGTACTTCCCCCCCAAAAAAACTTTATAGCATTATCTCTCTCCTTACATAATACTTACCCATCTCCACTTTGCAATAGAAACACAATGCCAGCCACATATATAATCTTTGTTTCTCTGTAGTTACACTTAACAAGTAAACAAGTGACATTAACTCAAATAACATTTTTAGTTTAACTCAACATATTCCCAATGCTATCATTTCAACACCTAACTAGTAAACATCACTCATGTATTCTGCATTTCTTATTCACATTAAGCATTTGGGATCTGGTGGGTATTTTATACTCAGAGTGCATCTCAGCTTTGACTGGCTATGCATGAAGCACTTGACTGCCACATGTGGCTGGTGAGTGTCACGTTAGGCAGTGCCGTGCTCTTTCTTTGAGGGCAAGCCTTTGACTTTTGTCTCTGGATTCTAAGGAAGAGTAGAGTTTTCAGTTGCGAGACAGACTCTTAGAAATCATCTGAGACCAGGTCTTGGGAGGCTATAAGCAAGCAGATCACTATGAGTCTGATCTAGTAGTGAGACCCTGAACACCCTGTAGACCCTTCCCTAAAATTAAAAAAAAAAAAAAATCATCTGAGATCATTCAAATGTGAACTCCTCCCAGAGGCTGTCTTTTGCTGTTTGCTATTTGACTAGTTGTTTTTTGTTTTTTTTTTTTTTTTTTTTTTTTTTTTTTTTTGGTGGAACTGGGGATTGAACTCAGGTCCTTGCCAGGGAAGCATTTATTTCACTGAGCCATCTCCCCAGCCCCTTGACTAGATATTCTGAAGTGTTGTATTTTGGAGGTAAGAGTGGGAAACAGATAAGCTATTGTTTGAAGGAAGGGGGAAGTCATCCAGACGAATTCATTTGAGAAGAGTAGGGGTGGGAAGAAGCCCAGGGACAAAGGCCACTACAGGGAGCACAAAAAGGCAGCTGAACCCAAGAGGCAGACACCAGTTCCTGTGGGCCCCTGCATGGCAGGCTGGAAAGTGCAGGCAAAGCTACAGGCTCTGAGCCGCTCGCCAGCTTTCTGTTGCAGGCTAACGTGAGATGCCCAGAGGATGCTATACTGGCTACTAAAGGGTCTGGTTCTATATCCTGTGAACATTCCAATCTATTAAACACAGTGTCAGCAAAATATGTTCTCAGCACAAATTTCTTCTGGAAACAGGCTGAACTGGTGCATGCCCTGGCCCCAGGTTTCCCAAGAGAATTCACCAGCTCATGTTGTAACTTAGCCTCAATTGGTTCACCTAAGCAAAGAGACTTCCACTTTTGTCTCTGAAGAGTCACCTCCCAGGCAATGCCCACAGGTGTCTCATCATAGCTTCCTAGAATCAGGCATCTTCTGAGGAAATCAGAGTCTAAGCCCTATTTCTGGGACTGCTTAGGACACAGAGTGAAGCACAAAGGTGCAGGGCTAGAGTCAGGAGCTCCACAAGCTGGTTATCCCCAACTGCATAATACCTTTCAACAAGTGTAGCACAGAACAGGTGACTGTATTGTTCCCCTGTAAGGCCACAGGAGATAGTGGCAGGAGCTTAGCCTTTAGAGAAAAACACTATCTTCCAAACACCAGCACACTGATTTATTTTTTGGGGGGTGGTGTTTAAGGCAAGTTCTTAATATGTATTTCAGGCTGGTCTTGAGCTCGCTGTGTAGCTCAGGTTGGCTTTGAACTCACGAGATCCTCCTCCCTCAACCATTTACCTCATGCTGAAATTATAGACTCACACCACCACAACAGGCTCACCGTGGTTTATCTGAATACCCCATCCCTAGAATTCTTAACCTGTGTACTTGTTAAAGGGACTTGTGGTAGTTTATGCAAAGGATTGCAGTAATAATTGAGGCAGTGGATTGCTAATATGTGACACTGAATTATGTTACCTCTAAGCCACGGGTTCTGTGTATATTCTGTAGGGAAAGCCTACATCCTAGGTTCATGTTCATACTAAGCTGTCAAATAAAGTACTATTCAAATTGCACAGAAAATACTTAAAAATTCATAGCTATTGAAAATTAAGCAACATAAAATAAGATCGTTTAAAGCAGAAACAAGCATGTGGATGTTGAGTACACATCATACAAGAGCAAGAGATTGACAGCAGGGCTGCTGAGAGGAGAAACAGAGCCCTCTACCCCTCTGTGAACCCAGTTTAGAGGCTCTGAATGAGCTGTCCCTAGGAGTAAAGTCTGGTGCTGGCTGTGGGTCTTTTTTTTTTATTTTTTTTTATTTATTACTATCTATTTTTATTTTTTTTCAAAGTTTTATTGATAAACAGATAGCAATGAGACAGTTTCAAATCAAATCGGAAGTACAGTTTCAACAAATAATACACTGCATATATTCTTCTTAGTGGTTAATTGCTGTACAAGATGCGGACTTGTGATTCTATTTACAAACACCATTAGAACAAATCATTCTATTCATTAAGAGAATGCAACTATATATCTATCCTAAGCACTTTGAATACACTGATACAAAATGGACATTCATCGGTATACCCCATTTTTCTAAGTTCCGTTATTGACTATTACAGGTGTGGGTCTTCTAAGGAAAGAGAGAAGAGGAGGTCCTCACTAGAAGAACTAGAAGTGCGAAGAAGGAATAGCAAGCCCTGGTGAGGAGTGGAACAGGAATTAAGAGTGGCAAGTGAGAAAACAGTCCAAAGACTCCTCAGCAGGAGGAGCTTGTTTGAGTCCATCTCCTGGCACAGTCTCTACAGCCTCGCAAGCCGAAGCTGAGATCTCAGAGATCTTTGCAGCATCTCTGGTGGAGGAGCGCGAAGTTGATCTCCAACCACTGTCCCTTCCTCGGCACAGACACGCTGCTCAGGCTCCCAGCTCTGGCAAGGATCCTTCTGCCACGCAGTCACAAAGGTGAACGAGCGAGTGAGCACTGGATGATGCTCTGTGAAGGCTGCTGCCTTCAGAGATGCTGTCTCTCTGCCAGGCTTTCTCCTTTGTCCTCAGCACACAAGAACTTTCCACAAGGAAGTGTGAGATTTTATCTCTGGGATGCTTTGAGCTGGAAGAACATCATGCAGATTACACTGTCACAGTCCTGCTAGCAAGCTTTTGTTCCCTTCCTACTGTCCGAGTCCATCTCCTGGCAGTGGCTACCCAGTCCCTAAAGACAGCAGCAGCTGCAGTCGTGGATGACACTCACAGCCTTGTGATGCAGCTGGCCTTTGAAATGGAGTCTCAGGCCTGGACAAGAGAGATGGCTCAGCAGAATAAGTGCTTCCCTGGCAAGCACAAGGCCTGAGTTCAATCCCCAGTTAAAAGAGTCAGCCATTCTAAGCCTGTGTTTTCAGCTTTCCAGTGGAGGAATCCCCTCCTCCTCTTCCCAGTGGACATCCTTTTAGTTCTGCCTCCTCTGGGTGCTTTTGTCATGGCCAGCCTGATAAACCTCTTTCACCTTTGCTTCCTTAATTCTCCAATGGAGATGACACTCCTCACCTCACAGGGTTCTCATGACATCCCAAAGATGTAAAACTCTCTCATAACTGTCAGGCAATATCTTCGTGTTAGTGCCAGTGAGGTTCTTTGTTCCTAGGTTGTCAAATGAAAACAGTTACTGCAGGGCACAGCAGTAAGGAGCCATTGTGCCCTGCTCCCCGTGCAGGGACAGGGGCACCAAGCTCCAGGCTAGATTCATCAACGTGGCAGAAACAGGACCTTGGGACTGGGCTACTCAGATCCCAGTCAGCGCGAGCTGGGGCGGAGAAGGGTTCTGGACCAGACAGTTGGGCCTGGTGGGAAAGACTGGTAGAAACTGAGCAGCCAAGAGGGGTCCCGAGTGGAAAAGGGCACAGAAAGCTGAGGGCAGAAGCCCAGATGACAGGCATCGCAGAGCTACTGGAATCCACAGCGAAAGGGCCTGGGGCCAAGGAGTACTCAGGTCAGGGGCCCAGACGGGGGAGTCTTCTGAGTTAATGTGGATTCATCAGTTCCTAAGCACATTTTCTTTCCTACGTGCACACAGCCCGGCAACGCTCTTAATGATAGGCTGAGAAGCTACTGGAAGTTTTAGTAGCATGGAGAAGTCAAGCAGGAAGGAAGTCCAGAGATGGTGCGGCTAAAGACACTGCCAGACTGAGCCAAGACGGAGCCCAGTCTGACCAAGCAAAGATCTCCAGGAAAGCAGCTGAGACTCTTTCCTCCCTTTGAAAATGTGTGTCCCTTGTCCCCAGGAGGTTCTTGTCATCAGGGAAGGGACAATGTGGATATGGATGACAAGGTGCCCTGGGTGTTCACGAGTTGTGGGACTCACCTATAGGTGCCACCCTCAGCCTGACAGAATGGCCAGCGGTCCTCCAGCTGCTCAGGAGCTGCACTGCAGAGAAAAGTCTGGACACCTTTCTTCACAGGATTACCTTTCCCCTCCCATCATTTCTGTTGCCCTTCCCTGAGTCTTCTCTCCACTTCTTTCTACTCCTTACAAATTAAATACAGAGTCCCAACAGAGATTCCCTGTTCTTCCTGTCCTCTCCTGCCATCTCACAGAGAACTCCCAGGTCTCCACATCTCCTCTCCTTCCCTCCGTCCTCTTTTCCCTTTAAAAAAAGTTTTAAATAAGTGTATCAAGTGGGTAGAGTGGCCCACACCTATAATCCCAGCCGTCTGGGAAACTGGGGCAGGAAGATCACAAGTTTGAGCCCTGCCTGGGCAACCTGACAAGATCTGGTGAACAGTGAGAAACAAATACATAGAAAAAGATGGATATAGCTCAGTGCAAGGGACATGGGTTCAGTTACCAGTGCCCACCCCTCCCCCCACATACACATGAGAGAAAGGAAGAAAAAAAGAGAAAAAAGAAGAGAAGACGAGAGAAGAAGAGAGGAGAGGAGAGGAGAAGTGGGGAACAGAGTGGAGGGGAGGGGAAGGGAGGGGAGGACAGGACAGGACACATACTACCGAGATACTTGCGTTCAGCTTTAATTTGTTCTGGGGGAGTTTTCGTTTATGCATGGAACTTGCTGAGTCAGCTTGCCTAATTACTGCTGTTTACATTTTCATTTTTAAATTAATATTTTTTTTGGCAGGATTTGAGATGAGTTCTCACTATATAGCCCAGGTAGGCCTCAAATTCACAGCAATCCTCCTGCCACAGACTCCAATGCACTGGAATTACATGTGTGTGCCACCACACCCACCATGAATTAATAATTTTTATAAAGCTAAAAAATATCAGAAACTGTAAAGAATAGTAGCAATTACCAGTGCTTGAGTGCTTCTTGTGTCTGAGGACAGTTATCATACATTTCTTTATGTGTATTAATCTTTAGCACACTTCTGTGATGTAGATGGTGTCAGGAGGGAGTGGTTCCTCCTGGTAGTGGGGCTTAAGTGCTTCTCATTGCGCCTCAACCTCGCTTTCTTCCTGAGAGGTAGTCCTAGCATTGTGAAGAGAACATAGCTCTAGGCCAGACTTTCCAGGCTCCGGCCTTGCCACCTCTCCTCACCTACTGATGCGATTGTAAGCAGTGAACATCACCCTATGGCCAGAAATATCCACTCTCAACACTTAGACATTTTTCTATTAGAAAAAGTTAGAAAAGGATAAAAGTATATGTTGTACATAGCCTGCTTAAAAACTGTAATGCTGGATTATATTTCCTATGTGAAGTGTTTTTCATAAATATGATTTATTTCTCAACTATGTAATATCCCGCCTTCTGAAGAGGACCCAGTTTGTGTGCTCTCCTCTTATTAGACATTTCAATTGACCCAAACATTTTACTTTCACAACTAATGGTATATGTCCTTGTTCATAAACATTTAAGCTCTGTAAAGTCCTCGTGTCAAAAGTACTTTCACAACTAAGATGCATTTTAAAGGCTTTATTTAAAAACTCGAACCAGTTGGCTCTTCTGCTTCCTCACCCTTTTGCCAACTTTGCCAACTTGGGAGGTGAAAAAAGTCCTTGCCTGTGGCTTCCATTTACATGTCTTTGATTACCTGGGAGGTGAATATTTCCTTCAGCTTTAGCAGCCACTTGTATTTTTTCTTTTGTGAGCTGTTTATTCATGCCCTTGTTTATTTCTCTGATAGCAACAGGGTATTTTTCTTACCTATATAATTGTTTCATAGCAATAACCCTTTGGCCATCCTATTTGGCCTATCAAAATATTGGGGAATGTGTTTCCTAAATATTTCATTGCCTTGTGTTTGCCTTATTGGTGTCAGTTGGCCCGGAAATACAAAAATGTAAATTAACATGGTCAAAGAAGAGGCCAAACTTGATGAAAATGAACCTGTACCTTATTCAGCTATCTTATTAAAACATTTTATTATTCACTTTAGTATCAGGAGTTTGGTCATTACTGGAGAAGAATGAGAAGTAGCTTTGCACTCTTCCGTTCTTCAGGCTAGTAAAAACAGGGGAATCCTTAGGAACAACCTCCCCCAACCTCTTTCAACTTTTTGACATGGGTATTAAAGTGCCACCCCAAATACCAGCGGTAATAAAGAACCCGACTTAAAAGGAGGAGTAGGTGTAAATGTAACACATAAGATTTCTTTTTTAAATCTTGCTAGCCAGTTGCTAAAGGATTATTGGTGAAGCTCTCGAGCCGACTACCTGTCTCCGGTTGGTGGGAAAAGCTTGGTTGTTTGGGGCTACATGTTGACATTCTAAAATTTTTGAACTGAAACAAGCTGTTCATTATTTCCTTGCAGTAAGAATAACCACGGCTTCCTGCCATGTCTCTCTCTGGGGGGAATTAGCTTCCGCTTCCTCTTTTTACTACCTGCTTCCTGCTCTCTGATGTATCTCCACCCATACCTTCTTCTGGTAGATCTGCCCTCCACCCGTGCCTGCCTGTGACTACCCATTTTATGCAGACAGGATGACTCGATTTTTAAAAAATTAACATAATAAGTGATATTTTCAAAAGAGAAAGAGACTTATATTTAAGTACCACGACCCTGTAGGGACCTGGCTACCTCAGAATGGATTCTGTCCAGAGAAAGTCACACTGCCATGGCTTCTGGCTACATCCACAGGGTACTTGGACATGGCCTGGGATGACGAGCTATATGCTTAAGCTCAAACTGTTAATGTGTTTAAGGAGAAGGAAGACTCTTAGGTCTTAGGTTCAGGAGGGAATTTGCTGCTCTTCCTCATGGTTTTGCTTCTCGAGGGGAATGGGCTGAGTGTAACTCCCAGCGAGAGAATCTTCAGGAATGGCTGAGAAGTCTGCAGCAGTTTTGTCCTTCAGTGCTGAAAATTTTCTGTTGTTTAGCATATTTCTCTTCTGTCTCCCACCTCTCCTAAGAAGTAAATGTATTCCATTCCTATTGATTTCTGCTACTTTGTCTTGTCCATAGATTTAAGGATCAACCTTTGAAAGTCACCCATTCATGTGCTTCAAGATGCTCAACAGTTTAAGGAGATCAAAATCAAAATATGACTCTCTGGTTTAACAGTGAGCCACGACCCTGCATCAGGAGGGCTCGACAGTTCTGATTCCCTTAGTTCATAGGGATCATAACAGCAGCAACACAGGAGTCATGGCCCAAGTTGCTGAACCCCTCACTGGGCTCCAGGGTCACTGTTTTCCTTTCCTTATGACCTCTGGACAGTGGGAAGATACACTGCAGTAGTGTTACACACACACACACACATACACACACACACACACACACACACACACACACACGTTCCCTTTGCCCCACAAGGCTTATTATTGTTAGTTGGCGCCAAGACAACATGACAGGGTTAAAGGGTTGGAGCTGCTGTCTTAGCCCTACAGCTGAATGTTGTCTCCCCTCCTTGGCCAGCAGGGAGGCCTGGCCTCGGCTGCTGTGTGTTCTGGGTGGCTGTGACTACAGGAAGGACTGTGGGGAGCGTTTAGGCTCAGGACAGCAGGAGCACCATAACTGAGCAGCTGTGGAAATCATGGCCTATGAAGCCGGGATCTGAGTGTCTTAGGAGAAGCAAGGGGCGAGGTAGTGACAACATCTCCGCAGCTGGCTCAGTGTGTGGCTGAGGAGTCAGGAGAGGCCTCATCTCTGTGTCCCCGGCGTCCTGCGATGTCTTGATATCTTGGCATGGAGCTGTGACTCCTGCCTGGTAGGTTGGGCTGAGGCCAGCTGGGGGGCAGTGCTGATACCTACCCGCCACCTCAAGGGCAAGGCCCTGAGGGTTCTGAGTTAAGATAGGCTCAACATTCACACAGAAACAAGGATAAAATGTTATTTCTAAAATTTTCAACAATAGGAAAATACTTAAATATTACCCTTGCCTCCTGGGTAATGAACATTGTGTGCCCAAAGGCCAGGAAGAATATCAGAAGCGATGGGACAGAGGGGAGCAGAAGCTCTCAGTCCTGGAACTGGAAACTCAGGGCTGTGCAGTAACTGCGAGCCGCACACACACACACCAGGGCCCTTTCAAACCCTCTCGGGCCTCATGATGTCACATCACTCCCTGGAGTCTGGACCCCGAAGTCAGCGTCCCCAGGTCTGAATTGCACCCCTCTACTTACTGGCCTGGTCACTTGGAGAAGCTTTTCCTATCTTTCTAAACCATTTCCTCCCTATTTAAAACAGAAACCCAGCCAGCACGGTGTCACGCACCTGTAACCCAGCACTCTGGGGGGCTGAGCCAAGAGGATCACAAGTTTGCCCAGTCTAGGCAACTTAGAAATTTAGCGAGACCCTGTCTCAAAATAAAAAATGAAAAAGGACTCATGATGTAGCAAAGTGTAAAGGCTCTGAGTTCAATCCCCAATATGGAAGAAAAAGAACAAGAATAAGATTTTTTGTAAGATATAAATGGAATAAACTATACAGAGAACTTAGCACTTGAGAAATGTACATACACATACACGGTGGAAATTACTCAAGCTCCATAATTTTCTTTCTTTCTTTTTTTTTTTTTTTTAATTTTATTTATTTGTGTGTGTGTGCATGTGTGGCCAGCTCAGCCCACCAGGGGGCGGGGCTGGCTGGCATGTGGTGCTGGGGGATTGAACCGTGATCCCTGTGATTTGCTAAGCTTGTTCTAAGTAGGTGCTTTAGACCACTGAGCCATCTCACCAGCCCCTCCATAATTTTCTAAGTCATACAGAGAGTAATATAAAAGTCTTGAGGCTGGGTGTGGTGGCATGCACCTGTAATCTCAGTTCTTGGGACACTGTAAACAGGCAGATCACTGAGAGTTTGAGCTGGTAGTGAGACCCTGAACACCCTGTAGGTCGTTCCCTAAAATAAAAATAAATTTTAAAAAAATGAAAGTCTGTGCTAGGAGAGCTGAGACAGCTTGTACCTCTAGAACACAAGACCAGGAAATTGTTCATGTTTCTTGGGAATTAGGCTTGTACACTGTCTCTGAGGGGAGAAAGTCAGCGTGGGGGTTCTTGTATTATCTTACATCTAGCTTGGGGATGAGGACAAAAAGTGTAATCCTCCTCTAGGAGCCCCTTATCCTCAAGGGATATGATCTATGTCTCCAACATGTTCTGAAACCTCAGATAATATCAAACCCTGTACAAACCACAGGATTTTATTTCCTCTGCACGTGTGTGGCAGAGTTCAATTTATAAACAAGGCACAGTAAGATAACACTAACTAAAACTAGAATAATGCCAATTGCCTATAATAAGGGTTCTGTGAATGCATTTTCTTTTTGTCTCTCTAGACACCCATTCTCTATTCACTCTTCTTGTTTTTTTTTTTTTTTTTTGGTGGAACCGAGGATTGAACTCAGGCCCTTCCGCTTGCCCCGGAAGCATTTATTCCACTGAGCCATCTCCCTGGCTCACTCTTCTTGTGATGATGCACAGTGACACTGTCTGGGTGGTGTGGTGGGGGAGGGAAGCACTGGGGAACTGCACACATGCACTGCAGTGCCCTGACAGAGATGGCCACCAAGGGACCGAGGAGGGGAGAGATACAGCAGGACAGCTCACAGTGCTCGTATGCATGGTCCATCTTCTAAAGCTTGTCCTGTGTTCATTTCTGGAGTTTTCCACCTAATTTCTTTGGACCATCATTGAACACTGAAGATTAAAGCCTCAGAGGATGAAACTGGATAAGGAGGGTGTCTTCCTAGTCCCCAGAGGACTTACTGCCTTGGCCAGGACCTCCACGTGAGTGGATGGGGCTGATCAGTCTTTCAGGCTTTCCAGAGTTCTCAATCAAGGTCCAGTTCCAGCTTCAGTAGCTCTTCAGAGACCACTGTGCTGAGGCATTCGCAGTCCTCAGGAGGCCGCAGAGTTGGGGTGAATGGGCTGGGCCCAGCCAGCCCGCCTGGATTCTGACCCCGGGGCTACCAGACTTCTTTCTGTGTGAGGCTTTGGCCAACTTATTTAATTCCTTTGGGTCTTAGTTTCTTATCAGCAAACAGGATTGATGATAACAACAACATAGCAAAAAGATATTTCCTCTTTCACACTTTAAACTCTTTGAAGTTATTGGTGGTTATTTTGATAAGTCATGGCACAGTGCAGGGGAACTAAGAAGATTTCCTATTCAGTCTATGGGTTTCCTGAAGACAAAAGCTTTCCAATGTGCTTTCTGTCTGCACTGTCTAATGGAAACTCATATTTATGTACATAAATAGCCTAAATAGCAGGAAGTAAGTATTAATGTCAAATGAATGCAGCCACGTCTAAGTGCTGTGACAGGAGAAGTCAGAAATCCTGAGGGCTAAGGCAGGCCAGGGACTCTTCCAAAGAAGGCAAGAACCGAGCCTTGTTTCTTACAGCTGTTCTCAGTGAGTCCATGGGGTGAATGACACTGAGCAGGAGGGTTGGTAGTGTTTGGGACATAGGATATAGGATATAGAATATATGATATAGTCCTTGTAAGACAGGCTTTTAAAAGAGCTTGAACCCCATCCTAGGATGATTTACTTGATTTCATATATTATGGTAATGTCACTAAATTTGGGATAATTTCTTCGGTGAAAGTAGTTTAGCTAATCTTGAAAATATTGAAACATTCCTATAGCCCTCCAAGTCAAGGCTCAGATTTTCATAACTTCGTAGCAACATGGTATATAAGATAAGGAAGCAGAGGTGAGGTGAGGCGAAGGAAAAATAGGAGCAATGCATTTGTGTTGTTATGTAGTGGGGCTCTAACTTCTCTTGATTCAAGGGACCCACGATTGACTGAGCACATGATTAATAATTACAGCAATATTGTTAGCACACTTAAAGCTCCAGGTGGAGCCAAAGCTATAAGACATGGATTGGTGTGTTGAAGATGACAACTATTCAGTAGTAATTACAAGAGTTGCCCCAGGTTCAGCCCGACTCTGAGAACGGCACTGTCACCACTCCTACCACTTCTTATCCCTTCACCAGTGTTGGAACCCCCACTGCTATACTAGAGGTACCAACATGGCCGAGAAGGAAGGTGTGTGTGTGGGGTTTGCAGTCCCAAGGCTACCAGTGCGCAGGCTCTGCCCTGGGTCCTGCACAAAAGCCTGGCAGCAGAGGTGTAGCAGGTAGAAATCACCCAGGCTCATGTTCTCCCAACTCCCACAAAGATTCGTTTCAAAGCCTGGGCTATGAGAGCAGAGACAGCTCGTGCCCTGTATTTCTTTGGAAAACAGGACCAGAAGACTTTTTTCAGCATCAGCCACCAGATTAGTGGCTTCTCAACTTTACAGTCATAGTAGTTTATAAACATGAGTCAAATGAATGACATTTTAAAAAAAATTTATGCATTTGGTATTATGTAGTTTATGTATGTGTTTTTTATGCCTTCACTATACAGCTAGGACTCATAGTGATCCTCTTGTTTTCAGCCTCCCCAGTGCTGGGATTACAGGTGTGTGCCCTGGTCTCGGTAGCCAGGTCGGCATGCCTGGGGATGGGGCCAGTGCGCCATGTGGTGCCAGGGATCAGACTGGTTCCTGCACTTACCTAAGCAGGTGATTGGTCTGCGAAGCTATCTCAGAGGCCCGTTGGTGACATTTAAATTAAAATATTAAAGTACTTATTCCAGTAACTCAGTAATGTGGATAGTATAGTCTGCCTGATATAAAAACATAGAACTTAAAGTACATCAGTTTGGGGGGGCGGCAAAAAGACACATCTGAACATCAGCCAGTTGGGTTTTCTCGCCTGGCTCTGCTGCGGCACTGAGCACCTCTCACCGTCTCTGGGTGCAGAGGGAGCGGTCGACTGCGTAGTTCTGGGTCCTTTCCGCTGAACAGTGCTCCTTCGATCCAGCGCACTCTCACTCACCAGGCTGACAGCGTCTCAGAGCTGGAAGGGAGTCAATGGCCCACTTTGCTCAGCCGGCAGCCGTTGCTCTTCACAGAGAAGATAGGACCTGTGTTGTTCGCTTTTACAAATTAAATCCTAAGGTTCTGAGGCCTGGGGCCATTTGGCCTGGAGGAGGTGACTGCCTTCCACTACCCACACTGTCTCCCAGGTTTATTGAGTCCGGTCTAGACTTGTCCAGGTTTTGGTGCTGAGGGTGGGGGTGGGGTAGAGTCCCGCACGCAAGCTGAGCGTCTGCTCCATCCGTCAGCCGCATGCCTGTCTATGCCCTGTTTCTCTGTTCTTAATGGAGTCAGAGAAACTAGCTGTAGTCCTTTAAATGCTAACAGTGTTACATCACCCCTTTCCCTTTGTTTTCCCCAAATGCCATGTAAAAAGCTTCTTCGAAACAAATGAGACCGGGGAGATAGCTCAGTAATATAAGCGCCTGCTTGGCAAGCACAAGGTCATGAGTTTGATCCCCAGTATCAAAACAAATGAAGTTTGGTCCTCAACTCACCCAGTGTCCTACCAAGGAGCTTGTCTCATTTAGGAAATCAAATTTCCAAAAGAAGAAGTCAAAGAAATTAGCAGTTTGAGAAACAAGTTGTGGAATCTGACCGCGGAGACCGACTGCAGAGAAATCCGCGAGGTTCCGGCTGGAAGGGCAGAAGATCTGCTACAGCTGCAGCTCTCCTACCTGCGGCATTCACCTAAGTCCCCTTCCCTTGAGTCCTGGTCTGGTCACTTGCTTCCAGCACCACCATGAGAAAAAGAGAAAAGAGATTTTACTTATTTATTTATTTATTTATTTAGCGGAACCAAGGATTGAACTCAAGCCCTTGTGCTTGCCAAGGAACCACTTACTCTACTGAGCCATTCCCCTGGCCATTTGAAAATATGGCTGGCTTTCTACTCTTACAAGAGAGCTTGGTCCCATCACTTCCGGTGAGTCCATCATTTCCTGCCCAAGTCTTAACCGGGTGTTTTTAAAACCTCAGAGTCTCACTGTTTTCATATGTGAATATGAGTTAAAGAAATGTGAAGCATAGGTATAATATATGTAAGGTTCCTTGAATAATTTCTGCACATTCTAGAAGGACTTTTTTTTGGATGGTTTAGGCTGCCTTAAGGGAGGGTTTGGGGCAGCTTGTGGAGCTGGGGATCCAATGGTGGTCCCCTGAGCCTGACTGAGTTTACCCAAGCAGGCGCTTTAAACAACTGAGCTAACCCGCAAGCCCCTAACTGCTGAACATTCTAGACTTCTTGACAAGAGTTGAAAGAATACAGAGGGGAAAAGAAAAAAACAAAAAACAAAACAAAACAAAAAACTTATCACACTTACTGTATTTCATTAATACTGTTATCCTTTAAATCTGGCTTCATAAACTGGTAATGTTATTTCTCTAAAGATTACCTGCTTGAGATCTTTCTTTCCTGAGCCTTGCTAATTAAAAAGTACAGAAATGCTTTAATTACATCATTGACATTTCTTTTTGATAATAGCAAAGGGACTTCACCGTATTAAAAGACATGTTAATGTTACTCTAAAGTGTAACTCCCTGTGATTCTGATGTTAAGACTAATTGGTAAAAATAGTTGCAAGGAGGATCAGTCATGTTGATGGGACAAATGGGGAATCTGAGACTTCTGTCCAAAGTACAGGGCCTATCAGAGCAGATCCGGCCAGGGATATAGCTCAGCGCTGAGAAAGCAAAAAGCACCAGCAGGACCCTCCTCCAGGGCGACACACTCTGGATTAGGGCTGCGGTGGGAAAAGCAGACCCCTTGGTTGATTTCATATTTCCTCTGTAAGTTACAAGAAACAAGGTGTGACTCCACAGCTGGATTTAGAAAAGACCTTTAGAAGGCTGAATACGAGATATTGTTCCAAACTGCCTTGCTTTGAGGAACTAGTTCTTTTCTGTTGGGAATCCAAAAACCACCTACTTAATGGATGCTTTAGCTTCTGAAGGGTTAGATCTTACTCATTCAGGCTCTAGGCCTCCTCATCCTAAGACAGGTCCTCAGGGTTTTCTTCCTCTCCAGTGCCTAGGAGCTTGCTCACAGGAAGGAAAGGTGAGCACAGGAGTCCATGCCTGCGCTGAGTGTGCACCTCCAGGAACCCCAGGAAGCAGGCACTCTTGTCTGTGTTTGATACCAGAGAGAATCGAGGCAGAGGCACTCTGTATCCAACAGCTCACCCATCTGCTCTGTGTGGAGCAAGGCCTCTCTCAGACCCTCTGCTCTGCACCACCAGGCTCATCTGCCTCCCCCTCTTCACTGCAGATGCTCCAGCTTGTTTTCTTTAGCTCCCTCTTTAATGAGTTCCACAGGACAATGCTAAGTCTAGTTATGCAGCCTTAATTGGTTTAGTTACAACAAGATAATTCCTTTTTTCTTCTCTCAGAGGCCTTTCTGTTTAAAGACATTTTAGCTGGAAGATGCTAATTATCGATGAGAGGAAAGTGACACCTAAAGAGTTCATTTTCCATGTTGGTCCCTGGGTCTCCTTTGAACTCCTTCTACCCAGCCCTCTTTCCCACTTCTTCACTTCTCGCCCACCATCATAAAAGAGCGAGCTCTTACCCAGCCTGCCTGGTGCTGGCTGCCAGCACACTCTCTCCCCAACTTGCTGGGAGTCATTGCCTCTGCAGCTGTCCTGCAGCATGGACAACCTGCAAGAGCCCTTCCTGGGCCTCTCAGATGGCTTGGACTCCTCCAACAGCCCTGGCCTGCTGTCCTCTTGGGACTGGAAAAACAGGACAAGGCCCTTCACACTCAGCCAGGCCTCTCCAACTCAGAGTCTTTCACCAGTCCCATCCCTGGAGTCCTATTCTCCATCCCCTTGCCCTGCTCGGGCTGCGCTGCCCTGTGGGCGTGGTGGGGCTGGCAGTGGGGTTGGTGCTGGCTGCAGCAGCCGAGGCACTGGCAGCCTGGTGGAGATGGACTACAGTATGTTAGCTTTCCAACCTGCCTACCTCCAGGGTGCTGGAGGTCCCAAGGCCCAGAAGGGCACCAAAGTCAAGATGTCTGTCCAGAGGAGACGCAAAGCAAGCGAGAGGGAGAAGCTCAGGATGAGGACCTTGGCTGATGCCCTACATACCCTTCGGAATTATCTGCCGCCTGTCTACAGTCAGAGAGGCCAGCCGCTCACCAAGATTCAGACGCTGAAGTATACCATCAAGTACATTGGGGAGCTCACTGACCTCCTCAACAGCAGCAGGGAGCCCAGACCCCAAAGTGTGTGAGCAGCACCCCTTGGGATCTGACCCGTTCCAGTCTCCTGGGTGGAGCAGAGGCACGTTATAGACCAGAGCTGTCATGGGATACAGCATGGAGCTGTGTGTGCATAATTGGAGTGGTTCCTTGTGATTGGAGTGCTCTGCGGAATTCTCTGACCTGTGAATCCCCAGACAAGTAGAAACTTTTGCTTTCAGTTTTCTTCACCATCCTTCCATGGACTCATCCTTTGCAAAAAGACATTACTTTGCCTATGTCTGTTCAAGGTATTCTAAAGCATGACTGCGTTTTTAATGCATTTTTTCAATAATGTAAAGTAGTTGCAATTAATCTTGCATCATTTTCTTGTTGGAAGCTTTCTTTCTGTTGTTGACAAAACTTATATTTGTATAGAATTTAGTGTGACACCTAGTTTCTTATTTAGAAAGGGTTGTGATAGGATGTGTGTTGAGGGTTATAGCCCTCCCCATGCGTGTTTGTATGTGTGTATAAAATTGAATTTCAGCCTTTGCTGAAAATTAAAACAGAAGGAACTAATGTTGTATTGACAGGAAATCACAAGCAGACTAAGACAGAGTGCAGTCGCAGAGACCAGAGCCTCCTCTCCTGGGGCAGAAGAAGGAAGGTGGGGCGAGGGATGAAGGCACAAAAAGGAGGAGGAGGAAGAGGAGGGCACAGCATCACAGAGTTGCCGGAGCCCTGCTTTCCTGTCTCAGGCCTGGTCCCAGTGTGACCTCATTTATCCCTTCATTTACAATTTCTCAAAGGAAGTAGTGTGTGTGTGTGTGTGTGTTTGTGTGTGTGTGTTTGTGTGTGTATTGGGGGGCTTTAAACTCCATAGATAATAGTACTCAGGCTGGCCTCTAATCTTGGTAAAGGTATGTACTTCTTCATCCATAGCATACTGTCTGCTTACCCCCAAAATCCCTCCCCCATGAAAACTCCCCCCAGATGTGCACACACACACACACACACACACACACACACACACAAACACGAGAGAGAGAGAGAGAGAGAGAGAGAGAGAGAGAGAGAGAGAGAGAGAGAGCCAGCCGCGGGAGCGAACCAGTCTTTGGACCTGCCTTGTTTCAGTCTACAGCGCCCCAGTGTGGCCCACCTGAGCGAACCGGATGGTGAAAGGGGGCTTGAATGAAGGAATGTTCTCAGAACTACCCGGACTGGACAGCTGCGTTTCTCTTGCTATAGTTGTCAGCTATCAGAGTTGTTTTCAGGGAGTGGTCTGTTCACATCTCCTGTCATTTCCTCCTAATTTCTCCTTTTGAGTAATGTAAATCTCAAAAGCAGTAGTTGTTTTCATGCTTTCCTGCAAGCTCCTCTATAGTTTTTGAGGAGACAAATATACAAATAAAGATGAACAAGTACGTATTTTAAAGCAATGCTTTTTCATTCTGCAGATTATTTTTCAACTTGGCAATGTATAAAGTAAAAATCCTTTGAAGCTGACACAAATAAATCTGTAATGGAAGGATCATTACACAGCACCTTGCTTTTGCAGACGAGTGCATAAAGTCACACAGGTCCCACACTGTCCGTGGTACAGGCCCCATGTCAGTTCCTCAGTGAGGCACTTTCTGAACAATACTTGTTGTTTTCATAGTCAGAAAATGCTGCAACAGATGTAGCTAACGTTAGCCTCTCGTATTTTAATTAGCTTCTAAACCTTCGAAAAGGGCATCCTCGGATCATATTTTAATGAATATATTACATCACTTTCACCAAGATAGTTATTTATATCAACCTTCTTGTGCTGTCTCACCAGCAGCCCCACATTGCCCCTGGGTACTACCAATCTTAAGAATTTTGAATGGATTAACAAATGGTTATGCCATTAGGTTACTTTTTTTTTTCCCCCCGGAAACTGGGATTGAACTCAGGCTCTTGTGTTTGCCAGGCAAGCGCTTATTCTACTGAGCTATCTCCCTAGACCCAAGGTTATTTTTAATTGTCCTACTGAAGCATGTTTTTAAGAATTTATGTGCCTGTCATTCATTTTGGTTCTTCTATAATGTTGCAATTTATGCTTTTTGTGATTTTTCTATTGGATTACCTTATTAATTTGAGAGAGTTCTCTGCACATTGTATGTGTTGAAGTACTTATTCCTTTCTTTTTTTTTTTTAATAAGGATTTTTTTTTTTTTTTTTTTTTTTTTTTGTTCCTCGAATGGCTTCAGGGCACTTTTGGCCAGCGGGAGAGTTGTGAGGTTCGAACTCCAGCAACCTGAGGCTGAGAGCTTTGTGGAAGCAGCCACTTAAAGGCCTGAGCTAGGGCCATGCCCCCTACTTATTCCTTTCTAATCTATTATCTTATTATACTTTTTGTAGTATCTTATATTTATGGTTTTGATTATGGTATCTTTTTCTCTTTGAAGTTCTTTGTGTCTTTCTGTTTCCTTCCTTCTTCCCTCCTTTCCTTCCCTCCTCCATTTATTGGTGATACCCTTATTTATTTTTATTTTGAAACAGGGCTTCACTTAGTAGCTAAATCCTCTGGGCACTTATGAGCCTCCTGCCTAGTGTCCCAGGATGCTGAGATTATAGGTGTATATACCATGCTGAGATGACATTTTTAAATGTGACCAGACCCTTTTATTTTTGTCTTGTGGCTTATTTGGTTTTTCTTTTTGCTTGATTTCTCCTTGATCCAAAGCTATTCAACTCTTGACTAGAAGGGCATCCTCCACTGAGGAAAGGGCAAATGCAAATGCTTACAGGTCTGCAGAACTTCCAGGGCTTGGGGTGAGCTGGTTTGGCTGAAGCACAGAGTACAACAGTTCTGAGGAGAGAAAGGAGACTCGGCCAGCTTGCAGGAGCAGAAGGCTGAGGTGTGAACCTCCTGCTAGCCCAGAGCGGCTGGCTCTTGACATGCTTCCTGGCTACCTCAGGAGGCTACTAACCGGGTCTCTCCCGAAACAAATGGTGCAGTACCCAACATCTGCCTAACAAGTACTGGAGGTGTAGCCCATGTAGCTCAATTGCTACACACTTACATTCCACTCTGTACTTCTCTACACACCCATGAAAGGGAACCCAGTTGCCAGCATTATTTCTTAGTTTCCTTTTCATATATGCTTTTTCTGTATCTCACAGCTTTTCCTTACATCTTTTGTTCTGAATGCTACAAATAGTTGCTCCTCAGTTCTACCTGACCCTTATCCTTAATTCCTGCCTCCTCTCCTTCAGTACCTGCCCCTCCTGCTGTACCCCACACCTGGAGTCTTAGGCCATTCCTGCTACCATCACAAAATAGCCAAGACTGGCCCGTTATATATCCTAGACGTTCTGGAGCCTGGGAAGTCCCAGATCAATGCGCTGGCCCTTTTTAGCTTCTTCTACATCATGTAAGGAGAAAGGGGTGGGGGGGAGGAATGGATGTGAAACTTCTTGTATGAGCCATGAATCTCACACCTGAACGTAGTGCTTTCAGGGCTTAATCACGTCCAAAACGCTGTAAGCTTCAGCCTGTGAAAGTCAGGCCACAGCCTTACCCAGTCCTAGCGCTCGCTCCATCCTGCCCCTTTCAGTGTCCGCCGATTTCACACTGCAGATGGTCAACTGCATGCGCAAGTAGCTCAGCACTCAGCCTCAGAGTGACAAAGGAGTGGAGGGCGACCAGGATATCGCAAAGTTAAACATAAGGAATCCTGCCGGATATTTTATGTTTTCCCTTTTCTTAACCCAAGTGAATCATTTAACCCCCATGACCCTTGGGAGGGCAGAGGGCAATCTGTTCTCTAAATGGAATTGAGGAAGATGAAGCCATCAGTGATCATAAAGGAGCCCAAGGAGAACAGTGAGGTAAAAATGGCCTCTAAAATGCAATGGGAACAAGAAAAGAAGCTACATTTCATGCAACGGTGCTCCCCAAAGTTAATGTGGTTGTCAATTTGATGACATTAAGGGACAAGGCTTCAGAGAGCGGATGAGGTCGTGCGGCCCAGGCTGTCAGGGATAATTATGGCTACCTACCTTAGAAGGAGGTATGGATGGGGCCATTTGCCCCCTTTCTGCTTTCCCGCAGACTCAGGACACAGTTTGTTCTCTCCAGAGGACCCGGAGTCCAAGGAGCCAAGGTGGGCGCAGAGGGAGCCTCAGCAGGCCAATCACCGGTACCTGCAGAGTGGCTTACCCTCTCGGAACCAGGGCCAGGCGGGATGTTTGTAAGGCGCCCCACCCAGGTATGCAGTCCCGGCTGGCGAAAAGCGACGGAGGGGGACGCGGTGCCGCGGTCAGGCAGGGCTCCAAGGAAGTTGGAGCCATGCCCACGCCTAGAGGTGCGGGTGGGGTCCCGATGGGGGACATTTCAGGCCAAAGAGCAGCAAAGACACAGCCAGGATCGGGGCTCTCAGGGTCCTCCCCTGAGGCCGCGCTGCGCTGGGGACTGTCCTCGCGTCCCAGCTAAGGGCAAGCCGTTCTGTGAAAAGCAGTGCCTGGCCGGCCTCCGAGTGGGCCAAGGGCCTAGGAGAAGGGCTGGGTCGCCCAGGTCCTTGGGACAGTGGTCCCTGATGGCTTGCAAGGCGCAGCAGCGCAGGGCGGCGCCCTTCCGCACTCAGAAGCGCCTGCGGCTGGCTGGAAACAGGGCAGAGCCTGCCGAAGCCCCAGCGTCCGGAGCCGCGCCCTAGGGCGAGGGCTCAGCTTGGAGCGCGGAGGCATCTGCTGCGCGGGGCCCCGCTGCGCGCGCTCTCGTACCCTGGACTGTAGGACTGGACGGAGTCCGACGTCCGAGCGCAGATCGATGTTCTGCTTCACCGGCCCTGTGGGGTCCTCTGGGGAGCCTGCCCGAGGCACGTGGACTTGGCGCCTCCTCCAAGACCTGGCGAGCCGCATGCAGGCCGAGGCTCTGCGGGTTTGCGGCCTAAACCTCAGACCCAGGCAGGACAGCGCCCCCTGGAGTCAGAGAGGAAGACGTGAGGAGCTCCGTGCCAGTCCTTCCAGGGCAGTTTGGGAGTTGCTTAGCAAGGTCTCCAAACCAAACTGTCACAGACTCCAGGTGGTGACCACCCCTGCAAAAATGGGAACTAGGCTTGCAAGAGGATTGTGAGAAGAGATGAGCTGACAAATGAAAGTGTTGTTCGTTCCTCCCAAGCTAAGGAGCTCGGGCAAGTTTTCCTGTATTTTCCTCAAAAAAGTTGGGTCAGCAAGCTTAATGGGTAAGAGGAGCATTACAAAAATTTCTTCCTCCCATGGTGTGTGTAGGGGAGGCCCTAATCCAGTCTAGAGACTGATGGAGACCACCGCCAAGTGGCTCTGAGCAGGCTTTAAAATTAACCAATTGGCTTCTCACATTTACTTGTGGGCCTCTCCAAGGCCTAGGCCCTCGTCTGGAGCTGGGCAACAGACTCAGAGCAAGTGCACATCTTGAGTCACTGGTCCTGGCTGACACTTCTAATGGCAAATGAAGCCATGACGTCTCAAAGGACAAGAGGCCACAGCTAAGGACCCTTGGTTCCAACCTCAATTAGCTAGATAAAGACTGTAGCTGCGGGTCTCATACTCCGGAGGTGAAGGCCTTCATGGAGATAGCATAGTTCTCCTAAATTATCCTAATACATTAATTGGAGAAGTCCTTGAGTAGACTCTCAAGGTCCTGCTCAGATTACCATGGTGCCTTTGTCAGCGTTGCCCTCCTTTGTTTGATAACCAAATAAACACGGACCACCTGTAGAAGTCTTTGTCTTAGCCCCCAGAGAATCTTGAGTTCTGATAGAGGACTTTGAACTTCCTGGAGCTCTAAAATCATAACACAACTCTTTTATTTAAGCCTTAACTGTAGACTCATTTGGGAGATCGCAGGCCTGATCAGTGCCCAATAACAAAGGGATAATATTAATGTGTTTAGAGATCATGGAATTATTAGAAATGTTTCTGTTAACTACTCTGCAGAGAATAAATTAAAAGTTCAGAGTATGGATGAGTTGAAAATTTAAAATAAAACTGGCTCTTCTCCTCATCTAAACTACTTTTTTTTACTCTAGAGAATACTTGTGATCCTATATGATATATATGAAAGAGAAGAAAATTGGGATTTAGCCTTTTTCAAACATTCTCCTAGTTATTTCTAATTGTTGTTTTTACAATGATAAGATTTATAATCATTTGTTCCCTAATTAGTTGTGTACATTTATCATATGAACCTAAAAGCTGATTAATAGCATTTAAAATATTCTCTGATTTTTATATTAAGTATTCTTAGTCATAGAACTAGTGTGTTTGGAGCCTTATGGAAACAGTGTACCCTTAAGTCTACACCACATATTGGGTTAGAATTCAAATGTATAGAACCTATACAGCTCAGAAGCCATTCAAATACAGAAATGGACATTATAATCAGTTCTGGTTCAATATGAGATATCTTTTGGTTGCCTAGCAGGAACAGATACAAGCATGTGAGAGGGAAAGCAGGTCTCATAGGACTCTTGTTACAACAATCTACAGCCAGAGAAAGTAGTATGTTCAAAGTAACGTCCCCAACACACACAAACACCATGAGCAAAATGGTCACAACCAAGAGAATTGGAAAACAGGATTACAGTATTTCAGATTTCAATAAGTGAATAACCTATTTCATATTGTAGAGTACATTTCAAGAGATAAAGAAGAAACACAAATGACAAAACAACAGATTTGAAAAATCCCTTAGAACTTTGTGAAAAATATAGACCTAGGAATTTTTAGGAAGAAAACACATGGATTAAACATGAGGCTGTTTACAACTAAACAGAGAAAAACTGAGTGATAGATGAAAAGAAATTACCTAGAATCAGAACAAACTGATATAGAGTGGAGACTACAGAAAATGAGGTGAAAAGGCAGGGAGAATGTAATAGGCATGTCTAATATATCCAACAGGATTTCCACAAAGAAAAATCCATGAAATACAATGGTAGAGAACATTTAGAATGAATGAAAATGATAAATTTTCAGATTTGGAAAACACATTAAATTGTTCGGATTCATTCTAGAGAAGATATAAGACATCAAGGAAAAAGGAAGATCTTAGTTACTGGAAAGAAAAGATAGATGACCTACATAGGAATACTAAAATGACAGCAGATGTCAATTGTTGCAAAAGAACCCCGAATCTACATAATACCTCCAGATGCTGGCAGAAAATAATTATCAGCATACCATTTTAAAGTCTCAAATGTATTATTAAACAATAAGTACTTTTTAAAAGTACTTTTTCCTAACTACTAAATTAATAATAACACCATTAGTATCAGACTAATGTTAAACATCTTTCAGTGAAAGAATTTCTACAGGTTGTACTTTAGGAGGAGGAAAATGATGCCAGAAAACAGAAGGGCTTTTGGATGAGATCAACATTTATTTTAGTTACTTTTCTTGTTGCTCAGACAAAATACCCAATATCAAACGTTACAGGGGGAAGGGTTTACTTTAGTGCACAGTTTGTAGAGGTTTTTGTTCATATTTGGCTGGCTCACAGTAGGAGAATGTGGCAGGGGGACATCATGGAGAAGAAACAGCTCATGGCCTGGCAGGGCAGGCAGAAGGCAGGAGGCGGCAAGCAGCAGCAACCAGGGTACCTCCTTTCTCTCCTTTCATCCAGGCTGTAAGCCTATTGCTTGGTGCCACCTACACCCAGGAGAGCACTTCCATTATGCACACACATAATCCAAGCATCAAGTCCTTAATTCCAGCAACACACCATCAATCCCAGTGTCATACTGTTAACCAAAGTTCACACGCTCTAATGTATTCACCTTTGAAACTCTCTTCCTATGACTGCATGAAGATTTTGGGGAACATTTAAATTTAATCTATTAACAACTTTTTTAAAAAAATGTATTTAGTCCAGGGTCTACAGGGGCTCATTACACAGATCAGATTCATAGTGATCTTCCTGTTTTCAGCCTCCCAAGCACTGGGATTACAGGTGTGCACCACCACATCCAGTCTTAATCACTCAGCATGCCCAGGGAAGGACCAGTATGGCACAGTGGGGATTGAAGCCCAGTCCCTGTGCCGGCTTATGCAGGCACCTTAGTCTGCTGAGCTATCTGGCCAGCCCCTCATAACAACATTTAAATTGATAATCTTTGAGCAGATTGTCTGTTGTAACATGGTGGGTCTCCTCCAATCAGTCGAATACCTGAATAGAGCAAATGAGTGCCATCCATCAGGCAAGAGAGACTTCTCCCAGTACATGGCCTCTGAGCCAGGACTGTCCCGTCAGCTCTTTCCTAGTGTCAAGCTGCCAGCCTAGCTGGAAGATTTTGGGTTTGTTAGTCCTTATAATTATGTGAGAAAATTCCTCAAAATAAATCTGTCGCCTTTCACCTTCCCAATGGCTCTGTTTTTCTAAAGATTCTGCTTAATACAGATGCTGTGTAACATAAGCAGTGGACATGGAAGCAGCAGTCATGCTTCGTCCCGCAACAGAAAGCCATGTGCTGACATCCTGCTCTTTTCCAGCCCTGATTCTCCATTGTCCTAGCCATGCTGTACATTCATTCCCCAAGCACCACAGGAATTAGCATGTGGCTTAGAAGTCTTTGGAACTGGTTTGTGAAAGACTTGGAGATGTGGGCTGAAGACCTTGTATGCTGTAAGCAGAGCTTGCTGGTTTGTTCTGTTGGAGCTCAGAAGACTGGAATGCTGATAGGAATTCAGCCAGTGAAAGCCAGGCTCAGGAAATTTCAGGTGGGAATGAGGACTCATTGGAACTTGGAATAGATACCATGCACCATTGTCTTCTGGCAGAAATTTGTCTATGTCTCATCCATGTTCTGAGTTTTTGCTGGAGACTGAGACTGTGGTGGACTGATGAATCTGCTGGAGGAAATTTCAAGAAGACCCAACATTCAGGCTGAGACATGAAGACTGCTGGTTGCTTTTGGGCAGATTTATAGTGAGAATTGGGGGGAGGGCAGTTGCCAGGGCAGAAAAAAATTGAAAAATTTAAATTTTGGCCCAGAAAACTATGTGTAAATTTGGGATCAAAGAAGATATGGTTGGGGCTGGTGAGATGGCTCAGTGGTCTAAAGTACCTACTTAGAACAAGCTTAGCAAAGCACAGGGACCGCAGTTCAATCCCCCAGCACCACATGCCAGCCAGCCCCGCCCCCTGGTGGGCTGAGCTGGCCACACACACACACACACACACACACACACACACATAAATAAATAAAATTTTAAAAAATGATTAAAAAAAAGAAGGTATGGTTGCTGAAGAGATTAGTGCCATAAAAAGAAACTAAGTACTTTGTACAAGGAAAGGAAGAAAGGTGTTTGAGGACATCTCAGGACTCAGCAAGACCCCACTCATCACAGGGTACAAAAGTACAAACCTTTCATTTGAGAAGAGTCCAAGGAACACCTGCTTAAGACGAGCCTCAGTAGAATTGGTTTCCCTGGGTTCACTTTGCTGCATTCTGCTATCCAGATACTCAGAGGCTGATGTAGACATGGCTGAGAACTGGCTACTGCTCAAGCAGACAGCAGGCTTTGGTGTCATCTGCATGATTCCTGTCTTACTGGCATGCAGAATACAAGAATGATGGGATGAGGAGTCTGGGTGTGATGGTGCACACCTGTAATCCTAGCTGCTGGGGAGGCTAAAAACAGGAAGATCACTATGAGTCTGAACTGCATAGTGAGACCC
>NW_004524595.1:15551907-15552900 GCF_000260255.1 Octodon degus | reverse complement strand
TTCAGGGTCTCACTACTAAATCAGACTTGTAGTGCTCTGCTTGTATACAGCCTCCCCATTGCTGGGATTACAGGTGCAGGCCACCATGCCCAGTCTCAGTTGCCATCTCAGTGCACCTGAGGGGCGGGGCTGGCACAGCAGAGCAAGGGATCAAACTCCCGGTCCCTGTGCCTGCTTGCAGGTGCTTTAATCCACTGAGCTATTTGGCCAGCCCTTTACCCAAGTTTCAAAGGAAGGTTTGAGAGGCCAAACAAGAAGACCAATGAGTGAAGCTGTGAGAAAAGCCAAGAATCTGGAGATGTGAAGAACATCAAACATCTGCCAAGAAAATTACAGGCTGAGTGGGACCAGCTCAAGATAGAAAGTGTGTGAGCTGTAACCAGCACAGTATAGATGGGGCTATTCCAGCCCTCTGGAACTCACGTCTCAGCACCATGTGGCCTAGATGCTGAATGTGCACCTTACATGTAAGTTAATGCTTGCTCTTCTGGATTTGATCTTGCTTTGATCTGCTTTCTTCCTTCTTTCCTTCCTTCCTGCTTTCCTTCCTTCCTGCTTTCCTTCCTTCCTTTCTTTTTTTATTTCTTGCCTTTTTTGAGACAGGGCTTTGCTACGCAGTTCAGGCTGGGCTTGAACTCATTTTGCCCAGGCTAACCTCAAACTTGCAGCAGTCCTACTGCCTTAATCTTCTGAGTTCTGGGATTATAGGAGTGTACCGCCATGTCCAGCTTGATCTGATTCTTTTCTAGACCCCCATTCCTCCTTTTGGAATGGAATGTTTGTTTTATGCTACTGTATGTTGGGAATAAGTAACTTGTTTTCACAGATGTTCACTGCTAAGAGTTTGCCTTGAATCTCAGAAGAAATTTTGACTTGGGCTTTTAAAAAATGCTAGAACTTTTTCACAATGGGTTTGCCGCGAGAGCACAGGCGTAGTGAAGGCCACCACTAAATCGAAGCCAACATGGGAAAGGAAAAGACCCACATTAATAT
>NW_004524595.1:15546833-15550402 GCF_000260255.1 Octodon degus | reverse complement strand
AAAACCTTCAGAAGGAAAGGAGAATGTTTTGTGGACCATTTTTTTGTGTGTGTGGCAGTTTTTAAGTTATTAGTTTTTAAAATCAATACTTTTTAATGGAAACAACTTGACCAAAAATCTGTCACAGAATTTTGAGACCTATTAAAACAAAGTTTAATGAGAAAAAAAAATGCTAGAACTGTTGAGGCTTTGGGCAAGGGATTGTTGTATTTCTGTTTGTATACAGGATACTTGTAATGTGGCATGTTAGGGGAAATTAAGAACTTGTCATTATCATTATTTGAAAATGAAGTATGGTTTAAGGAGAAGAGCTTGGGTATGAAGTTGACAAGGAGTGGGATATAATGGTTAGCAGGGTGAAATGTTAACTGGTTTTGGGATCTGCTGGGGGCATTGGTGGAGTATGTGTCTGGGTGGATCTTGAAGACATGGCCTTGGGGTCTATGTCTGGTCTGCCCACTCTCCTCTCTGGCACTGTTCCTCTGCTCTACTTCCAGTCACCATGAACTGAGCAGCTTTGCCCTGCCATGGCATTCTGCCATCTTTCTGCTTTACAGTCAGCTCATTACAGATTGAGTCCCCTTAAACTGTGACTCACCTTAATGTTTTCTTTAAATTGTGGGTGTCAGGTATTGTATCTATACATGAGGAACATTACTAATATGCATACCGTGATGGAATGCAATGTGGAAGGTGGGATCGTAAGGTTAACTCGAGCATACTGCAAACTGAGAAGAGCCTGAATATTATCTAAAAATCCATGAATGACAGTGAATGGTAGGACCAGGATGAATACTTGTTGTAACATACACAGCAAATTTCTTGGGGAGGGCATTCATCAGCAATTTTAAAATAAGCGATGTCTGGTTGATGGATCGTGTCTAACACATCAGACATCTATGTTCTCATTTCCTGAGTATGAACTCTGTAATAGTTGATTGTGCAGCTGAAACAGGACTTGTTGGTTTATAAGCCTTGACATAGACACCAACCTGTACTCCCTGCGATTCAAATAATTCTTTCTTGCTTCCAACAGGATTTGTGGATACTCCTTACAGCAGGGGCCAACTTTCTAGCCATAGCAGCAACAGCAATGGAAAATCAGTTGCAGAATTTGATCCACAGAGCAAAGCCATTCCATTGATCTACGCAGGGTTCTTTTCTTGGTAAGATGGGCTAATAGTTTGTATATCTTGTTTGTTTTATCAAAGAACCAGCTGTTTGAGATGTTGATTCTTTATATTATTTAGTTTCAGTTTCATTCATGTTTGCTCTGAACTTCATAATTTACTTTCTTAGACTAACTTTGGATCTGGATTGGTTTTGCTGTTCTAGAAGGTTCATCAACAGGTTATTTATTTGGGCTCACTCTTTTCCTATTGTGGACATTCACAGCTATTATAAACCTTCCTCTTTAGATTGCTTTCACTGTGTGTGCTAGGCTCTGGTAACATTCCACCCTGCTAATCATTACATCCCACTCCTTGTATTGGGGTTATTGTTTTTTTTTTTAAAAGAGGTCTGACTTTAGTGTATGACCCTTCAGTGTGGGGTTATTGTTTGAGTCTAGCAAATGTTTAACTTCCTTGATTTGTTCTGTGACCCACTGATAAGTCCATGTGTATCTCTAGTTTTTGTGTGTCTGCATAATTTCTTTTGCCATTGAGTTTTATCTGCATTGTGCTATGATCTGATAATATACATGGAATAATTTTGATCCCCTTGTATTTACTTAAGCATGTTTTACTGACTAGCATTTGGTCTGTTTTGTAGCAACTTCCTTGTGCTTCTGTGAAGAAGATGTATTCTATTGTTGTTGGGTAGAGTGCTGTATGTATCTTTTCAGTCCACCTTTTGAAGGTTTGGTTCAACTCTGATCACCTTGTGGATTTTTTTTTTTTTCCTAGTTGATCTGCCTATTTGTGTCAGTGGGATACCAGGGTCTTTCATTGTAATTGTGTTTGTGTTTATCTGATATTTGTTATGTCCAGTAGAGTCTGTATTATGAAGACTAGTGTGCCAGTGTTTGATGCAGCTTTGTTTATAACTGTTACGTCTTTCTGTTTAATCATCCCCTTATCCAACATGTAGTAACCTTCTTTGCCTCTTCTGATCATTTTTGGCATGAAGTCCACTCTGCCTGAAAATAGTATAGCTATTCCTGCTTGGTTCTGGGTTTCCATTGCATAAAATATTGTTTTTATCCTTTGCCATTTTAGTCTATGAGTTTCTTTTTTTGGGACAAATGTTCTTTTGGTATACAGAATATCACTAAGTTTAGTACTTAGGTCCAATCTGCCAATCTGTGTCTTTTGTTTGGAGAGTTGAGACCCAAAATTGAGAGTTACTATTGACTTATTCTTATTATTTCATTATTTTTTCTGTCACTGATTACCCCTTTTTTCTTTGATTTAACTGTTCATACTGCCAGATGTGTTCATGCTACCGCACATTTTGGTATTTTCTGCTTCATTACATCTTTCCAAACTATCCTTGAGTGCTGGGTTGGCAATCATTAGTATCTTTAGGTGGTCTTTGTTATGAAAATACCCTTTTTGCCATGAATTTTGGCTATTTGTGGTACTAACTTTTATTTTTTTCATTTTTTAAAGAGTATAAAATAGTATTAAAATAGAAAAAGTACAAATGATTCAGAATTTCACTAAATAAAATAATATGAATTTGACAGTATTTGTAGTATTGCATAGTGTTGTCTTCAAATTTGTTTTTCAGATTACCAGATATATGCATGCAGAATTAGAAAAAAGAAAAAAAATGAGAAAAAAATTATAAGAAATTAAAAAGAGAGAAAAAATGGAAAGAAGACAAAAAGAAAAAAAAAAAAAAAAAAAAAAAAAAAAAGCCAAGCATTAACTACTTTCCATAGACCAGCAGAAATCCACAGTATGGTTGTCCACATCATCCTGTTTACATATATTGATGTATCTCTTTCCCCCATTCCCTCTCCTGTCCTTTTCCTCTCAGTAATTCCTTACTTTTGATCAGGTTCATTCCCTTTTTCACAGTATCTATTGTACCCTTCAGATTTTATTTACTCTTTCAGGTTTTTATACTAGGGAGATAATACGATGTTTACATATGTGGGTCTGATTTATTTCGCTGAAGAGTATGGTGTCTAGTTGCATCCATTTACCAATAAAAGCCTCTATTTTTTCTTTTTTATAGCTGAATAGCACTCTCTTATGTAAAAATAACATTTTTTAAAATCCATTCCTCAGTTGATGGGTATTTGGGTTGTTTCCAAGATTTAGCTATGACAAGTTGTGCTGCTATATACGTGGGTGCACATACATTGCTGTGATACAATGTTTTCAATTCTTCTGGAAAAATACCCAGAAGAGGAACAGGATTGAACAGGTTTATTCCTAGTTTTTTAGGGATTGTCACACTGATTTCCACAATGGTTGTAACAGTTCACACTCTCACCAACAATGATGGGTTCTTTTTTCTTTACAGGCCTTCCAGCATTTGTTATTGTTGACTTCTTAGTGGAAGCCATTCTTTTTGGGGTGAAATAATCAACCAATAACAAATGCTGGGGTGGGGGC
>NW_004524595.1:15537613-15546683 GCF_000260255.1 Octodon degus | reverse complement strand
CTGGGTGGGCTGTGAGGAAAAAGGAACCCATTTCCACTGTTGGTGGGAGTGTAGACAAGTACAACTAATGAAAATCAGTATGGAGATTGCTCAAAAAATGTGTAGCAGAGGTTCCATCCAACCCAGCTATTCTCCTTCTGGATATTTTCCCAGAAGAATTGAAAATATCATACAACAGTGACATATGTACATCTTGTTTATGACAGCACAATTTGCCATAGCTAAATCTTGGAAACAACCCAAATGCCCCTCAAGCAAGGAATGAATAAAAAAGATTTTTTTTAATACAATGGAGGACTACCCAGCTAAACAGAAAGATAAACTCAAGGCTTTTATTGGTAAATGGATGCAACTAGGGACCATACTCCTAAATGAAATAAATCAGAGCCATATGTGTAAACATTGCATTGTCTTACTAGTGTAAGAAATTCAAAGAATAAATAAAATCCAAAAGATATAATAGATACTGTGAAAGGGAAAGAAAGTGTTCAAAAGAACAACTGGGATGAAGGAAAGGAGAAAAAAAAGAAGAAAGGGAAAAATATGTGTGTGTATATATGCAAATTTGTATATATACACACATGTAATAACTAAGGTGATTGTGTTACTAATTCCTATTAGCTTATTTATTTCTTTATTTATTTTCTGTGGTACCGGGGATTGAGCTCGGGACCTTGTGCTTGCCAGGCAGGCGCTTATGCTACTCAGTTATCTCCCTGACCCCTCCTTCTGGCTTCTTGAAAGGTACAGTTAATGCTTAATTTTTGATCAATTTTGCATACCTATATCTGGTAATCTGAATAATTGCTGTGACATTAATAATATACAATATAACAACCATTGTTGATTTTCTATCATTTTGTGTTGAAATTCTGTATCATTTTTAATGCTCTTTTAAAAATTTTCTTTAAAATAAAAAGATAAAGAAAGAGCCGTGACTGTCTCTTGCTGCTTTGCTACCTTCTGCCCTCCATGAAATATTTGCCTCCTGTGATGCCTCTCCGTCTTGCCTCCCTGCTAAACCTTTCCCTCTTTAGCTTCTAGTATCAGGTATTTTGTCTCAGCAACAAAAGAAGACCAGGTCCCCATTGTAATGAAGTGTCATGCTTCCAATAAGTAGGCTGACTTGTTAAGTAGCCTGGGAAGGAAAGATGTTCTACAAATATTTGTGCAATGGCAGGCCATGTTAGAATGAGCACCAGTGTATTGGCTACCATCTATATACCTTGCCTGAATTTAGGCTGTTTCTATGTGTCAGTTGATATCTAATCTGGGGATAAAATCTAATGGTGCTCTACCACTGAGCTACATACTCAGCCTTCACAATTTTTTTTTTTCTTTAAGTTTGGAGACAGGGTCTTGCTAAATTGCCTAGGCAAGATGAATTTCAGGGAAGGAAGGGGAAAGTCTTGCTTTTTGCTTGGAAGGCAGAGCTCTAGCCCACCATTACCTTTGGATGTCTGTCTCTAGGCTTCCAGTGCAGACTCTTCAGCCTCCCAGCGCAGACCCTCTGGCTTTCTGATGCAGACTCGAGCAAGACTCTGCAGGGAGCTCAAGGTCTTCAATATTTGACTGGGTCCTCTGGCTTTCCAACACACAGATGGCCCTTCAGCATTCTTCCCCATCTGACTCTCCAGGTGGCCACTGTAAGACATATATCTTACATCAAATCTGTTCCTCTGGTATTCACTGACTGATACACTAAGTGTGGGTGTTAACCAGACCTTGAAGGATACATTTGAGAAACCATGCACAACTGAGATAGAGACCTTTAGGTTGCATTAAGGAAGGGAAAAAGGGGTGGAAACTGGCAGATGGGAAATAAACCAGAGGCAAAGAGGCAGACCTGCTGGAGTCTCATGTATGATGGAGGCGGAAGGGGTGCAGCACCATGCAAGGCTGTGCACGCATGCAGTGCGCAGGGCTTGTGTGGATGTCTGAGTGGGCATGTTTTCTACTTCTGTGAGCCCCCATTCCTCACTGCTCCCTCTCCTGCTGCCCTTGCTGGATATCCCATGACAGCTGACCATGCTAGGGGTGATGTTTGAGTGACACAGGTACGGCTTGTCCCCAGGAGACCTCAGCTTGCACCGCTGGGATGGAACCTCATTTCCTCTGAAATTCAAGAGCCAATACAGAAGTGGGTTCTGTGTTACTACAGGCAGAAAGCTCTTGTTTTAAATAAGTGCTACCAAAACTCTCCTGCATTTCTCTCACCCGCAAGGGAAGCCATAGCTGAGGCCGCAGGCAAAGCGTCGCAGGCTGCTCGCAGGGCTGCTGCTTTCACAGTGGAAAAGCAGCGCTTTGAATCTGCCGAGAATCACAAGCAGCTAGAACTCTGCAATCAATGTAAATGTTTGTTTCTGTAATAGCTAAGCTATAGTGCTAAGTAATTAGGAAACAACTCTATTTTCACTTTCTATGTAAAAATTTATCTTAGAACTTTAAGGGAAATAAAAGCCTGCTCATTTGCAAATGACACCTCTTTCCTTGCTTCAAAATTTAAAATCACTTTGAATTTGTAGTCCCTTAATGAGTATTTGATGATGAAGCTTAAACAATATTCTACTTAAAGACAGATTTCTTACTTTTCATCAACTTATCATAATGTGCATTCACACATAATTTCTGTATTCAATATACACACATGTTCTTTTAAGGGTACCATGTTAAGAAAGATAAATTTCAAGGCAAATCCAAATTGCCTTCCAAGTAACGCTCCTGTCAAAATCAGTCTTTGGTAGTGTTGTGAGAGAGATCCCTCCCTCCTACCTGACACACACACACAACAAGTTTTCTTTTGTAACTTCTAAATTATAATTTATCAGAAGGAAACAAACCAGTCATGGTGGTGCATGATGCATCCCCAGCACCCTGGGAGACTGGAGCAGGAGGATCACAGGTTGAAGCCCAGCCTGACCAATTTAGTGACTTAGATCCCATTTTGAAAATGAAAATAAAAACTGAAAAAGACATGAGGCTGTAAGTCTGTGGGAAGCCCTAGCTTAAGTCCCTAGTACCGCTGGGTGTGGTGGTGCCACCTGTGAGTCCAGTGTCCTGGGGTTGGAGGCAGGAGGAAGGACACCTGGGAGTTCAAGGCCAGCCTGGGCTATACAGTGATTCCTTGTCTCCAAAAAGCAAAGAAGAAGAAAAAAGAACCCAGTACCACAAAATCAAGTAAATAAAGATGTAAATAAAGAAGACACGGTCTTCAGATTTATAAATATCTAAGTCCACCTGTTTTTTTTTTTTAAATTTTTTATTTATTTGTGTGTCTGTGTGTTTGTGGCCAGCTCAGCCCACCAGGGGGCGGGGCTGGCTGGCATGTGGTGCTGGGGGATTGAACCGCGGTCCCTGTGCTTTGCTAAGCTTGTTCTGAGTAGGTGCTTTAGACCACTGAGCCATCTCACCAGCCCCAAGTCCACCTGTTTTGATAGTAGGGCTTCTGGGCTTGTGGGCGTCAGCTGCAAGCAGGATTCTGCATCCTGAGCCTTGGGATAGTACAGACTCAGTGAGTGAAGGACACTTCCAGGTGGCAGCCACAAGTGGAACTGCCCGGGTCAAGATCACGGGCGTGAGCCTCTTGCACTTCTTCATAGTGGGAATCTCTCCTCCCACCAAGCTTTGTTGGACCATGGCCTTTCATAGGACCCCAGGCTCCTTCCAGCAGAAGCTCCGTGGAAGAACCTCATGGGTTATCCTCCTGCACAGGGCTCTCAGGGCAGTCCTCTGCTCACTCCACACAGGGCCGTTGGACTGAGTGGGACTTGTCACTTAACAGCGCCACTGGGGGCCAGGGAGATGGCTCAGTAGAATAAGCGCTTGCCTGGCAAGAGCAAGGGCCAAAAAAAAAAAAAAAAAAAAAAAAAAAAAGTCATTTCTGTAAGTAACTTTGTTTCCAGGAATTAGATCAGGGAGGGGAGGGAGACAGTTATTCATTACTAAACAGCCTTGAACAGCACCACCTGGATAGATATGCACAACCCTGTTAACTTGTGAACCCTCCGTGCTCCCTACTCTTCATGAATCTCCTCTGGATTTCAAATCAAGACATTTATTACTTCATTCACACATATGCATTCAAGGGCCTAGAAGCTATCATCTGACTGTAAGCAGCAGAACATTTGATTTTTATTTTTTTTTATTTTAGGGAAGGGGCTACAGGGTGTTCAGGGTCTCACTACTAGACCAAACTTGTGGTGATCCGGCTGTTTACAGCCTCCCAAGAGCTGGGATTACAGGTGTGTGCCACCATGCCCAGTGTCAATTGCAGTCTCAGCGCGCCCTGGGGGTAGGGCTGTCATGGCAGTTGGGGGTGGGGGTGGGGGTGGGGGATGGAATCCCTGGGCCCTGCGCCTGCTTGCAGGCGCTTTAATTCTCTGAGCTATTTGGCCAGCTCAGAGCATCTGATCTTGAACATCAAAAATCCTAAAAGGGAAGAGGCTAAAGAAGGGAAGAAGAGGAGACTGAAAATTATATATATGTATCACTTCTCCTAAACAGACATAAATAGCATGTAATGCAAACACAAGTCAATCCATTTTTTTTAATAAAAGGCTTAATTTGGTGCCAGAAACTATTCTTACAAAGAAGGTCAAAGGTAATTCCAGAGCACTTTGTTAATTAAATTAATCCTTTTGTGCGTGTGCTTGTGTGTTGCTAGGGATTGAACTCAGGGTCTCTTGCATGCTAGGCAAGTCCTGTCCCAGGGAGCTACAGCACTGGGCTCAGCCAGTTTTAGTACAGTTTAGGTAAAAGGCAACACCTCCTAGAGCAAAGGCCTGGCACCAGTAGACACCCAGGAGAGCTAGCCAGCTACTCCTGCTGTAGCAGGAGCACAGGTTAAGCGAGATGAGTGAGAGTAAACGATGGATTGCAGAGGAGCCGCCCAACGGCACACAGGGCACAGCAGTTAGGTGCTTGCAAAGCCCACATAGAGCCTCTAATAGATGCTCGATTTAGCAGGGGTTCTGCTTCTCGCTAATTTTAAGCAGAAATGAGCAGAAACACAAGGCAACTGCAGACTTTTACTTCATGTATATAGGCTGCAAGCTGAAATTTTGCTTTCACCGAGTTTTCTCCCAGTGATTCTCACCTGTGAGACCGGCGGGTAACAAAGCCCCATGTCCATGCTGTGCTCAGGCACAGACAGAACTTCTCATAGGCCAGGGCTGTGAACTCTGCAGGATGCCGTCTTGAATCCTGGTCCCCCACTCTAGCTAAAAGTGTTTACAAAGCTTCCAAGTTCAGTTCCCTGTTTACAAGTGGGGATAACACCTTGGAGGACTGTTGGGAGGTTGGCAATTTAGTGCCTGTTACTTGTTTTCTTATAGTGCTGGGCACACATTGAAGCCCACTAAGTGGCGGCTCTTATTTTTTAAATTAATTAATCAATTTTTATTTTTTATTTTGTGTATTTGGTACCTATCTGGCAAGTGCAAGGACCCAAGTTCGATCCCTGGTACCACATGCTGTGCCAGCCCTGGAACCGGGTGTGGTGGCGCAGGCCTGTAGTCTCAGTAGGCAGTGCAGACTCATAGTGATCTTCCTGTTTTAAGCCTCCTCAGTGGTGAGATAACAGGCATGTGCCACCACACCTGGTCTTGGTGACTGACAGCTGGTTCAGCATGTGGTGCCAGAGATTGAACCCTGGTAGCTCTTATTTAAAAAAAAAATTATTTAATTTATTTGATACAAGATATTGCTATGCAGTTCAGTCTCACGGTGATCCTCCTGTCTCAACCTTCCCACTGCTGGGACTACAGGCCTGCGCTACCACACCCGGTTCCAGGGCTGGCACAGCATGTAGTACCAGGGATCGAACTTGGGTCCTTGCACTTGCCAGATAGGTGCTTAGACTGCCGAGCTATCTCCCCAGCCCTGGTAGCTCTTATTGGTCCCTATTTATTGAGACTGAGGGTCATAAGGCAGCCACGTGGAAGCTGGTACTACAGAGATCAAGCAGACACGCAGGTCCATTGCTGAGCTGTGTTTGGGAAACATGGAGAAGGACTAGGAAAAGTCTGAAATAAATATACAGATGAAGTTCTCACACTGCATCAAGTTCCTCAAGGTTTGTCTTACTGATCCTCACAGCCTTGTCCAGCATTTCTTGCTGGATCTGACAAGCTGTCTATTTGCTGAAACATTTAACAGTTCTCTAGAGTTGGGGGTATAGCTTAGTGGTAGAGTATGTGAGGCTGTGAGTTCTATTCCTAGCACCAAACTGAATGAATGAATGAATGAATGAATGAGTCCTCCAATATTGGAATCAGCTATGGGAGAATGGTTGGAAAGTTGACACGGACATTATATGGCAACAGAACTTGTTCACAGATATATGGAACTAGTTGAGTACTTCAGATAGTCATGTAAAGGAGTTGGGTAGGAATAGCTTCAAAGAACTTTCTAACCTGCAGTGCTGTGGTGACTGCCTTTCTGCTCCAGCAGAGGGTCTTCCTTCTGCCTCCACTTATTTCTCTCACACATGATCCCCCTCGAGCAGCAGGAGCTCTAGGGCAGGTGACAATTTCTGGTAAGAAGCAACGTGGGAAGCAGCACTGGCTCTGGCAGAATCCATGGCTATGTCATGTCGTAGTGGTGGTAAAATGCCGTCCTTCTGTGGGCAGACAGCTTTCTACGTGTGGAACTATAGGTGAAGTTGGAAACTTTAAGTCAACCTGTTTAATTAGCTTTTATCCTACTCCCTTGTTGTAGCTGCACTGAGCATCTCTACTCTGAAATTCCCTGATATGAAACACTCCCAAATCTTGAGCTTGCTTCCACAGCACATATACTAAAATTGAAATGTTCTTAAATCTCAAAGTTTTTGAGTACTGCCACACTGCCACAAAGTGGAAACTTCAACATCTGACCTCTGGGGATGCCCGAAGTTCTAGTGCACATGTGCTAAAAGCACCATGTGATGTTACCTTTCCCCTGAAGGTGTGTGTGGAATACACATCGATTTCACATTTACACTGCCTCTTACACAAGGTATCTCATTATTATATATTTCCAAATATACTAGACTATGAAGACCCAAACACTTCTGGTCCCAAGTACTTTTTGTAAGAGATCTTTGGCCTGTGTAATGCTTTCTCCATCACCCACTGGAGGAGAAGCTGGTGCACCCCAGCTCTTGATTGCTTTCCCCCACATGGAGAGAGGGTCTGGTGCAAAATGGGCACAGCTGGAATGCAGGACGCAAGATAGCCCTACCATGTAGCCTCAGCCAGCTCTCACGTAAGTAGCAAACCTGCCTTTTTCTGACCCCCCTGTGAGGTCGCAGCAACATGCTCTGGGAGGGATGTCTGCTAAGGCCTTAAGCTTGGATGAGGCCTTCAGATTGCTGTGGGGGCTGAGAGGGGGCTGGACAACTCGGAAACATAAAGTGTAACTAAATAACTTGGGAATGCTTGGAGGACATGCCACCAAATACAAGATTACTTATGATAAAGCCAGACTCATTTGTCAAAATCAGAGTGTTCTTTTCTACCTCTTCATGACCTCTGTCATGAGGTGAACCCCTCCCTAAAACCAAGGTGATGCACCAGACTCAGGGATGCATCTTACCCACACTTGTGACCCAGAGAAGCACAAAGCAACCCATGTCACTCCTCATGAGGCCTAGGGGGTGACTCTGAGGGACCTTGGTACTAAGAAGTGAGCTTCTGAGCCTGACTCAGCTGGTGCTTACTAAGCAGGGCTCAGGGAAACCAAAGGCAAGATTCCCAGGAGATCCCTCACACGAGATTCAACGCTCCACATCTGGTACTGCTTGCAGGGCAGGGTGTGCACTTCCTGAGCGTGGCCCACTCACCTGTGTGCAGATGTCACAGCCGAGAGGAGACTCCGTGTGGGGAAGCATAATGCTTCTAGGGCCTGTCAGCCTGCCTGAGCTGCCCTGGTGAGAGCAGAGCCCAGGCAGCTTCTTCCTAGACCCTTCTCCTGTTCTACTCCAGTGCTAACCCACTGGTCTGATGTCCCTGGGTCAATGGGAAGACCTTGCCCAAAGTCACACTACCGAGAAGAGTGATGTAACACAGACAGCTGACACACAATCTGCACTTTCAATGCTTTCCCCCTATTTTAGGATATTTTTTGACAAATGTTAAAATTCTGGTATTCTGTCCCTTGATCTCTGTTTCCTTGCATCTCTAGGAAGTTCTATGATGCTGTGGACACTGAATGTGTGGCATTAAGAAATAAGTTGTGGTATGGGCTATGGTGGACACTTCACAAATATTTTATTCACTCATCCTGCTGCTTTCTTCAAAACATGATGTTGTCCGCAACTTAGTGGGACGTCAAAAAGACTAAATCCCTCAAGGTCAATGGCTAGCAAAGAGCAGAAATGAAATTCAATCCATGTCCAAATGCTCTCCATAATCTTGCGTATATTTTATAAGATACATGGCTACTGTTCAAAACATGGACTACCCACAAATAGTTGTTTCTTATTGGTAGAGCCCAACATTTAGTTATATACATCCACCCACATGTGAACTCCATCTATTGCATCATGGTCAGAGTTCTAAGCCTCAGCAAAATGATTCCCACATGGCCAATGGAACTGTGCTAGTGCCTGAAGGCAGCAGGGATCTGCGGGAAACATGGGGTTGCTTGAGTTCTTCTTGCACTTGGTGAAGACCAGAAGGCATTTTATGACTTCTGCACCCCATGAGCTTGAGAGCAATGAAGATTGTGCCTTCAAAGTGCAAGACATTCACCAAGTACATACAGGTTGCAGGGTTGTTGTGGTCAGCTGTTCGGTACATTGCATGAGGTGCCCATGTGCTCCAGGTCATGGGCCTGCATTTATGGGAAGGAGGCAGGGAGCAGGGATGGCATGCCGCTGGTAGTCCACTGTCCTGGGCCCTCCTCGCTCAGGTGGACAAGAAAAGCCTGAGCTTACCTGGCATGGAGCCCCATCTCTGCATGACTTTCAGAGGAATGAAGAAAAGTTCATCAGACAGCTAGAGACCAGAAGAGAGAGGGAGAGAGAAACACATTTATAGAGATAGGGCAGGAGGGGACAGAGGGCCATGGATGAGTGCCTGATGCTGAC
>NW_004524595.1:15533125-15537447 GCF_000260255.1 Octodon degus | reverse complement strand
AGAGAGACAGAGAGAAAGAGAGAGCAAGGGGAACCCCTCACTTCATGGTGCGGAGCTGGCCTCAAGCCCCTCTGCCCTTTTATTTCTGCAGAAACCTCTGCCTTCTCCCAAGTTCACAGCGTGGGACCACCCCAGAGGGGCCTGCAGTCACGGGAGAATCTGTTCCTGCTGTGTCTCCTCCATTCCCAGGGAGGATCCAGGCAGGACGGCTACTCTTCGAGGAAGCTGGACACTGTAAACATCTATGCTACAATTTCCACAACACTTAAGGAGACTCAGAGAAGGGTTGGCAGGGAAGGGGGAGAATAACCAGTGATATTTGCCTTTTGGAAAACACTTGCAATGCTGCTATATTTGTAGTGGTGCAGTGTTGGGGCCATATGCACTAAAAGACTGTGAGTATTGTTTATTTACGATTCTGACTTAACTGCCATCTTATATTTTTATTTGCTTTGTCTGGCAACACTACATCAAAGGTTTAGTTTGGCTAAATTGAAAAAGAAAACTTAGGATGAACAAAGATACATATATAAATATATATATTTCCAATTAAAATGTTTTTGCTTATGACTTTTTATTGACCGTGCAAATGAGATGTTTGGCCAACATGAAAGAAGCCACCTAGGGGTTGTATAAGCTGGGATGTGTTTGTGTAGTCGGAGTGACTCTCTGCTGACTAGCATGGGAGTTTTTCCTTAGCAGGGATGAATATTTATTGACAAACTTAATGAAAACTTGCTGTTTACTGGGGACTTTGATGTGGTAGAAAGTGAAGATTAAGGTGGATTAAGGTTGCAGGCTAACCCTTTGGTCCTGGCTGCCTATGTGGGACACATTTGGAGCCCAAATTTGAGCTCTTGACCAACTCACTTATGTTCTTACGCCAGTCCTGGCTGGGTGCCTTGTGCTTAGAGGAAGCTTCTCAAGCAGGGTGTGGCTGGTGGCCCTGCCCGTGACAGAGAGGAACTGCAGGCTGGGCCACCATAGAAGGAGCAGGGCCTGCTGAGTCTACTCTGGCTCCTTCTGCCACGTGAGGGGCTGTCCTCCATCCACAGTGCCACCCAGAGTGGCCTGTATCTGACCTGCGGAGTGCCCTGGACAAGTCCCTTTTGCTCTCTGTGCTCCTGTGTCCTCATAGGTGGCCAGGTGAGCACGCTCCAGCAGTGGGGCTGCCAGTGTCCCCCACGAGCTTCTCTTGAGGGTCGTGGCCTGCTGTGGGGGCCACAGTCACTGAACTGCAGCGGGCAGAGCCTGAGCACACGATTGCCACGCTCACCAGCGCCTCTTGGTGGCCTGAGGTCACTCCCTGGCTGTTGCCCTAATGTGTGTTGCTCCAGATGTTCAAGAACAGCTGAAGGATTCCAAGGTCCAAGCCAGCTGTGGGCAGTCACTGGGGAGAAGGAAGAGCCAACCTGGGTGATCCCTCAGGAGATAGCGTGAGGCCCATTTGGGGGTCCCTGAGGGAGGGCGAGAGTCATTCTGGTTGAATAAATAAAACTGATTAAAAAATCTTTGGGGGTCCCTTCTGGTGTTAATCGGTGGCCCTGTTTAAAACCAGGGGTCTCTAGTTTGGCAAGTCTGGAGATGGGGATTTAGGAGCGTGAAAAACCCCGGTGCTTGATTCCTCGTCTTGACCTCACAGGCTACGTAACACTGACCATTAACACTCCCTGCACTGAGCCACACCTGTGCTCCCCAGTACACATCTGAGATGGGGTCTCCCTATAAATCACTTGGTTGCACAGGCTGGACTCAAACTCGTGGTCCTCCTGCTTCAGCCTCCCAGAGTGCTGGGATTGCGTGCACTCATTGTGAAGTTCTTTACCTGTGAAGTACCACAAAATTCTTAGGGGAAAAATTCTGGCAAATTATTGGCACAAAGTGAGAGGAACATGCAAGGATATGCCATGCTTTTCTCCCAGTTTCTTCCTGGGAGAATAAAGGAGCCAGACAGGGGAAAGAGCAGTGAGGAACGACTGAGTAGAAGGTTGCCCCTCAGTATTTCAGAAATTATTTCAGCGTGTTTACACAGCTATTCTCCATCTGGAAGGTGCCCGAGTGGCGAAAGAGATCGTGCACACGCTCGCTCTGATTACAGACGCCTCCTGGAAGTAGACTGACAGGTTGCCAATCCTGGAAACTAGGTTCTTCGAAGCCTTCTCTCACGAATGCTATAGCAAAAACTGGACGCGCGGGGGCGCCCGCTGCCTGCATGTCTGGGCGGGCAGAGCCGGGTCCGAGGCAGTTCCTAGCGCACACTCGCAGGCACCGACAGCGAGGCGACAGTCGGGTCTGGAGGTGCCGCTGTGTGCACTTGGCGGCGTGGGGTGCCTCAGTGGCCGGGCAGCGGCCTGGGTCGGCGCCCAAGAGTCCCTGCTGGACACTCGTCATCGGGGTGGCCCGGTGGTGGTAGGGACGCGAACTGCTGACAGGAGACCGCAGGGCGATCGGTTCATTAAGACAGCAAAAGCGATGCCCCACCTGCACACTCACGCATCCCCCACCCCACCCCTACCCGCAACCCTCCACCCCAACACAAATCTCCCACCCCCACCCGAGACTTACACCCCACCGCCACAGCACACTGTGGAAGGCAGGAATGTCGCCCGCCTCGTCCGGCTGGCCAGCAGGAGCAAGTGCAGGGCATGCAGCAGGTGAGGGGGACCCACGCCCATACGGGGCCGGCACCACCCACAGAGCAGCCAAATCCAGGGAGGGGCAGCTGTGGGAGCCACCCACGGTAGCGCTGCGTGGAGCCAAACTGGACAGGGAATGACCAAGCTCCTACCTCCCCAGAGGGGTCTTTTCATCTGCCAGGGCCCCACAAAGGGCATGGAACCACTGGATAGAGCAGGGCTGAACTTGGTGGTTGGGGAAAATTCTTTTCCTGGAGGCCTGTAGTTGAACCTGAGCCATCTCCTCTGCTTCAGCGAGCAGCGGCAAGCTTGAGCGCTCCTCCACAGGGCGGAGGGCCAGGGCAAGAGACAGCCCACTTGGAGGGAAACTGAGGCTCAGGCACCTCTCTCTCCCAAGTTCCTCCTCTGCTTTCCCTTCCAATGGCTAAAAACACTTGTCGCCAGGACTTCTGGGTGGTGCCTAGCTGGGCCTTGGGATCAGGTGACCATAGCTTTTTTTTTTTTTTCCTGCAAAGCTTTATTCCAGAGGGGCTCAGTCCTTTTTGGCAGCTGCCTTCCTCATGGCAGCCAGCATGTTGCTCAGCTCCTCATGTTTCCTCTTGGCGCAGATGTGTGTCCCCACTCTTTTCTTGATGAACTTGAAGGCCTGTTTGTCCTTGGAGACCTTAAGCAGCTCCATGGCTCGCTGTTCATAGGGGCCAAAGCTGCACAACTCCTGGATCTTCTCCTGCATGGACTTGGTGTGTTTGGTGAGGTGTCAGGGAACGTGGCTGTGCCTCAGTTTGCTCACATTCTTGGTCACCTTGTGGCCCTTCTTGAGGCCCATGGCCATGGGATAGCGGAGGGCCATGGTTGGGAAAAGCAGAGAGGAAGGGCTATAAAATGAATTTAGGCTGGTCCCTGCTGCCCAGAATCCCACACCCCAACTTCCTCTGAATTGCCTGCTGCACCCAGCTATTCACTAACACACACAATGGGGCTGGAGCCTCAGATGCCATCAGATGCCGGGGGCTGATATAGCTTTTAAATCACCCATTAGCAAAGCAGATTATATGTCCTGGGAAGGAGGATGTCCCTGGCCCTCAGCAGGAACAGCAAACTTGTATATTCCCAGTAGGGAAGATCGAACCCAAGTCCTTTGCACTGAGCTGTGTCCTTGGCCTTCTTTACTTTGAGACAGGGTCACTAAATTGCCTAGGATGGGTGGAAATTTGCCATCCTCCTGCCTCAGCCTCCCAGGGTGCTGAGATGACAGCAGGTGCCACCATGCCTGGCTAGAGAGTAAGCATTTTGGGGCTTTTGGGCCTGTGTTGCAAATATCCCACTCTGCCTGTATAGCTTGACAGCAACAAGGCTCGTCCACAGGACGCGGTGTAGCTGCATGACATTTGCATCTTGCAGCATTTCCTTGTGTCAGGAAGTAGCATTCCTCTTTGACTATTTTCAGAATTCTCAGCTTGTAGCTAAAGGTTACACACCTTTGTGTGAAGCTATTTGCTTTAGGATTTTGCCTGTCAGAAAGCATAGCCTTGGGTGTCTCCCTTAATAGTACCCTTGGAAATCGTCAGTGGGAGAGCCGAATTCCAGGCCTGACTGTAATCCTCCTGAGGGGCACTGCTGCGGCACCTGGGACCCCTCCTGCTCAGCTGTGCTCCTCTCTCTGCAGTTCAGATTCCCGGGGACGTG
>NW_004524595.1:15521400-15533025 GCF_000260255.1 Octodon degus | reverse complement strand
TGGGCCTGTGTTGCAAATATCCCACTCTGCCTGTATAGCTTGACAGCAACAAGGCTCGTCCACAGGACGCGGTGTAGCTGCATGACATTTGCATCTTGCAGCATTTCCTTGTGTCAGGAAGTAGCATTCCTCTTTGACTATTTTCAGAATTCTCAGCTTGTAGCTAAAGGTTACACACCTTTGTGTGAAGCTATTTGCTTTAGGATTTTGCCTGTCAGAAAGCATAGCCTTGGGTGTCTCCCTTAATAGTACCCTTGGAAATCGTCAGTGGGAGAGCCGAATGCCAGGCCTGACTGTAATCCTCCTGAGGGGCACTGCTGCGGCACCTGGGACCCCTCCTGCTCAGCTGTGCTCCTCTCTCTGCAGTTCAGATTCCCGGGGATGTGGTTGTCAGTGTCTGTTGTGCTGTGGAATCACACAGGAGGTGTCTTGCCCTGCCGTGAGAGGAGCATGTCCCTGTTCCTTGCTGCTGAGGAGAGCCGGTGCCCAAGAAGAAGGTGCTGACTGGAGACCCTAGTGGTGTGGGGAGCTAGGTGAGCATGGGGGGGTGACTGCAGGGTACGGCACTTTGGCAGCTACAAGCTGAGGCAGAAAGGCAGAGGGAAGGTTCCCAAAGCCCTCTATTTGCTGGATAGAAATTCAGAAGAGCCCCCACCACCTCTGACCTCACTGCACACAGCCAGTTCTCTCCTCCAACACCTAAGCGGATCTCACAGGCCTTCCTTTCCTTTATTAGGATCCATTTCAGCGCTGACCTGACACCTGGCTCTAGACTGCTGTCCTAAGCCAGATTGGCTGCTTGGTGAAGAGAGCGGCGCGGTGCCTCCCCCATGGTGCTCCCCTTCTCTGCCTGCCTCTCTGTCCCAAGCTCTCACCCACGGCTGAGGGAGCAGAGTGGGGTACAGGGGTGAAGTGGGCTGGGAAATGGCAAAAGGCTAATGGCTGCTTTCTGGAAGAAGAGTCCTGATTTTTAGGGTTTCAGAGCATGTTCTGACAGTGATTTCAGGTCACTGGGACAAATACCTTACTGTGGCTTATTTGTGGCTGCTGACCTGGTGCCATTGAGCAGGAGCTGGGAAGGGATGAGCAGCCACACTGTCTTGTACCCTGGCATGCGTTGGTGTGGGTGGGGAGGATCCGAGTGCTCCCAGGTCATCTTCTCTCTGTAGCGTCACTGCTACTCCAGCTGACATCATGGGCTTTGATGTCCCCTGGGGGGGGGGTCACCCCAGGGCCTACCTGTTAGGTCTCTGTTACACACGGGTAGGCCCTGGGCTTAACTGTACATCTCTACTCTGTCTGTCTGTCTGTCTGTCTGTCTGTCTGTCTGTCTGTCTGTCTCTCTCTCTGTCTCTCTCTCACACACACACACCCCAGCATGCCCTCTTCCCCCAACCTAGCATACAAATCCACTTGGGAGGCTGGCCATGCCCAGAGCTGCTTCCCTGGACCCTGACCAAGGTTCCTGTATAACCACTTCTGCTCCCATAGTTGCTCATGTCCTCCCCACCAACTCTGCCACATTGCTGGAATCCAGCTTCCTCTGACATCTCCGTGGTGAGTGACACATGTCTATAAACCTGTTTGGTCACTTTCCCCAGTGGGGATCCCATACAGGTGACAGACAGGTGAACTCGCACGGGCTGCAGTTCTGGGATGCACCTTGCTCTTCTGGTAGCCCTTCACCTCTCGGCCTCCCAGGTACCCGCTGCTAAGACAGAAGGCACCCCAGTAGCACCTCAACTCTGTCATAGTATTGGACTCGGGCAGGGGGTTGGGACAAGATCCCCAAAAGCACCTCTACTATACGGTTTTAGCTTTGGAATACTGTTTACAGTTCAATAAATCAAAGAAGATAATATAGGAGAAGGAAAAGAGAGAACAGAAATACAAAGATGGGTATGACAGGTTCTGCCTTTGGTTTTCTTTTGGTGCTGTAGAGAAACAAGTTTTATTTTATTTTTATTTATTTATTTATTTTTGGAAACTAGTTTTAGAAGTGCGAGACGACTGCCTTCTTCCTTCCCGAGTCCTCTGGGTCACAGACCACAAGGACACGTGCTTCTGGAGGACAGCTCAGGCACACTTTAAATTAGTATGACTGAAAGGGGACTTTGTAATAATGACAATAACACGCATCAAACATTACTGTGCCTCGCAGATTGGAGTGCCAGGCATCTATTAACACATGGGGGGCCCCATCATTAGCTCCGCGGACCTCAGAGCAGAGTTCCTGGGACACAGGTGGTCTTCAAACCTGCTGGCTGGGTGAAAAAACAAGTAAGTACTCTCTCTATAGGGAACTGTGGCCTGCCACCCTGCAGCCTGTCCAAGACCCTTCTCTTATTAGGGAGCGCTGGTAAGAAGAGACAAGCAGCAGCCTATGCTTCACTGGACTTCTGCTGATACCCAGCCTCTTACCTCTACCCAGCCTCTACTTCTGCTTCTGTATAAAGAACAGAGGAAGGAGCTGAGGTAGTGAGACACAGGGCTTACATTGGTCTGTTGGGCTGCCACACCAAACGCCCACAGAATAGCTGGCTCCGAAATTCACTTCTCCCAGTCCTACAGGCTCAGAAGTACAAGAACCAGGTGCAGTCAGATTTCACGTCTGGTGAGGGTCCCCTTGCACACTGAAAGATGGATGTCCTGCTGCTGTGTCCTGACAGGGGAGTGGTGGCAAAGGGGCTCTGAGTCCTTTCATAAGCACAAATCCCATTCAGGCCCTCTTACCTAGCCATTTCCCAGCAGTGCCTCCTCATATGTTCCACTGAGAGTTAGGATTGTGCAGCCTTCTTTTTTTTGGCGGTACCAGGGATCAAAATCAAGACCTTGCACTTGCCAGGCAGGCACTTATGCCACTGAGCTACATCCCTGGACCCGAGAGTTAGGATCTGACCAGTTGGGTTTTAGAACATAAGCCTCCTGACCCTAAGAGGCCTGAGTTGTGTGTACCCCTCTGACCTCCTGATTTCTCCAAGGGTCCAGTAGATACTACGCATTGCCTCTCAGCTTGGACCATCTCGGGTTCCCTACACAGCAGGGCTGCTGTGTTAGTCTGTTTTCCATACTGGGCCAAAAAACCAACATAAATGACTTAAAGGAAGCAAGGATCCCTTAGCTCGTGGTTTCTGAGGGTCCAGTCCATACTCCATTGCTTTAGGCCTATGGTCAGATTGGGAGCTGCTCAGCTCATGACAGCCAGGCAAGAGAAAGAGAGGGAGTAAGAGAGAGAAGCCTGGGAATAAAATAATCTCCAGAGGCACACACCCAGTGCCTGCTTCCTGCAGCTTGCCCACACTCTTGGCGGCCCACTCCTGATGGTTATGATCCTCGCTAGCCCCACTTCCAATCACCTCTGCATGGGGCTTGAGCCCCTCACTACGTGAGTCTTTGGAAGGCTTTTCTGCATGAACAGCTGCCCATAGGCTCAGGGACCCCATTAGCAAGAGGCCCTGACCAGATACTGGGGACAGAGACTGGGGAGGAGTAGAAAAGTTAGGTCTCTGTTACACACGGGCGGGCGCTGTGTTTATGTTTTAGTATAAATATGCACCATGCAATATTTGGGGCATTTCCAGTACTGGGTATTGAACCCAGTGCCATTGCATTGAGCTATATTGCCAGCACTTTTCATGTTTTTATTCTGAGATGCAGTGTTGGGGAGTTGCTCAGGCTTGGCTCATACTTCTGAACTTCCTGAATCTGCTTTCTGAGTGCTGGGACTGGCTAGAGGATGTTTTGAATGAATCATTCTGTCCAATCAGCAATTTAAGGGATTATACTAAAGCCATCTGTATGGGTTGATATATTGTGTCAACTTGAGAAGTTTAGAAGTTTAATTAAGTGACTTAGTAGGGAGCCAGGATTCTTAGTTGTAAATATCCTCCTCCTGTGTAGGAGGAGGGCATAGATGTTATGTGACTTCTATACCCTTAGCCCCAGGGTAGCTTATACTATAAGGAGGGGAGAGAGGCTGGCTAGAAGCTGGAGCTGCTGCTCCTCCCTTTGCTCTTTTCACTATTTCCTGCTGCCTTCTGCTGTGTGCCACAACCTTTCCTTCCCTCATTTTGAGGGTTGGATATTTGTCCCAGAAATGAGTGAAAAATAACTGAGACACCATTGATGACAGCATATGAAAGTTTTAGAATTCATATGTAGCCTATGCATACTGGAATGCAAAAGAATGTGAAAATATTCTATAATATGTGAAATATGGACATATTTGGACAAAAATGGTGGATAATGATGGGTCTGAGGAAGGAGATTAGGGCTGGGCAAACCGAACAAATGCCTTCTCAGAATTCAACATAAGTCATAAAGCCTCAGAGACGGGGCAGCACATAGGACCCAGAATGATTCCAGGACCTGACCACTGTACAACAAATAAGCAGAAAGCAGTATTTCTTGCTCTTCACTAGAGGCTGGCTTTGGGTGTGCAGCCTCTCAGAACAGCGCTCTTCTCAGGCCTTCGGTACCTCTGGTGACCTGAGGAAGCTGAGGGAATGGTGCCAGGTTGGACTTTTTTTTTTTTTTTTTAATGTATTTAGTACTGGGTCTATAGGGTCTCACTACACAGATCAGACTCATAGTGATTCTCCTGTTTACAGCCTCCCAGGTGCTGGGATTACAGGTACACACCACCATGCCCAGTCTCAGTTGCCATCTCAGCGTGCCCCTGGGGCGGAGCCGGCTTGGCAGGCCAGGGATTGAACCCTGGCTACTGTGCTCTGCCTAAGCAAGCGCTTTAGTCCACTGACTTATCTGGCTGGCCCTGGGTTGTACTTTTGATGGGTCAGCTGTCCCAGGGCCTTACATGCAGGAGGGAGAAGCAAATTCCAGGTGTAAGGACCCTTTTCCTTATCTTCCAGGCCACTGCGAGCTTGTTCGCCAGGCACCCACGCCCTGGACAGTGCACCTGCTTTCTGCCATCAATAAATGTGCACCTCTCTATCTTTCTTGTGTGCTTTCCCTAGCTTTTTGTTGAAAACACCGAGAACCTGGAAAGAAGCCCACGGGCCCCTTCGTCTGGTGACAGCATCGGGCTTGGAACGCACTGATCTGTTTGGCAGTAGTTCAGTTGTCTTCAGGTTTGGTTTTAGATGTGATTATTAGATGAATCTTCAGCTGAGGAAGCAACAGAAGGAACAATCTTAAAGTCCTCAGGACCATGAGGATGGTGGTGACTTTTTACTTTCATTTTGTCCTCCTGAGTACCAGCCTTGCTCTAGCAGACGGTTGAAGGAAGCGTGGTGCCTAGGAACGGTTTGGTGTATATTTTACTTTTTTATCGAAGGAGTTGAAGTGCTATTAGAAGTAATCCTTTTAGTGCTAGTCTGCCCCAGGGAGACAGGGCTAGCACTTCTTTGATAACTGAGAATTCTCCAGTCTCACTTAGAAGTGAAGGGCAGATACTTTTCCAGCTGAGAATGAGCGCTGATCCGGAGCTTTCCTCCATCAGTGAGTGCCAAGAGATTGCACCTTTAGAGAAGAAAAATTGGGAGGGTGTTCAGAAGATAGGCTAGACAATTTGAAATGCAAAACAGGGCCTAGACAGCTTCCTAGCAAACATGTGCAAGTGCCTGCAGGGCTGAGAAGGGTGGATAGGTGGAAGCATTGGTCTCTGACTTGATCAGGAATAGGTGAAGTCCAGGACACACTCTGAACTCTGATGGGGTGGTGAAACAAGCGTTGTACATTGATGTGTGTTGACCGTAATTGAGACTTTCATATGATATACTGATATTAGTTTCAAAACTTGGGGACAGCATTCAATCATGAAAAAATGTAGAATATGATTCGTGGTGTGTATAGAATTTGTGGAATGCATCCAAAGGCCAGGTCTAATGCCCTGTTAATGAAGAGGACCTGCTGGAAATACAGTAGGTTGTGGCTTTCCTACTGATCCAAGTGAAGTTTGGTGTTGTGGGGCTGCTCTGGGGTCTAGCTCTGGCTGGCCTTGTTTTTAGCTTTTATCACCCATCAGCAAGAGGCACAGAAATGCCGCTCCTCTGCCTTGTCAGACCCACACTCAGACCACCAGACTTAGCAGTGAGAGATCTCAGGTCAGCCAGAATGATACAGGGCTGAGTGCTGAAGAAGGCGGCGTGGCTCACAGCTTGGAGAAATGAGGCCGTGGCAAACCACTGGAGCAAGTGAGGGAGATCTGTCAATCACAGTGATCCAGGAAATGTGTCAAAAGACAGTTCACAAGGCCCTGTGCCTGGACCAATCGGAGAGCGCTACCTCCAATTCTCCTCAGGAGCTCTCAAGCAGGTTTCTGACAGGCTGCCCTAAGCCACGTCTCAGCTGAGGCATGGAAGATATGAAAGCTGTACCACTGAGCTCTTGGCCATAGTAGTTTGTTCTCACCCTGCAGAGGGTACTTCTTTTTCTATCTTTAATTGATCCACACACTCTCTCTGAGAACATCTTTTCCTATGTGTAGCAAATGGAAAACTTCAGCACCTTTTGCTCTTGTTTTGTCCAGTTTTTTGTGTAAGATAAGAACCTAGAAAGACTCTCTAGGAGTCCCCAGAACTGCAGACCCCGGTAAAAGACTCACACAGCCATCGCAGTGTTGCTCCATCCTGCTCAGATAGGGAAGAAAGAAAGCTTGGCAAGGGGCTCCTTAAACCCAGAGATGCAAATAGCAGCAGCAGGAAGGAAACAGGCCTCTCTGATGTCAATTTTGATGGAGTTCCTGCTTGCATGTTACAGAGAAATGACGGACAAGTTTAATGGAAGTAGTTTCTTGGGAGCTTATAGAATTTAGGAGACTTAAGACGATTACACTTGGGAAGTGGCATGAGTCAAAGGAAGTCGGCATGGCAAGAAGCAAAGAGCAAGCATGCAGCAGTTATCCTGAGCCTGTTGCCGGAGGTCCCAGCACCGCATGTCACACTGCTTGGCTGTGTTGGTACCTCCAAGGTATGCATCAGGAAGCCCTGGGAGGGAACAGTGGGTTGGCCACCCCTGGCTCCATTCCTAGCAGTTAATATCCTCCTTTGCTGACAAAAAGCAGCCACCTGCGTTCTCTAACATCCATCCATTTTTTTATTCTCTAACAAAACTTGTGAATTCAGTGACTATGTGAAGTTATTACTGTTCTTATTTCAGGGCTTGACTAAAACATAGAAAGGAGCTGACTAAGACCGTTGCCCATGCCAATTTTGGTTCTAAAATAATTTCTTTCTACTCTCAAAAATGAGGGGTTTGTTTATGCTACATTTTTATCTACAGTACCACCAAGTGAAGATATTAACCTGAACATGGTCTTTGTGTAGAAACTCGTTTATTTAGTTTATGAGTAAGGCAGCTAGCCAGGGGAGGGCATGAGATGGAGTTGAGTGATGAGCCATTTGGATAGGATTTAAATTAAGAATGCAGGCTGGCAAGATAGCTCAGCCTACAAAGTGCCTGCTTTGGCAAGCGCAGGGACCAGTGTTCGATCTCCGGTCTCTCATGCCACACCAGTCCCGGTCCCTGGAGCTTGCTGAGCTGGTGACAGAGTTCAGACATGTGGCGCCCACCTGTAATCCCAGCACTTGGGAGGCTGTAAACATAAGGGTCACCATGAACCTGAGCTGTGTAGTGAGACCCTGTGCCAAATACACAAATGAAAATAAATTAAAAAAAAAACATAAGCATGGACAGTGAATGACAGAACTAGGAAGTAGGATGTGGCTAAAATGAGAAAAGAAGACAAGCTTGGATCCCGGGACACAGGCACAGAACCATCACCCGATCCTGCATGTGGACTTCTTGTGAGAACCTAGCAGGTTTTTGATAGGATGACCTGGACATGGTGCCATGGTGGGAAAGGGGCAAAGGGGCCCTAGCCAGGAAGTGCTCCCTATTGTGTCTTCATGGTAGCCCACCCTACACTGTAGTAGTGATATAGGGGAAAGAAACTCTCAACCTGCTAGATGTCTGGTATAAGTTCACATTTTCTAAAATCTCAGAATTAATTCTAGGAACAATGGAGGTTAAGAACAGAATGCATTTATTTGGGAAAGAAAGCTTCTGTCTAAGAGAGAGAGACAGGAGGAGTCCTGAGTAGGTCCTGAAGACCTTGCCTTTTTCTGGAGATTGTTATAGAGCAAAACCACAAGGGAAGTTGGGTCCATGATAGGGAAAAAAAGGGAAATTACAAGGTGGGCATGAGGTGGGACAAAACTATGGCTAACCAATAAGACTATGGGAATAATTGCTCAGATTATATTGGTTAACTGAGGATCCAGTGGGCAGGCAAGTCATGTAGCAAGTGGGCATGAGACAGAACAGGCACTTTTAAGGGCTGGCCAAATAGCCCAGTGGATTAAAGCACCTGCAAGCAGGCACAGGGGCTGGGGTGTGCAGAGACAGCAACTGAGACTGGGTGTGGTGGTGTGTGCCTCTAATCCCAGCTCTTGGGAGGCTGTAAACAGGTGCATCACTATGAGTCCAATCTAGTAGTGAGACCCTGAACACCCTGTAGACCCTTCCCTAAAATACAAAAAAACCTAAATAAATAAAAAAATTATATATATATATATGTATATATATGTATAGATATAGATATAGATATAGATATATAGAACAGGGGCCTTTTATGGAGGGGGTGGGTCAGTCTCTCTTCTTGGATTTCCCAAAGTGATCATACTTCTTTAGAATCTCATCTCTGCTGTTTATACTTAGGGGAGGTACATGGGTGCATTCATCTCATCTTTTGTCTTGGGGTCTGTCCCTCAAAGTATGTATTTGTGCCTCCCCCACCATTTGCAAGTTATCTCGTCTCCTACACTGGCTCCTGAAGGCCTAGCCATGTCTGACTGTCTATAATGCTTCTACCTAACTTAACTGTGTATAGTAATAGTAGAGGTGAGGGAGTCACTCCCTTTCCTCTATTCAACAGTAAACATCACCTTAATGGGTATTCATGCTTTCACTGTCCTAGGAGAGGTAAATATAGAATAACAAAAGGCTAGGAGGTTGATGCTTCAGGAAGACCCAAAGGCACCTAAACATTTACACCAGATGCCCCAAGGACTTTGCCCACTGAAGTGCCCAGACATTCAGAAAACTTTAACACAATGTTTGCTCAGATCTTCTCTTCACTGGAGGTCCCTGACTCCCTTTGTCCAAGCCTTATAAAGAAGATCAATTTTCCTCTGTAGCACACATATGGCCTTTTTGTGCCCTGTCTGCCTTCACCAAAGCATAATACATTTCATGTCATGTTGCCTTTAGTCAAACCTGGTGGTCTCTGCTGGTCTCTGACTGAAGCTTTGCCTTACAACCACATACTGTGAGGTGTATGATTAGAAATTCTTTCATTGTTGTACACCAGAACCTGGACTAGTTTTGACCACTCAACAGTTATATCAGGGTCTATTTTTTTCCTTGCCTTTTCTTTTACTTGACCCAAGCACACTTTACAGAGCCTGTTTTGTCCCCACCCTTTTGTATTCCTTCCTACCTTTAATAAATATAAGACTTCATTGAGATTTATACTTGCTGCATTCATTTTGCAATGGCAGGCAGAGACACCAAAACAACACTTGGGATTTGGAGGCAGATTTATTTTTGTCAATAAGCACTGATTCGTAGAATATCAGACCCTGAACTTTGGTTGTCTAGGGCTTATATGAGATAAGCAAGCAGGAAGTATAAAGGCAGAATGATTTGTCAATTGGGGATTGGTTTATGGGCATCACAGTGACCAGCCATTTCTAAGAGATAGGAGCAACCAGAACTGCAACAGGAACTATTACTTGGGCAACAAAGAAACAGAGAAAAAAATCAAAGAAACAGGAAAATACTGGCTGGGAGGGCATTTTCTGTTACATTTTGCCCCTCTTTTACTTTGCGCAGTGAATCTTTTTTTTTTAAATTTTATTTATTTATTTTGTGTGTGTGTGTGTGTGTGTGTGTGTGTGTGGCCAGCTCAGTCCACCAGGAGGCGGGGCTGGCTGGCATGTGGTGCTGGGGGATTGAACCGTGGTCGCTTTGCTTTGCTAAGCTTGTTCTAAATAGGTGCTTTAGACCACTGAGCCATCTCACCAGCCCCTGCGCAGTGAATCTTTGCTGGACCTATTACATATGATCTCCTAAGACAAGACCCAACTAGAAGCAATAACCTTAGGGTTGTCAGTGATCCTAGGATGGGTCTTAGGCAAACTCCCCAAGATTGTCTTATTACAGAGTTTTTTTTTCCCCCCTAAATTGTTTTTAGGAAGAAACATAAGTTAGGCCTATCTGTTCTGGAACATTACCTGGAAAGGTAGTGTGGGAGTTAATATGATCTAGTGGAGTGTCCCATGTGCCTTGGATGCTCATCAAATCTTGGCCAAGTGCTTGATTCATTGTTCTATTCTCTTTGGGTAATCATCTGTAGAGCTTAAGGCAAAAACCACAACTGGCAGAAGTGGGCAAGCAAAGACTGGGGTAAGCATCCTGAAGAGACACAAAAGTCAAGGGGGAATAGGTGTGGAGCAAACAGGAGAACTGTGTCCTCAGGCTTCAGCTTACGCATGGACAGGTCAGTGTCTGGAGTTACCAGAGCAGGGCTTGGAGTGCTCACTCTTCAGAGTGAGCTGTCTGGTCCAGGTAAAATTTCCCGTGGAGCTAAGGCTGGATTTCGGAAATTTGTAGAGATAGTTAATATGTACCTGGGCTAAATGTGTATGCCAGAATATCTACAGATATAGCTGGATTTTTAAAAACTGGTTACAAGCTATATGTAGTTTTTATTTAATCTAGTTTTTGAGTTACCTCTGCTACAAATGCAGGCCCACTGTCACTGCCAATGATCAAAAGTAGGCTGCATCTAGGGATGACTGTTTTACAGCAGGACCCTACAAACTTTGATTGTTTTCTCAGTACAGGTAGGGAATGGGAGATTGGGACTGGTGACTTAGTCACTGAAGCCTGAGCTGGCTGTAGGGGTGCAGCTGCCAGTTTAGTGACTTGAGTTTGCAGAACATATGTGGTGGGGGTAGGTCTCATGGCTGAGGTTAATTGGATCCCTGGAGGGGGGCTAAGCCTCTGGACTGGATTATTTTGTGTTGCTGGTGGCAAGTTTCCAAACAGCAGCAGGAAGCAGTTTGCTTTGCAGATCACCCTTATGGGAGAGTGTGAGGCAAAATAGTTTTGTCCAAGGTGACCACAGCATATCTAGCCCATGGGACTTCATTTCTAACACAGCTACTTTCACCTGTAAACAGGGTGCACTAAGCATCTGTCAGGGGGGCTACTTTTAAGTTTTATCAATTCAAGAACTATTTATTAGACAGTGCCAGGGAGTTATGGTCTGGTAGGCCCAGCTAGGTGGGCAGGTGTGTGTCCGGATTGAGTGGTTTTATCACCAGAAGAATCAGACAGGGATTTTTGCATAAAAGTCCTTGGTACTAGGTGATGTCCAGTACAGCATCTGGTGGGAATGGACTTGGCCTAAGGTGAGCTTGTCAGATCTCTTGATCAGAAGGACAATGGCTCTTAGAGCATGAAGGCAAGAGATGAAGCAGCACTTAGTGACTGGGTCCAAGTATTTGCAGAGGAAGGTCGCTGGGTGCTCTCAGGGATGGACAGTGTGGGTAAACGTCATTGTTTTTGTGAACTCCAGAATCCAGATTTTATAGAAGC
>NW_004524595.1:15513224-15514065 GCF_000260255.1 Octodon degus | reverse complement strand
AAAAAAAAAGAGGGGCTGGCTGAGAGGGGCCAAGTGAAGGCAGAAGAAGTCATTCTTTAGGTCTAGGGAGATGCACAAGTATGGTATGGGTGGCAGAAGACCAAGGCAAAGTCCATGGGGGGCTACTGTGGTGGCACTGGCGGCTTGGGGGTCTGGAACTGGTCTTACCTGCAGGAGAGGTGACTAAGTCTCTCAGGCTCATATGTGGCTGGATGCCTATTTGCACCTCCTGACATCTGACAGCACCAGGGATCACGGTGGGGCAGCATGCTTGGTGGCCAGGCCTTGAGACAAGTCCTGGCTCATGCCTCTGGGAGGAAACTTTTAGAACTTACTTCAGGATTATGAATATCTGTCTCAGCATGATGGAGGCACCATCTTCTTCTTGGGGAACATAGTCCCTGGCAGAAGGGGTGAGAGGCAAGAGTCCTAGTTGTACTAATGATGGTACTCTGAGCTCCTGGTGGCCCAGCTGAAGAAGGGAGAATAGGTGGGCCTAGTCTGAGCCTGTCAGACTGATGAAAGGTTTCTCATCTGATCCAGGTTGAAGACTTTGAGCCTTTGAGAGTTCTTAATTTTTTGTTTTATTTTTTTATTGTTCATAGTCTCTATAACTCATAGCCATAGAATATGGTTGTCTATCAGATATTCATACAGACATCAAGTGACTTTTGTATCAGGTTTCTGGGTTACAGTAGCTGATGGGCTCTTTGTCTTTCTTCTTTTTTTTTATATGTGATGATGATTTTTTTTCAAAGTTTTATTGATAAACAGATAGCAATGAGACAGTTTCAAATCAAATCGGAAGTACAATTTCAACAAATAATACACTGCATATATT
>NW_004524595.1:15511847-15513034 GCF_000260255.1 Octodon degus | reverse complement strand
TATTTGGCTGGCCCTTCTTGATGTTTTTAAGAAGTCCTTAAGTGGGTTGTTTCTAAGCAAGGCGACCCTTTGGTAAAGGCCATGGCAACTCATTTGTCAGGGCTGATAGGCCAATTTTTTCACAGTCAAATGTGGAACTCAGAAGGAATTGCTGACGGTCATCTCTGGAGGGCATTTGATGAAGTTGCCTGAGGAAGATAGGCATAGTTGTGAAGCAGAAAGTTTTGGGGGAGTGTCTCTATGGCTAAATGCAGGAAATGGCTGGCTGGAACAAATTCAGTTGGCTGGAAGTGGATGAGTTGGGAGCAGGGTGTGAAGCCATAGGTGTTGGTAGCCACAGCCACAGCCAATGAGGGTGCCAAAGGGAATTCTTAGGAAGAATGGGCTTCTTTTTTCCTTGAGATTCAGGGAATGGTTTATTTTCATTTTTAACTCTATAAAAGCTCTTTTTTTATACAGTCAGGGACTGTGGGTTTTGACTAATTCCCATCTCTAACTTTTTACATGTGTGTTGTGTCCCCTTGAACAACGGCACAACAGGCAAAGGGCATGTGCCTCTCAGAGAGAAACCATTCAGATGCTCATCTGGCTGTACTCCCTTGAAGACTTGGGCATGACTTAGTTAAGGAGGGTGCAAGGTCTCTGTTATGCCATATGTCGATCACCACAGAACCACAGGTGAGGGCCCAATCAGCCACTGCCACCTGTGCTTCCTAGCCTTGGTGCACAGACAGAGCAGCCTATTGCTCACAGTGTCCATTCCACTCACATGTTCATTTAGCAGGCACTCAGGTTAAACATTCCAATCCTCTTCACTTGAGGGTGGTCCTCACTAACAATAGTTGATCAGACTCTCCTGCTTGAGCTGGGTAGAACTGACAGCTGAGCAGAACTGGCAGACAGATTAAATGGGGTGTCCCTAGGGTTCTTACTAGAATCAGGCAGGCAGTCAGTCAGTCAGTCAGTCAGTCAGTCAGTCAGACAGACAGACAGACAGAGATTGTGTCCTCCTTCCTTTGGGGTCTCACGTGAGCTGCTTGTGTAGGGAGCCAGGTATCCTCCTCCAGTCTTCTTAGGGCACTTGAGAAATCTCCAGGGTATGCTTTCCTATTGGGACCTGGAGAGGTCCTGCCTGTGTCCTTAAAGTCCATGAGAGGTGACCAAAGATGTCAGCATGGTTGGTTTTC
>NW_004524595.1:15499384-15511397 GCF_000260255.1 Octodon degus | reverse complement strand
AATCCCTGGTTCTGCAAAAAAAAAAAAAAAAAAAAAGAATAAATAAAAAAATAAGAGACAAAAGCAACAGGAACAGGAACAATTACCTAGGGAAATGCCTGGAGGGTCGGGTGGGGCATTTTCTGTTACAATTTGTGACGGAACCTCTTCTAGAAGGAGGACCTCTTAGAAATCACCTCTAGGAGACTCCAACACCTCAAAATCCAATCACACTAGAACCTTGGACCAAGAATGAGTTTCCTTGTTACTAATGGGAGTTACTGCCAATTCCTACTAAGCTCCTAAGTGTGAGAAATGCAAAATAAGTGGCTTTTCTCTTAAGATCAGTTTTCTTAAACCCTGAATGCTAGGTAACTACTGTAGAGAGGCCTGACTTCCAATTGCCCATTTTATTTATTTATTTATTTATTTATTTATTTATTTATTTCTCAATTGGCCATTTTAAATTCACAGAGCCACTGGCGATGGGTAGCCACTAAACAACAGAACAATTCCCATGCTCCATGTACCCGTAACACATTCTGGACTGAAGGGCCACCAGAAATTCCACTTTTTTTTTGGTGGAACCAGGGATTGAACTCAGGCCCTTGCGCTTGCCAGGCAAACTCTTATTCTACTGAGCTATCTCCCCGGCCCCCAGAAATTCCACTTTTTGTGTTCCTCTCCTGGAACACCAGATGCCTTTCTTTTCTTCACCTCCTTACCTCTAATACAGATGCTCTTAACCTCCTCCTCTTGGCTCATGACCTCATTCTTCAGTTTTTGCGAAATCCACAAACTCAGTTTGTACTGACATAACTGTTTCATCAGGGTGGTATTATAGCTGAGAAAATAAACATCTCTTGGTGCAGTGCGCCTGGCCTGTCAATCCTGTCTGACAGACACTTTGGATATACAGGTTGGAGCTCCTGTCACCTTGAGAATGTTGTTGGCAGGAACTCAAATCAAAAGGCAATCTGATTAGTGACTGGGGACCTCTGAGCGGCACTGTGATCCTCACCCTGTAAATGTTGGATTCACAACTAAGTCTGTGAGTCACTTTGCAAGTGTGTGCAATTGCAGCCAGTCTTGGGAATTTATTTATTTATTTTAATTTTATTTATTTATTTATTTGTGTGTGTGGCCAGCTCAGCCCACCAGGGGGCGGGGCTGGTTGGCATGTGGCGCTGGGGGATTGAACCACAGTGCCTGTGCTTTGCTAAGTTTGTTCTAAGTAGGCACTTTAGACCACTGAGCCATCTCACCAGCCCTTGGGAATTTATATTGGAGCTGATCAATTGGCCTAGCACCATTTGGTGAAAATTTCATATCGACTACAAGTGCTTCAAAGTAGCGACTTTGTGCAATTAATATGTAGTAAGATAATATTTTAAGACATTCATGAGAATGTGTTCCCCTTTCATGTGTTTGTACACAATCTTCCTCTTATTTAAGGGGAGAAACCCGATGCCTTAGGGAAGATGGGGAATGTTGGCATGGAACGCAGACAAGGAGTATCAGAGTTCTACTGTTGACTTGCAGAATAGGCTTTTCAACCCATAACAATGACTCTGAAAAAAGGGATTAATTACTGGAGTTCTGATAGGGCTGGGGTCGGTCAGCTGCTTAGGCTAGGACAGGGAAGGGAGGCTGTTTTTCTGAGCCTTCGCTCTAATCTTGACTCAGCCAAGGCGCCTCTGGAATTGAGGATTGGCAGGAGCCTGGTAACTCAGGCTCGGTCCTGCGCTCCTGCGCCAGCCCGCGCGTACTCTCCCTGTCCTCTCGGGTCCTTAGTTGGTTCGCAGCTCTGGAGGGCTCCACATCCTCGGTGAAGCCGGAACTCGAGCCGGGGATACAACGCTGTTGCCCAGATTTCGACAAGCGAAATCCTGGGAATCTGGAGCTCTTCAGTGTAGCCAGGACAGTGTGGCCCTCCCGGGAGTCCTGGCCCAGGCGTGAACTTCTGGAGGAGTGAGGGTGCAGACAGCTGAGCCGGCTCTGCAGTGAGCCGTGGGCTGGAGAGGGCAGACCTGTGGGGAGGCACTCTGAGGCTGCGGGTGGCGGGCCCAGACACTTCTTCGCGGGATTCTCCGCAGGAAGTCCACGGTGATATCGGCTTCCCACGGAGTGTGAACCACAGCAGCACACCGCACACAGTGTGTAAGGGGGGGGGGCTGAGGGTTTTTGAACCCCGCAAGGGCACTGAAGAACTGCACAAGTGGGTGCTAGACAGAAAAAGCAGAGCGGTCAGGCCTAAGAAGGAACAACACATCGCTGCGCCCCTTGTGCGTACCTGTGATGAGTGAGGGTGGAAGGTGAGGATCCAAGTGTTCTCACAGGCAGCAGGGCAGATTCCTATGTTGCTGTGCGTGATGCACCAGAGTGAGAAAATCAGAGCACGGTTTATTAAGGCCTTGGTACCTCAAGAGCATGGGGGTTTAAATTGCAATGCTGGTGCTGGGGCACCTCCCATTGGGTCTTCCCCCACCTGATTAGGAACGTGATAGGCAGAATGTTAAGTCAGTCAGTGTCCTCCATTGAATAGGTCCCTTCCCATAATTCTCTCTGTCAGCGCAGGTTATATAGCTGGTCTGGTGCACATGCATCCTGATTTGGAATTCTGGAATTTTCTAGGCCAGGTTTGGGAGTCTTTGTTTTTCTTATCTGTGCCTTCCTGCGGTAGGCTTTAGCACAAGGGTTGGGCAGATGGCCTTGGTGTTATCCAGTTTCAGGTAAGTGGAAGGGAGCAGCCCCGTGGCCCCCAAGTATACCATCTATAACAGAAGCAGTGGAAATCCTGTGTCAGTAGAGGCCGGCGTGGGTCCCCTGCAGAGATTTACTTCATCTATCCCATGCTGGGCAGATACTCATCCATGGTTCATAGATATCTGAAGAACAGGGCAGAGCAAAATACTGAATTAACCGAATTTAGCTTTAGAAACCACCAGATTTGCCTGGAATTACCAAGATCATTTTCCCCTGCTATAAATTGAGTGATAGAGAAATAAAGACAATTAAAAATTTGTACCTGTGCATCTGTGTCTTTGAAGTTGACAGTAATTCCAGCTCTGTGCAGAGAGCCTGGTGCGATGTTAGTGATGAGAAAATATTTGTTGGCTAGGAGGGAGGAACAATTGCTAATGCAGCTCTTCTGATCAGGGAGAGAGGGTACTTTGGAGCCAACCAGCAGAGCTCTAGCTTAGGGACTCTGCTCCTCACTGCGTGGCAGTATTTGCAATCTCTGCTCTGGCATAGTTTGCATTTATTGAGAGTTTAGTTGCGCCAGACCACACCTAACTTAGCACTTCACTGCGAGAGTAGACAGTATGCCTTGGAATTTAGGATTTATACTGATGCTCTTATTGTCCAACTAGGAATTTGTTTACGAAAAGTTATTCTTTATATGCAGAAAAGGAACATGATTAGGAAGGGCCAGGAAGGAATGTGGGCGATAACTCACATTTATTGCTCTCTGTTGTGTTTCGTTGAGTGCAGAAACCTCAAGAGAAACCTGTGCATTAGTATCGCTCCCAATTTATAATGGTTACATTGTAACTTAGGTTAGTTCACTTAGCCCTCCACAGGCCTCCAGATAGTATTTATTATTAAATGAATGCATAAATGCTCCAAAGTTCAGCCTGTTCTAGGCTGCACAGGCAGCCAGTGATGAAGCCCAGAATGATTCTAAAGCCCATGACTTTCCACTAAGCTGTAAAGGGCATATTCTGCCTGTAAATTAGCTCCTGGGTGACTGTTAGTTTGTTGTGCTGCTATAACAAAATATATGGGACTGGATGATGAGAAATGATAGAAAAGAATTCCCTTCAGTTCTGGAGGCTAGAAGGTATGAGAGCTATGTGCCAGTAGGTCCAATCTCTGTTTTTAGTGTCTTGTGCACTGGGTCCTCTCCACATGGTGGGAGAGGAGGAACAAGAGAGGGGGAGTTGCTCCTCAACTGGGGATGAGGCCAGGGTTTTTGCATTGAGCTACATCCCCAACCTTTTTAAGTTCTGGGACAGGATCATGCTAAATTGCTAAGTTCCCCTCCCTGGCCTTGTGATCCTCCTGCCTCAGTCTCCAGAGTGCTGGGATTATTGGATGTACCATCTTCTAATGACCCCACCTTAAGATACTATTATGATGGCCCTTAACTTTTAACCCCTAGTTTTAAAGCACATATTCAATCATAGTCATGATTATTTTATTTTTTAAATTTTATTTATTTATGTGTGTGTGTGTGTGTGTGTGGCCAGCTCAGCCCACCAGGGGGCGGCCCTGGCTGGCATGTGGTGCTGGGGGTTTGAACCGCGGTCCCTTTGCTTTGCTAAGCTTGTTCTAAGTAGGTGCTTTAGACCACTGAGCCATCTCGCCAGCCCCAGTCATGATTATTTTATGTATATATCTTTAAATACATTATATATCTATATATATATCTATATATATATATCTATATATATCTTGAAGAAGTAGATTTTAACTTTAAGCACTTTTACAGATGCCAACTCTCAGTATTTATCAGTGTCTTCTTTACTATACAGTAGGCAAGACTAAAAGTTGGCATCACTATATCAAATCCTGAAATTTGAGTTTTGATGTTTTCTAGGGTATGGTCACTGAATTAGACTTGATTTTTGTCCTCATGTCAAATATATGCTTCTGCACATTATTTGGGCAAGTTTTCCTCCTTTGACTTTACTGTGTTTTCCAAGTTATGGAGTATAGCTGAAGGCTTTCCTCCACTGGGATGTCTCTGTTGTTTCTTAAAGAATCAGTGCATGGGGCCTGGGCCATAGCTGCTTGTGTCCATACACTTTCAGTCTTGGATGAATAATTCTGCAGCTGCTATCATATAACCCCTGCCTAAAGGCTTTCCGGAGTTCCTAGCTTTTGCAGATCCCTCCCCAGTCTGGATTTTTAAATGTGTTAGATAAACTCCATGACTTAAGAATTTACAATGCAAAGTAGGAGAAAAAGGAAATGCATGTGAATTCTTGGGGAGTCTGGAGGGTGAGGGACCACACCTCCTTCTGTGTCTGCTGTTGATGAGAGAAGCTGGGTATTAAGCTGATGGAGCCACCAGGGACATGGGGTGCAGACTTAGATTAGATTTTATGGGAAATATTGGACAAAATAGAGTTGAATACAGATTGCTGAGCAGCAGAGGGGATTCCTCAATAATTCCTCAGGGAAACTAAATTACTCAGCTCACAAGTTTCAGAGGGCAGAGCTCCTAAGGCTCACAGGAGGGAGAAAAGTGAGAACTCTGTACAGTACTACAGTGGTGTATGGGGCATCAGAGTTGTGGAACTGCTATGATTGTTTATGTTTTTAGGGAGTAGACTCTTTTTTCTTAAATGTATTTGGTACAGGGTCTCACTACATAGCTTGGGCTTGTAGTGATCCTCCTGTTTTCAGCCTCCCCAGTGCTAGGATTACAGGTGTGTGCCACCATGCTGGGTCTCTGGGGCTGGTTCAGCATGCTGGGGGTGGGGGCAGTACAGCACATATTGCCAGGGATCGAACCTGGTCCCTATGCTTGCCTAAGCAGGCTCTTAGTCCCTTAAGCTATCTTGCTAGCCCAGGAATAGACTCTTAACATGCACTGCTCAATCAATATTGGGTAGGATGCTTGCTTCTTGAGCACAGACCATTTTTCTTTACCTACTGTTTGCCTAAGTTCCCAGCACAGTGCATAGCCAGAGGCCAGGGCCACAATGGAGCTGAGGGGCCAACAAGGCAGGACGCAGCACCAGCAGAGTTCAGTCAGCTGCTGAGCTCACATGAGAAGGAGCAGCCGGGACTTCCGGGCAGGCCTGAATCTGAGCTGGCTGGGTTGCTGGGTTCATTCACCAGCCTGCAAACAAAAACATGAGACAAGCCCTTAAAAATGGAAACACAAGTTTATTTACAATTAGGCCAAATCTGGTAGTCAGCAATACATAGAAGGGTCGAAGCTACCTTTTGTGCTCTCTTGGCCAATTCTTTGTGCCCTCTCCTGTCATTGCCCAGGCTGCTGCCACAGTCCCTACAGGTTCATTCTACTCCCAAGTATGACCCCACGTGGCTCTGAGAGCATGGTGTCCTTCTCCCCAGGACTGAGTATGTATCACTAGCCACCTGCTATGGGAATCATCTGTCCAAGGTCAGAAAGAACCTAGAGATCACCTCTAATGTCCCCACAATTCCAGACTCTGGTAACATTCCCATACAACCATCTTATGTTCACTTTCAGAATAGCAGTCAGTAAGTTACATGAAGGAGTCAGCACTTCATTAGGAAATAGGCTTGGTGTGAGATGCTTTTTATACATAGACTAGGGTAAGTTATGATCAGTAGAGTAGGTTTATGAGGCATGTTTTGACTTAGAATATTTTCAATTTAGGCTGGCTTACTGGGATGTCACCAGGCTAAAAAATCTAACAAACATCTGTCTACGTGTATGAATGGGGTATGTGTGGGGCCAAGTCCTGGACAGCTGATTTATTGCCATAGAAATCTACTTCCTATTTCAGAAGAAGGTAGAATTCTTTAAACTTGTCAGTCTCAAAATGACCCAAGTTGTTTTGAAAATACATGCCATGCTTAAAAACATTTGATATTCCAGAAATCAAAAATCTTCTTTTTAGAGATGACCCAGGAACATCACAAAAGACCTGGGTTCACTTCTGACTCTAAGGTGTGACCACACTAAGTCTAAGAGCTGATGAACAGTGCCCTTAGCGGGTTGCATGGCTGCCCTATAAACACCTGAGCTCTGCTATTGATGCAGATGGGATAAAAGGAATTGGCAAGTGACATTCCCCATCACAGAACAGGTGGCTCCTATCTTTCAACCTGTGATCCCGCTAGGACATCCTAACTGCTCTGTCTGGAGGAGAGGAGAGTGGTACCACACCAACCCACTGAGTCATGAGCTCTTTCAAGGAGCAGCTTATTTGTAATCTTTTGATACTGTTTCTACAGCCTCTTCCTTAGCTTGGCAGATGCTCATAAGTTTAAAACCCCAATTTTGCAGCTCAGGAAACTGAGGACCAGAGGGAGGTGTGGTTACTTATGATACCCATTAATGTTAGAACCGAGGGAAAGTCAGACTGCCGCCACCAGTGCCTAGCTGCTCGTCACCCTGGAGCTACAGTGAACTCCAGAGCCCTGGCAACTTCCTTAGGTTCCAGGGGATTTAGGAGGCACAAGCCATTCTATGACAGCCTCATCTTTCAGATTCTACAAAGGAAGAATGCAGCTTGTCTGAGCAGTCATTGTTTCCATTATGAATGACAATAGTTCACACTGTACCAAGAAAAAGAGAAATCATTTTTGTTTCTCTACCCTTGGCAAGCGACACAGTGACAGTGGTCAGCTGAGGGGGTTCTTTTCAGAAGCATGGAAGAAGCCTGCTCCCTGAGTTCCAGCTCTCTGTCTCCATGTCACCAATGTCCTGCCTGTGGCTGACTTCCGATTTGCTTTTCTCTCTGTTTGCACGAGCTCCTACAGAGCAGTCACAGTGCTCCATGTGTATCCTTCTGCTTCTCTTTGAGACAGGCCTCTGCTCTGATCAGTGTTTACTCCCCACTGTTACAGGGGTCTCTCCTGATCAAACTAGTAAGAGATGGTTGAACACAGAACCCAGGACCCTGACACGTGATACCAACAGCAGTTGGCTAGTGAAACATTTTCAGCCCTGCGGAGGAGGACATCACACTATCCAGGGCCACATGGGGTCATATTTAAGGGTAGAATGTACTTGCAAGGACTGTGGTGGCAGCTTAGGCAGTGACAGGCAGGTGCAGTGTCCTCGTTTCGTTGAGGAGATGTGACAGGTTTGCAGAGCAGTTTTGTGGTTGACAGGGTAGGGGAGACCCATTAGGATGAGGGCCAGGTGAAGTGATTTAGTTTGGCCAATAGAGGAGTAGGCTGGGCAGGAGAACTTTTGTGGTCCTCTGAGGCCTTTTGAGGCTCAAACGTCAAAGCCACACAGGGAAGTTCAGAAGTTACGATGTAGCACCACCGGTTGTCACATGGGAAGGCGTGAGGCAGAGGGCAAGCGGCAGCAGCTGAGGCCTGGAGTTGGGCAAAAACGACCTTTCCTTTCCTCCACATTGCTCTGAAGCTCTTTGTAACCCTATCTGAATCCCACTGAGAGACACTTTTAAATAGAGTGAAGCTTAGAGAAACAGGAGCAGAGGCAGAAGGACAGAGCCTGGTTAAACCCCGGGTGCTGAGTGTGGAGTTCCTCACCTGCTGGGACACCTGCCTCTGATACAGGCCCTGACATCAGAAGAAAGGTGTAAAAAGCTTGAAATGTGGCACAAGGTCAGGTTGTGTCCGGTGCTGAGCCCTTTGACACCCTCTGGGGCCTTCTCATGGCCTGACTTCTCAGGCAGGACCTTGCTGGGCTACTGTGTGCAGTCTATTTGCTCAGAGCCTTGTGCGGCCAGGTTGCAGCGTGACTCTCCTTGGGAAATCCTTCAGGCTCCCTGTAGGGCATTTCCAAGTACCCAGGGAGAGGACTCCTCCCTACTTGGAAACTTAGGCTGGATAGATGTGTCACAAGGTTCTTCAATAATTTATACACTGTCTCCTTTTATCTATGGAAATATAAAGCTTTTAGAGCTGGCAAGGCCCACTATCACATAGTCTAGCCTGAGCAGAGAGCCAGGGAGGGAATACCGCTGAGCTCATCAGGGGCAGAGGCGAAGTCAAATTCAAGTTTTTGGAACGCAAGACCATACAGCTTTAAGATATGTGCAATAAAAAGCAATAGCACGGGGAAGTTAAAGTAAGCGCACTCATTCATGAAAGCACGATCGTCATTGCAATAATCTAAAATAAGGGTATTCTAGTTAAATTAAGAACTAAACTTAATATGAATCTGAATTTAATCCTGAGCTTCCTGGCACACAAAGATGTGATGCTTTATTATTCTTATTTTTTAATCTGGCAAAAGGTAGCATAGAAAAGGATTTACTGGTCAGCAAGAGCAGATGGCACAGAGCAGCACCATGACTTTACTCCACAAACACACAGACCCCGGAGGCTCAGTGCTCAAGAAGCCTGTTAACCATGGGGAGATATGCACTTAACATCCAGCGTCAGGTGTGATGGGGGATCCTGGGGTGCTGAGGTGGCCAGAGCTGAGATACACAATCCAGGCTGGCAGAGAGGGTCCTGCTTACACCAGAGTCCCATCATCTGTTGAGAAAGCAGGACTTGGTGGCTAAGAATGGGGCTCTGTGTTTAGGGGACTCTGCATGCAGGGAACCTTGAGTGGCCTGGTGGGTTCAGGGAACTGCAGGGGTTCATGGGTCAGAGGGCAGGAGGGACATCTGGTCTGTGGTAGGGAATGACCAACAGGACACAAGTTGGCCATGATTACAGCTGTGTCCTCAGTCTCCACCTTCCTGCCAGAGATGTGAACATCTTTATTTTCAACCAGTTTAAGACTCAAATACTTATACCTGGGGAAAGGGTATCCAGCTGACTTTTTTGTCTTTCAGACTTTCGTGATAAAAACAGGTCAAGGATACATTTGGGTGGAGAAGGAATGGAGTGAGTAGGTGAGTAAAAGAGAGAGGCTGAAAATGGGGTGGCATCCCAGGGGACTTGGAGGTCTAGAGGCAGACTGAACATAACCATGGTGTCTGGGGCGATTCTGTTAGTCCTCTTCAAAACCTCTGCCATGGCCAGTGACCCAGCCCTACAGTTAGCTGTGGCTGGCCTAGATGCTTTCCATAGCAGTCAGCTTTCCTGTTGATGTGACAAAGCACCCAATACCTGCAGTCTGTGGAGGGGAGGTTTATGTTGGCTCACGGTTTCAGAAGGTTCAGACCTTGGCCAGCTCCCTCCAGGCATAAAGGACATAGTGGAAGGGCATGGCCAGAGAACACTGCCACCCAGTTGCAGCTAGGAAGCAGATGGAAAAGGCAGGAGCTGGGGATACCCCTCTATGACTGCCCCCAACTTGTCCTTACAGCCTAACAGAACATCCAGTTACTGAGCTCATCAGTGGATGAATTCACTGACAAATCAGAACCCCATTATCCAATCACCTCCTAAACACATGAGACTTTTGGGGGACATTTCAGATCCAAAGCATAACACTGTCATTTGGGCACGGTTGAGAGGGGAGAGGCTGGCATATCATGCTTTATGAGGTTATTCTGATAGAGTAGAAGGTGGATGTGTGTGGGGGTTGGTGAAGAAGGCAATTCATCAGGTGAGAGCATGCACTGTGGAGATGGAGACTGGGTGAGGGAAGGGGCAACACACAGGATGTACGTGCATGTGTGCGCCTCAGCTCATTCAGCTGTGGTCATGTTCAGGGCTGAGCTTTCTGGGAGGCCACATGCTTTCCTGTTTATCATTTCATTTGCACCACATGGTCACAGTCACACTGTGAACAAAGAACTTTCCTTAAGGTGACAGAACCAGGGTTGAGAGACTAGGTAGCTGCCCAGAGATCAGAAAATGAGAATCCCTAATCAGCTGCCTCCCCCTGCGCCACCCTACACCTGGTACTCACAGGCCACAGGGGAGGGGAACCCTCCCATGCTAACTGGCAGCCGCTGTCCCTGGGCCTCCATGTGAGCCCCTCATCCTGAGCACATGGACCACCAGACCCAGGAGAAGGACCCACTGCAGACTCCGCAGATGCCTTCTGGATAGAAGCAGGGCTTGGAGATTGTGAACAATGTCTGCCTCAGCCAACATTGAACCACTGGGAAAATCTCAGTGATTCTGAAATGGTTAAGTAGCTAACTTCTGGGACAGGTCTGGGAGCATTCTTTCAAGGTGCTGATATTATGTCAACATATTTTTAGCATAAACTTAGACCTTAGGTTAAAGGTGATTTATTGTATATAGGAATTATCCTCTTCAGCAGCTTGCCAAGAGCAATGCAGGCAAATGCTTTGGGTCCTTTTGCAGGGAGAGAGGCAGGCATGAGAAAACCATGGAGCCACAGGGTTAATGACAGGACCCACGCTTATGTCCTCCAGCCACTTGTGTCCCCACCTTTCCTTCCATGAGCCAAAGAAAAATACTGGAGTCCAGCAGTCACCAGCACATGGCCAAAAGACCGCCTTGCACTTTGCATCCTCTGGGCCTAACCCCGGCTACAGAGCAGTTTTACCTCCTCCTCGAAGCCAAGAAAGTCTAAGTATTGCTTCTTTCTCTGACTGCCTACGTGGGTTGTGATTCAACAAAAACCAAAAACCCACAGACACCATAGTGTGCTTTCACGAGGCCAGGAAAGCACCCCATCTTGTGTATATACCTCCCTGTGCCCACACTTGGCTCTGAGTGGTTCTGCTAGGCTCGCTGGTCCGAGGCGGTGGTCAGCGGATGCCGGGAGGTAGACATCTGGCAGAGCCTATGCCGTTGGTTGGGAACCGAGGGAACACTGGGCGCCTACAGTTCTGAGCAGCTGGCTCTGAGGAATTATAGCAAGTCTGCAGGACTTAAAAATGTGCAGTTTGGGGGCGGGCGGGGGAGCGCGGGGGTGGGTCCCCGGGCTAGTGGGCTGCCGGCAGAGCCTTCGGCTGCTCAGCGCAGAGCTGCCAATAATGCCTCTGGACCACACGCTGCCCTCACAGAGGTCCTCGTGTACCCCCAGCCCCGCCACAGGCGTCTCGCTGGGACGCCCTCCTCCCGGTCCTTGGAAAGGGGCGCGTCTGCGTGCACGTGGTGGCGAACCTCGTCTGACTCGGTAAGGGGACAGAACGCACCGTCTCTTCATCCCGCGCGTCCTCAGGCGGCAGAGTGGCAAATGCGGGACGAACCGGGGCTGTTCTTCCCTTCACACTTTGTTACACAAGTTGGGGTCCTGAGGTGAGATTCTCCAGGAAAAACCCGGCAAGCCAGAGAGGTGCGGAGAGACGTCCTCCCGGCTGGCGCTCGGAACCTGCACTGGGTCCGGGGAGTCTCTCGTCTCCGACCGGCCGCCCGGCGATCTCACCCGCGGTGCCCACGCCAGGAGCCCGCAGCCGGGCCAGGGGCGGCGACTGCGCGAGCCCCGCCCCGCCCTCCCGCGGGCGGC
>NW_004524595.1:15478774-15499200 GCF_000260255.1 Octodon degus | reverse complement strand
AACGACCCCTCAACTTCACCGCGCACTACACCTGGCGCTGCCGCGGTCCCACGTGGTCAGATCGCGGGCACCACCTCGGGGCGTCGCCGGTAGGGCTCTGCGTCCTCGGCTTGTGGCCCGCGTCCCTCCGGTCCCGCAGCCGCCGTCAGGTCGCCGGGCTCCGCCTGTTGCGCGGCCGGGGCTCGGCAATCGGCCGGAATCGGCTGGAAGAGGGCGCGTCGGGAGGCGGCTCCGCTCAGGGCATCCCCGGGGCGTTTCCAGCCGGGAAGCCCTTCCTTCCTTCCTCGAGAGGAGGCGCTTTCCTGGCAGATGTAAGTGCTTCCCGGGCCGCCTGCTCCGCCTCTTCGCTGTTCCCCTCCCTCCCTAGGCCGCCGCGGAGCCCGCGCCCCGCGACAGTTGCGGCAGGAAGGAGCGCGCCCAGCCTCGTCCGCAGCACTGGCCGGGCGGTGCGGGGTGCGGAGCTGCAGACCGCGCCGGTGCCGGTACCCGGGCTGAGGCCGGGGCCGGGGGCACCTCCTGCTCGCGCGCCTCTCTGGGCACCCGACCTCCCGAGGTACCCGGGCTGGCGATCCAGCAGAGCCGCCTGCAGGGGCCGCGCGAGCGGAGCCGCCTTTCGCATTGCGGAGCTCTCTCTCCTCCGCCCCTGTCGTCCGGGTGTCTCCCGTCCCGGCGGGGGCGTCCCGAGCCGTTAGCCTGATTGCACCTGCCCGGCACCGAGGGTTGAGAGTGGCGGAAAGCCATTTCCACCCTGGGGTGACCCTGGGGCCCGGTTCACCGAGGGCGCAAAGTGTGTGGCGTGTTCTTTGGTTCTCCTGTGTGGACTTGTGGTTCGCCGGAGGGAGGGAGGGAGACCAGACAGGTCGGAAAGCTTTCCCGTCCCTTGTCAGGGATTTGCTTAAACGATTTGCATAACCCTTCCAATAGAACTGCAGAAGTTAACTCAGTTGGCTACTCGCAAACCCTCAGGTAAACAGGAAGCAAGTCTGTTCCTGAACACCTGCCCTCTTGGCTGGAGGTGTGATCCTGGAGCTCTGCTGAGCCCTCAGGCTGGGGACGTGGAACCCTTGGCTTTGGGCTCCCTTTCGGTGCTCGATGGTGAACATCTTAAGCACATGGACTCATGCTTGGTGCGTGTGCAGCGAGTAGAAGATGAAATTTCCATTCCCAGGGAATCCTGTTCTTCCTTCTGTCAGGTTATTTCCACCTCCTGTTCTAATACTAAGTGTCTTATTTCAGGGTTGTAAGGTTGCCTGATGGGGCTCTGGTGGGAGTGATGCTGGGGTACCTAGGAACCCCGAGGCCAGAGCTTGTTGTGAAAATTCTCTAAGGCCTTGTGAGGTCTTCTCAGCTCAATCTGGTGACCAGACGCTTTATTTGACGGTGGGCCATGCCCTGCCTTGAGGGCTCCATGCAGTCTTTGCTGGTTCAGGAAACACTGAAAACATCGTGCTCTGAACCTCAGGGGGTTCTTCCCCTTCTCTCCTCTGCCTTCTTTTGGGAGTGCAGCCCTGGTGGTCTGTAGTGTGTTTTACCCTTCAGGTGACCCGTGCCCGAACACTGCCTCCTCTGTTCTTCCCCAGATCTCAGACTGCCCTATGCTTGGCATTTGGGGTTGGAATGTGTACTAGCTTTGAGAAAGCAGGCTCCTTGGGCTTCTGTTTTCTTTTCTTTTTTTTTTTCTCCTCTCTCTTTCTTTTTATGTAGCTATAATGCAGCGGCTGCCTGCAGTGTGGTGTATGCTAAGCTGAGCTAGGTAGTTTTCCAGGTAGCCCTTGGTCCTTGCAGCAACCCCTTGAAGAAGTGAGAATTGGGCCCCTTCCTGCAACGTTGATATGGAAACCCTGGGCTCATCCTGGGCCTCAAGGATGCCGAGGCAGTCCCAGTGGAGGTGGTCCTGTGAATCAGTGGCAGTGGCCACTGCTTATAGGGAGACATCAGGACAGCAGATGAGGGCCTAGGACCTGAGTTCCAGCTCTAATTTCTGCTTCTCTGTGCCTCTGACCCGACAGAGGTCACTTTGCTTTTCTGGGCCTTGTCTGTTTAATTATAAGGATCAGGGACTTGAATCTCTACTATCTCTAACCTTGCACTAGACACTAAAGCTAAAAACTTTTCCATGTATTAACTCATTTCAACCTGATGAGAGATGTGAGAGGTGAGTTTGTATTGTTATCTACTTTAGATGAGGAACAGAGATGGAGTAACTTACACACGGACACCTACTTAGGAAACCATGAAGCAGGGATACTGTCGAGCACTTAATGCTGTGAGTTTCACCCTTTTATACCTCCTATCTCCAACACTGTGCCTCTTGGTGGTAGGCTCTTGACTCAGTTTATTGACAGTAGCAGGGAGAGGTGGCCTGCAATTATCAAGTGACTTCCAGGATTCTGTTTCAGTCCTCCAGGAGCCCTGAGGTCTGTGTTAGAAAACTGTTCTCTCAGCCTCTTAAAGTCACCTGCTTCTGAATGGAATCCTGCCCAGCTTATTAGAAAGAAAGGAAGATCAAACCTAAAGATCACTGGCCAGGCTAACACTGCAGTTTCTACCAGAAAATGTGTTTATTAAATGAGGGACCTAGAAAACTCACAGGACACATTGCCTTAGAGTCTACTCTCTCACCAGCTGGACAGTGAACACTGTGTGTTTACCGTGTAGGTGCTAGGTGTGTGGTACTATAAGGACCCAGAAACTTTGAGGGGAGGCTTTAGGCTTGAACTTGTACTTTTGGAAACCCAAGAGAAAAAAGCACAAGACAGGGCATGCATGCAAAAAAAAAAAAAAAAAAAGACAGGGCATGCAAGTTGGGCATGGTGGTGTGTGCCTGGAATCAGCGTCGTTCTGGGAGGCAGAGGCAGGATGAAAAGCTGGAGCCCAGCTGGGGCAACTTAGTGCCTATCTCACAATAAAAATTAAAACAAGGACTGGGCATGTAGCTCAATGCGAAGGTCCTGGCTACAATCAATCCCCAGTACTGAAAGAAAAAACAAGATAATACAGATGCTAAATGTTTATTTCCTGATAAAAGTCAGGTGTGCTCACTCTCTTTGGATGCCTGCAGAGCCTTAGATTTTGAGGGGGAATAGTGTGTAAACATTGTCTGCAGTGATGCAAGTACTGAGTGATAAAAGGTTATGATTTGCTTGCTTTTAGCCAAGAGCATTGCATTTAAGCCATGGATGTTTATAGTTGCAAGCCTCAGTGTGGCTTGCTGAAGCTCCCAGTGAGTGATGTGGGCTGCTGGTTGTCTGCTGAGCCCCTTACTGCGAGTTCATCCAAATTTATTTAAGTGCCTTGTAAGGAGCAGTATGTGCAAGGCTGGTAGTGTGGATGGGAAAAGAAGTTACCAAGAGTCAAGCTAGATAGAAAAGTTAAGAGTTTACTGATTCATTGCAAAAGAATGCGAGCGAGTTCTAAGAGAGGACTGTGGTCAGGGTGGCAGATGGGACTTTATAAAAGTTTGAGGATAGGAGAGGGGATGAGTTGACTGAAAAAAATGTCCCTGGTGGCTTTCTTTGGGCTGGCACTCATCTCATGGGAACCCCTGTTTGTGTTGAGCTGCATAGGAAAGGAGCCTGTGTGGTGCGGCCCATTCTGCTGGTCCTTGTGGAAGGCTCTGCAGTCTGGGATTGAGAACTTCAGTGAGTATCAGGCATGAGACAAGGGTCTCAGAGGGATCAAGGCCTTTGGGAAGAGATACACACTTTTCTGTGTGCATAGTTTAGCTGTGCAGAAGGTTGTGCCAACTCAGGGGAAGCTGGCTGTAGGAGAGTCTAGAATTATGGTAACCGTAGAGCGAGTGTTCCCTGACGGCTCAGCCTTCCCACTAATGGCCAGTGGATAGAGGATGGAATACATACATGCAAACATCCATCAGTTAGGGAGGGCAGAAGTGTGGGAGAAGCTCCAGGAAGCCCTTGTTTTTTTTTCGGAACCGGGGATTGAACTCAGATCCTTGCATTTGCCAGTCAAGCGCTTATCCTACTGAGCCATCTCCCCGGCCCCAAGCCCTTGTTAAAGAAAAGACATTTCCTTCTGAGAGCTGGAAAGGATCCATTATGGAGAGGATGGAGAAGGAGAAGCCCAGGCTGAGGATTCTAGCAGGAGTGAGTATGGCACTTTGGGAGAGCTTGGGAGAACCTGGGGGGGGATGTTGGGAGACCTTGAGGGACTGTGGAGATGGTTGTAGCATAGTCTCAGGCCAAGTTCAGGGTCTTAGGGTCTATCCAGAAGGTGGTAGGAACAAGTTAATGGAGTTGCAGTAGAGGCACGTTGTGAACCTATTAATATTTACGTAGTCATTTTTCTGTAGCTTTATTCTGCATTTCAGTTAACTGGTCACCAGCTGCCATTCAAAAATATTAAGTGGAAAGTGCAGTGTCAATAGCTAAAGTACATCATTCTGAGTAGCAGGTGTAATCTCATGCTGTGCTCGCGTTTCTCAAGGGACACGATGCTCCCTCGGCCAGCGTGCCCGGGCTCAGTCTGCTGCTTGCCTGCTAGTGGGTTAACAGTGCCTGGGTTAGCAGATCAACAGCAGAGCTCTTGTGCACGCATGATCCTCAGTTTGCTGAGCACGGGCTCCAGAGCTCAGAAGGAGCGGTGATGGCAATTTAGATCTGCCAAAGAGAGGCTATGGAGTACATGGTGTAGTTGGAGATTATGGGCTGTATCTAAATTAAAATAAACTGATTATGGCAGGAGACACATCACCACAGATTCCCCTCAGGATGTTCCCCCTTGCTGCAGACACACCGATCTCATCTTTTGTGCCGCTTTCTGAAGCAGTTCTGGAAGTCCTCCGGCAGGGGTGTGCTTAGTCGTGTCGCTGTGGCTGCCTCAACGTGCTGGACTGATTCAACAGACCTTTCATGGTCACTTTGAATTTGGGGAGGATTCAGAAGTTGCCTGGTGCCGGATCCAGTGAGTTAGGTGGGTGAAGCCACAGTGTCATATTTTTACGAGCTTGCTGTTCTGTTTAAGGACATTTGGCAGCAGGATTCACAGTATTTTGGCCCACATCTTGTAAAAACGTAAAAGAAGACTTGTAGAACTGCTTCAGAGAGTAGCAAGAGCAATGGAGGAGTGTACTTAAAGTGAAGGGAGTGTTCTGAGGAAGAATAAAGGTGATGTGTATACTACTATAAAACATTTTTATTTTTATTTGTTAATTTTTTTTTTTTTTTCAGTACCAGGGATTGAACTCAGGGCCTATGCTTGCCAGGCAAGCACTTACTCTACTGAGCTATCTCCCCGGCCCATGTAATACATTTTTAAAATTTACACTTGTACTGTATATTTTGACCATCTCTAGCATTTTATTCTAGTGAAAAGTAAAAAGTACAGCAAAATACAAAGAACTTCCTTTAAGTGAGAAGGTGAAAGTGTACAGTAAGTTAGAGATAGCACATTCACATACTTTTTATTGCTTATATTGTTATAATTGTTCTATTTTAATTGTGTGTGTGTGTGTGTGTGTGTGTGTGTGTGCGCGCATGTGGCATTGGAATTGAACCCTCAACTTCACACTGAACTCCATCCTTAGGTCTCTGTTTAAAAATTTTTGAGACAGGCTCTTGGCGAATCACAGGTTGCTTAGACTGGCCTCAAACTGTGGTCCTCCTGCCTCATCCTCCCAGAGTGCTGGGATTCCAGGCATGTATCGCCACGCCCAATTTGTGTTGATATTTTCTTTTTGCCTAATTTATAAGTTAAACTTTTTCATAGGTATGAACGCATAAGAAAAACATAGTATATAGGTTAGTATATATGTGGGCTAGCACTTTGTGAGCTATCAGGCATCCGTCACAGGTCTTGGAACATATTCCTCGAGGCTAGGGATGTGGGGAAATACATGGTGAAGGGTGTGTGGAATAGACTGACAGGCGCAAGCATGGCACCTGGGAACTAACTTGTAGAAATGTCAGGGAGGTGAGACCTAAGGCCAGGGAGATGCAGAAGTGAAGGTGATCCATTGTGGCTCAGTTATTAAAGGGAGCCTCAGGCAGGATTGGGTCCATGTGGAAGGTGACTTTCACTGGGGTCAGTGGGCTGCACGCAACTCATTAGTAAATCAGCATTGTGCATCTGTGCACGTACTGTAGAGTTGCCTGGTATTAGCACTTCTAGCGCATTAGACATCTGAACATTATCAGGTAGCTTTGAGCATATTGCTTGTTTTTCCCTCTTGTCTTAGATCCTTCCTTCGTTGCTGGGATGAAATACCCGACACCTGCAACTTAAGGGAAGAGAGGTTTATGGAACGCAAGGTCTGTGCAGGTTTCAGCCCGTAGTCAGGGAGCTCCAGGGCAGGGTGGCACACGGCACAGGGACATTGCAGAGGAGAAACAGCTCATGGCATTGCGGTAGGACCTAGGGAGAGGTGAGGGGTGGTAGAGGGAGCCTGCGAAGCTGCAGGCCATGCCACCGGGAGCCACCTCCCCCTGTGCTGCGTTGGCTTCCAGATCCTGTTAGCTGTAACCACATCAATGCCTGATCCTCAGTCGAGCACTGGGCACCCAGGGCCCAGGCAGCTCCCGAAGCCCAGCTGTGAGTGCACGAGGCTTGGCGGATGTCTAGACAGAAGCCATGATGCCTGCACTGTTTCCCCAGTAGTCTAATGATTTTATGGTTTTTTTTTTTTTTAAACATGCAGTTATACTACAAGTGTGAGGGAGCCCTGGACATGGGCATAAGCCACTTTCTAGGTTTCCAGAGACTCGATCTGAGTCTTATTTCTGGTTTTTCTCAGATTATTGGGTTTCCTTATCACAGGGAACCTTGGCTCTGTGCCCACAAATGTCATGTAACCCAGGTAGATGTTATATAGGTGTAGGGAATGAGGGTGAAAGGGGCTATGGGACTGAAAGTTGTTGGGAAGAGCAGTCGAGTCACTTACTGCTTCTAGAACACTCAGACAGTTTCTAGTGTTCAGAGAGTCAGAAACAGCAGGATCTGTAAGGCTGCAGGAAGTGATTGGCTTACAGTTATGGAGGCTGCAGGCCACTGTTCTGCAGGGTGGGCTGGCAGGCTGGAAACCCAGGAGGGCCACGGCTCTGTCGGAGGTCTGGAGCTTGGTCTGCTGTGGACTAGAATGCTAGTGCTCTGGTGGGGTCCAGAGACAGCCTGATGGAGAACACTCCAGGCTGTGTTCCATTCACGCTTTCAGCTGATTGGAGGAGGCCCACCCACGTTATGCATAGGCCTACTTTACTCACAGTTTACCAGTTGAAATGTTAATTGCATACATAACGCCCCCAAAGAAACACCCAAAGTTAGGTTTGATTTAAACTTCTGGACACTCAGCCAAGTTGAAATATAAAATTAAGTATCGCAAACCTGTAGCAGAATATGCTGACCCAAAGGTCGGTAACAGCCAGAATCCAGGCATGGTAGTGCACACCTGTAGTCCCAGCACCACGGGAAGCTGAGGAAGGAGGAGAGAAAGTTGAAGCCCAGTCTGGGCAACTTGGGGTGTTAGCAAGATCCTGTTCCACAAAAATACATAAATTAAAAAAAAAAAAAGGGGGTGGGTGTAGTTCATTACAAAGGTCCTGGATTTTTTTTTTTTTTTTTTTGTATTTTAGGGAAGGGTCTACAGGGTGTTCAGAGTCTCACTACTAGATCAAACTTGTAATGATTCTCCTTTTACAGCCTCCCAAGTGCTGGCATTACAGGCGCGCACCACCACACCCAGTCTCAGTTGCCGTCACAGCGCACCCTAGGGATAGGACAAAGGTCCTGGTTTTAATAGTCTGCAGTGTCAAAACAAAACATAACAAAATAGTAATGAATGTTACAGCATGAGGGGCTTTAGAGAAAGGTAAGTGTACCAAGTGACTATTTTATATTGCAGGGCATACGGAGTGAGCAAAACAGAACTAGAGAGTTGAAAGTTACTCCAAGAGTCAGTGAAGCAATTTGCTGCCTGGAGAGTCTTTTGCAAATGGCCGGGGAACCTAGAGAACAGGGTGTGTGTGGTTAGGATGTGTTATGCATAGGTTATTCCCCGAGAGGAAGGTAGTCAGTGTGTACTACAAATGTGTGCCAATAAAAATAAAAATTGAAAGAAAAGAAGAAATACTTCATAATGAGAGGAAAATGGCAGAGTGGTGATTGGTAGAAAAATTTAACCTCTCTGGAATTGAGAATCTGGATGCTGAAAAGTAACAGTTTATGGAAGAAAAGGAGAAGCAGAACACCAGGGATTGGAGAGGAACTGACGGAAAAAGTTAGAAGCTACGAGAGAAGATGCAAAGGCAGCCCAAGGAAACAGTCTGGATTCTTCCCTCCAAGCTCATGGGGAGGAGAACAAGGCCTCCTAAATGTAAGGGATGTGCATGGGGCTGGGGGATCCAGGAGGCAGGAGGAGAGCCAGGCTTTTTGAACTGCGGAAAGAGTGCAGGGTCACATGCAGGAGAGGGGTTCTCATGCGGGCACTTGTCATTTCACCAGAGAGTGCTCAGGTCATTGTGGGTGTAATTTTGGGGAGGGGTTGAGTATGTAAGGCTGGGAGTCAGAAAATCTGAAAAATAACTTCACCTCAGGGCTACCAGAGTTGCCCTCCATCAGCAACTGGGTGAGAGGCAGCCACAGGAGCAGGCACCACAGGGATTGGGCTAGGAGGACATCCCTAAGAAGTTTATAGTCAGGCCCAGAAGAACGTGGGCTTCACTCCCCATGATGAAGAGCCAGACTTAGCTTGAGCGGCACTCAGAAACAGGTGGGTTTGAAAGTGCCAGCCAGCATTGAGTCCTCAAACCTTGCCCTACTGCCTCCATCCAGCCCTGGTCTGAGGTCTGCCTGCCTTCCCTAGTCACCAGCATGAGCAGTGACACATCCAGGCAGGACATGGCCACAGCCCAGAGGGAAAAGGGGGTCTCTGGATAGGGAGTGCACCTCACATGCCCACAGGCCATAAGGCTGGGCAGAGATAGCATGCTCAATGGCCTCCGGCGCTGCAGATTCTAGAAGGAAATGATGCCTTTTTCAAAAATACAGAGAAAAAATTTTCTCTGTTTTGGAATTCTTATTTTCTCATTCCTTTGTCCCTTTTAGTTTTCCTATTTTTTTTTAAACTATCCATATATTTCTTTTTTCTTCATGTTTTTCTTTTATCTTCTATTTTTTTTTTCCCCATTAGTCTCTTAGCTACTTTCTTGTTGCCAGGACAAAATACTGGACACCGACCAGTTAAAGGAGGAAAGGTTTATGTTTAGCTCACAGTTTGCAGAGGCTTCAGGCCATAGTTGGGTGGCTCCAAGGCAGGGCAACGGGACAGAGGGGCGTCATGGAGGAGAAACGGTACATGGCATAGCAGGCAGGAGTCCGAGGGGGACTTCTTCTTTCCCTTTTCATCCCATCGGGGCTATAAGCCCATTGGATGGTGCCACTCAGGCTCAGGGTGGCTCCTCTCTCTTCAGTGCATTATCACCCAGAGCTACACTAAACAAATCAGTAGCCTAATCTAGTCAGACACCCATAATCAGTCACTGCCACAAGCCTCACCTAGGAGCACGTGAAGTTTTAGGAGAATGTCTAGGTATAAACCATAACAGATAACTTCATCTAATTCTGTAACTGTTCTTCTAGTCCATAATAGAAGTCTTTGTCTGACTTTTCTCTTTACCTCCTATTATTTAAATTTTCAAAATTCTCTCTGTGCATTCTCCCGTTCTCCACTCCCTCCAACTTTAATATATTCCCACAAACTTGAACTATCAGGGGAACATGCATGCATTAGATAAAGGTATCTGTTGTGGTTTATTTACCTAGACGTTCTCCTAAAACTTCACGAGCTCCTAGGGGAGGCTTGTGGGAGTGACTGATTATGGGTGTCTGACTGGATTAGGCTACTGATTTGTTGTTCAGTGCAGCTCTGGGTGACACCATCGTCAGGCAGCTTGTAACAGTGATTTTATAAGAAGTGTAGCCATGCGTGGGACAGTCATGAGTGCATCGTTGGTGGCTAAAGCTTCCCAGCAGCGAGACATACAAATTGTGGCACTATTGTGAAAATGTCAACAGTATAACCATTAAGCTTTATTAGCTTTTAGGTAGTTAACTCTGTGTTACTACTCTTGAATTGTTTTCTATCATTAATGAAGGTATAGTTGTTGCTTTTAGTAGGTATGTGAACAAACGACTTATCAAAGAGCTTTTTCTTTGAAAGAATAAACTAAATAAACCCTTAGCCAACCTTACAAAAAAAAGGAGAAGACCCAATCAGTGCAATTAGACATGAAGAAGGTGAAAGCACAACTAATTCTGCTGAAATCTAGATTATTATCTGTTTTGAGCATGTGTTAGTTACCTTTCTCTCGTTGTTGGGACAAAATAGCTGACACCCGAAATTAAGGAAGGAACAGTTTGCTTAGCTCACAGTTTGTGGAGGTTTCAATTTGTAATCAGCTGGCTCCCACGCAGGGTGGCGTGGTGAGGGCAACAGTTTAGGCGGGCAGAAGACAGCAGAAGCAGCAAGAGCGAAAAAGCGGGGAGAGCAAACCTCTTTTCAGCTCCCTTCTATTGTAAGCAGGCTGCCCACCCTTGGGTGAGTGTAGCTCTAGTATCATCTCCATGCCCTCCTCTTGCACATGCTGAGGATGTTTATGAAGTGAGATCCGTGTCTCCCTCTGAGTCATGTAGTGAAATTTCTAAACTTCTCAAGTTGGTGCAAGCAACAAACAACATCCTGGAGCCTCAGAGCATGTCCTCTACACCCTAGAATGTACAACTTTAGTTAAGCTTCTGTACTGCCCAAGTAGATACAATATATCAACCAGTACAGAACACTTGTACTCAAATGAAATGGAGAAATCACAAGAAATGGATAGGCTCACATACAAATATGAACTACCGAAGCTGAACCAAGAAAACTTAAAACCCCTGTATAATCCAATGTCAGGCAATGAGATTGCAGAAGTAATAATAATAATGTCCTTAAAATTAGGAGAACCCAGGCCCCGATCGATTCATTGCAAATTCTATAAGAACTTTAGGAAAGACCTAGAGCCAATACTCCACAAACTTGTTAATGAAATTGAAAGAGAAGGAGCACTCGTGAAGCATCCCTGGAGGTTAGCATTAGCCTGATTCCAAAACCAGAAAAGGACTCAACCAAGAAAGAGAACTGCAGGCCATTTTCTGTAATGAACATATACAAAAATCCTCAACAAGATACTGGCAAACAAAATGCAGCAGATCATCAGAAATATTATGCACCAAATAAGCTTCATGCCAGCAAAAATGGATCAACGTATGTAAATCAGTAGATGTAATACATCACATAAATGGAAGGACAGAACCACATGATCATCTCAATAGGTACAGAGAAAGCTTTTCTCAAAATCTGACGTCCATTCAGGATAAAATCCTTAAAGAAAATAGGCATAGAAGGACCTTATCACAATCTGATGAAAGTCATTTGGGACAGATAATGGCCAACATCATGTTAAATGGACAGAAGCTGAGAGCCTTCTCCCCAAAACCTGAATCAAGACAAGGATGTGTGCTATCAACAATACTATTCAATGTATTTTGTAAATTATTAGCTAGCATAATTAGGCAAGAGGAAGAAATAAAAGGAATATGATAGGAAAGGAAGGAGTCAAGTTTTCACTGTTTACAGATGACATGAACCTCTACATAGAAAATCCAGAATTCCACCAAAAGACTCCTAGAATCAGCAGCCAAATTCATTAGTGCATCAAGTACAAAGAGAGCTATATCTCTGACCAACATACAAAATTAGTAACATTCTTGTACGCTGATAATAACCTCACTGAGGAAGAAATTAGGAAAACAGTGCCTTATATAATAGCATGAAGAAAAATTAAATACCTAGGAAATAACCTAAGGGAGTGAAAGACTTCTCCAACAAAAACTGTGGTGCTCTGAAAAAGCAGATCAAAGACCATATCAGAAAATGGAAAAATAACCAGTCAGAGTCAGTGTTGTGAAAATGGCCATTCAGGGGCCGGGGAGATAGTTCAGTAGAATAAGCACTTTCCTGGCAAGTGCAAGGTCCTGAGTTCAATACCCAGTATCACACACACACACAAAAAAAAGTAGAAAATGGCCTTCCTTCCACAGCTAGATATATAAATTTATGTCAGTCTAGAGCAAAATACCATTAGCATTCATCACAGAATTAGAGAAGACAGTCCTCAAATTTATATTGAATGAGAAGAGATCCAGAAGAGCAAAAGCAATCCTGGGTAGTAGGCACAAGGCAATTGCAATTCTAGATTTCAAGTTACAATTCTAGATTACAAAGCTACAGTGACAAAAACAGCATGGTACTGGCAAAACTCCCCCGGACTTTTGGACCAGTGGAACACACTAGAGTCTGTAGAAGGAACTCCAAGTGCATTCAGCTACCTCCTTGTTGACAGAGGAGCTAAAAACTGATGCTGTGGGGAAAGATAGCCTTTCTTGCAGAGGGTGCTGAGAAAACTGGTTGTCTGTATGCTGGAGGTTGAACCCAGAGCCATGTCTGTCACTGTATACTAAACTAAAATCCAAATGGATCAAAGATATAAATATTAAAACAAACTTTTTATTTGCCAGAATATAAAATAGGTAAAACTCTTGAAGGTTTAGACATAGACACAGATTTTCTGTTGTTTATTTGTTTGTTCTGGTATTGGGAATTGAACTCAGACTTTGTGCTTGCCAGGCAGGCACTGTGCTGCTGAGCTATATCCCTAATCCTGAACAGGATTTTCTTAACAGAACCCCAGTTACACAAGAGATGACATTAAGAATCCAGTGGGATCATGCCAAGTTGGCTTCTGTACAGCAAAGAAACAGAGTGAAGAGACAACCTACAGAAAGAGAAGAAAAGTTTGCCAGCTACTCCTCAGACAGAGGACTAATGTCTAGAATTTAGGAAGTACTAAAAAATAATGGCCATCCCTCAAATAGAAGAGCCAGTCAAAAAGTAGGTAACTGTAAGGTGCAGACAATGCTTGGAAGGAGAAATACAAGTGACTGACAAGCGCATGAAGAGATGCTCACCGTCTCTGACCATTAGAAAATACAAATAAAAACAACACTGAGATCCACTGCACTCCAGGAAGTTGGCTGTCAGCAGGAAGCCAGATCATGGGGAAGAAAGGAGCTGTGTTCACTGTTGCTGGTAATACAAGCCTGTACAGCCATTACAGAGATTCTTCAAAACACTATGGAGATTCTTCAAAACCCTAAAACTAGAAATTCCATTTAACCCAGGTATTCCCCTCTAGGTATCCTCCTACTAGAGTTAAAGACGTCATAATACAGTGATGCATGCAAATCCTGGTTTATAGCAGCTTGGAAGCAGCATATGTGTTCATCAGTGCATGATTGGGTAAAATAATTTGTGGTGTAAATATACAGTGGAGTACTATTCTGCCATTAAGAAGGATCAATTTGAATTATTTGTAGGAGAATGGATACATAATGTTAAGTGAAATAAGCCAGACACACAAGCTCAAATATCACATTGTTTCTTTTGTATGAGAGACCCAAATATAAGACCAAAATAAAAGATAGATAATAGAAAAAAAGGAGGTGGAGGGAGAGGGGTTAGGGAGGGGAAGGTAAAATGATTTAAGATGTTATGTACAACATACCAACTCATGACAAATGTAATTATTGTGTTCTGAAAATGTATTATAAAGAAGCAAACAAAGAAGAAAATACATAAGCAAAAACAAAACAAAACAAAAAAGAGACTTCTTTCAATAATGTGGTCAATTCTGGAAAATCATTTGTGTATTGAAATAAAAGAATACCAGCAGGCTGAACTGTTGGGTTTGAATGTTTGCTCTTAAGCTGTCCTTCCACCCTGTTGGTGTGCCAAGGTGAGCCTGGGCACTTTCCCAGCTCTCTGCCTGAGGTAGAAATACAGTTGGCCGGAGGACCTGGGAGATGCTGTCGTGGTTAAAGACTGTGGTTTGTAAGTTTGGGCAGAGCGTATGCCTGGGTTTTGGCACGAGGTTTGGCACTGTTGCCTTTGAGGTTAGTCAATTGCCCCTCAGCAGTGTGCCTCTCGTGGGTTTCTAAGATCCAAGTTTTGCAGTGTGGGAACTTCCAGAGGCCACTGAAAGTCCTGCCCAGGCCGCAGCCCCAGACATTGGCTAGCTTCCATTGAGGCTGTAGATGCACTTCAGGGCCACACTCCCCTCTGCAGAGCTGTCCTCTCTGGGCTAAAAGTGAAGGAGGACACGACATGTGCCATTGTCTGTCTGTGTTGTCCATCTGTTTGGTGAAGTGTAAAAGGTACCAGTGTCTCCACACACTCATCGTTGCAAGTCTTAGAAGGTTGGCTTTTGAAGAAGGGAAAATTGGGGTTCTCATGAGTGTTAATAAAAAGGAACTCAGCCTTTGGCTGGGCCCCCAGCCTGTAGATGTAGCCAGAGGTCGGAGGCCGGTGTGTGGTGTCTTTTGGACATGACACTGAGTTGTCTGCCTCTAGTTCCTCCAGAATTAAATTTTGGAAGTTGTTACAGGCTTTGCATTCTCATTTGGTATCTTCTACACAGAATTTTGAGTAAAAGATGCACAGTTATGTCATGCAGCCCTAACCTCTAATCGGTTAGTGCTTCTTGCCACTTATCCCTCTCACCCACCTCATTGGGTTGACGTGTAAGCAAGCCCTATGTTATGAGCCCTCACCGGTCAGGTAGTGCAAACAGCTTGGGAGGAATTCCCAGGCCACATCCCTGGAGCCTCAGGTTAGGTTTTTATTCACCTCAGAGAAGCAGATGTAAATTACAAGAATGGGCAGTGTGGTGGCTTTGCTTCAGGGACCTACGCAACATGGGGCTGGAGGGAGGAGGTGCGAGTGCTCTCTTGCAGCAGGACTGCTGCTTGCCTGGCACACTGTCTAGACAAACCCCAGCCCAGGGATAGAGTGCTTCTTGGTGTGGACTGCTCAGCTGCCTGGACCCTGCAGGGAAGCTGCAGGGAAGGGCACCCTAGGAATTTTCCAGAGCTCTGTAATGAACAGCAACAGGCCCCTGAGCGCTGTTAGGGCTGACTTCTGAAACTTCCCTGGCGATAGAGGTGAAACTTGAATTTTCTGTGTTAAACTAACTCAGGCAGCAAACTCAGAGATGTGGAGCCTTGGTGCAGGTGAGGTCAAAGACGTGTTTTACTGCAAGGACGTGGAGCTTGTTTTTGCAAGCATGTGTTCATATTAACTATGGAGTGAGGGTTTTCTTGTGCAAAAGGAAACCTTGCACCTGCCCAGAGCTGATGGCTGATGGCACAGCTGCTTCGTGCAGCGGGGCCTCATGCTGTCTGGGCTGCTGCTGCTTGCTTGGCCTGTTTGATCTTGGTCTTCCTTATGGGAAGCTTGGTGGTACAGAGTGATGTAGGTGCACTTCGGAAATGGTTTGGAGAAAAGAGAAGTGTAAGGATTCATTTTAATAAATCAAACTGAAAGCATTGACTTGTACTACCTAGGGAGCTCATTATTTTATAATTATGTATTTTTTCATATTCATGAAGTATAGAATTAGTCATGGCAGAGAGTTCTGGGTGAAGCATTTGGAAAGAAGCCTCCCAAGATGGCTTCTGGGAACTGGATGTGGATTTTTGTGTAGGATAAACGCATTTTTCTCCTACCTTCCAAATAAGAGATTCTAACTCCCTACCAGCCATCATATTTATTTTGTTGTATTTTTGAAGACTTTGAGTAAAACTTTTCCCCCATCAAATAGAAGGTGCGGCAACTTGTGATAGCAAAGCACACTTGGCGCTCTAAGAGTTTCTCTGTAAACACACTGAGGATTTATGGTTTGGCAGGAGCACTGTTTTCCAGCAGGAATGAACGCTTTTCTGAAATCCTTGGGAAATGCCTTAACATGGGAGCTGCTCCCTTGGGGGCGGCAGGGGGATGTGGTGCCACGGTTTGTGTGTGTCTCCAAAATGCATGTGTTCCATTTTTATTTGCAATTGTGAAGATCTGCAGAGGGTGGGAAACATGACCGTCGTGTGTGGGTGAGTTACAGTTGGAGGCGAGGTTTTGGGAGGTAACTCAAGGTAGATAAGAGTCCTGCGGTGGCTCCTGATGGCATCAGGGGCTATGTGCAAGGAGAAGAGAGACCAGGCTGCACTCTTCCTGTCTCCACGGGATGCCCCCATGGTGTTGTGCAGCAAGAAGACAAGAGGAGAATAGCATGCTCTTAGACTTCCCAGTCTCCAGAACTGCTGGCTACATAACCGTCTCTTGTTTAACCACTAAGCCTCGGCTGTCTTGTCATAACAGTGCTAAGGACTAGGCTAGCTTAGGCAGGCATCCTGGCTAGTGTGGGCAGATGCCTCCTGAGCAGTCTTTTCCACTCCACTCCGCTCTGTTGCTGTTGGTAAAGGGAGGCTGGGGACACCTGGGAGGGTGGGTGGAGCAGGGTGACCATTGGGCAGGTGTGAATGTTCTTGTTTTTCCTTCTGTCCTGTCTGGGGTGTGGAGCTGCTGAAGCTGTGCCCAGGGCGCTGCTGTGCCTGATCTCCTGTTTGGAGAAGGCTCTCTGGCCTTGGCGAGAATGGAGACAACGACATCACTGGTTCACCTGTGGGGGGACTTTAATTCTCTTTCTCTCTTGTTTTAAAATTAAGAGTAGAGAATTCTTGGGGCAGTTCGAGTGGCGCTTCTGGTGGCGCCTAGTTTCCGTGGGTGCTCAGCCTTCCTCCTCTGAATGTTGCCTTGGTGGCCAGTGGCTGCCAAGGTGTCCTCAGGGGCTCCTCCAGCCCAATGCTTCTTGTCCTGCCCTGTGCAGCTGTTGTGTGGGAGGGGGTGGACTCAGCTGGTGCATGTCCCCGTCTATCCAGCGACGTCCAGCTCTCCACAGGCCATGCTCCAGCAGGGACCTCCAGCCCTCTGTCTTATTTTGGAGGGTCCTGTGGCCTTGTGAAAGAACTGTTGGTTGGAGCCAGCCATCACCAGTTGTGCCTATGTGCAAAGGACCCTGCTAGATGTAGAGAGCGTCTGAGGGACTTACTTGACACCAGAGTTGAATCTCTTAGCTTTTCCTGCCTGGTTGGAAAGGGGGTGGGGGGTGGGGAGAGCACAGTGTGTTCTGGGCAGAAACAGAGCCCGAAATATCTGAAAGGCCAGAGAAATGAGGTTTCTGCAGGCTGCCTTCCCTGCTTCTTCCTATTGCTCCTTTGTCTACTTGAGTGGTTCAATTGGCATCAAGTGGGCCCGCTCTTTTTGTACTTAGGATTACAGCTCTTACTTGGATAACACTTAGGGCTCCTGCAGTATTTAGTGACAAAAATAGTAAACATGATGTAGTGTGTATAGAATGCCCCAGATGCTGCTTTGATTGTGGTATTTGTGTTCCCCCTTTGTTCTCTGTAACCACATTGGAGGTAGTATGCTGTCATCTTGTCTTGCATGCAGTGGTGATTACAGCACCTCCACTGTCTCTCTGTCCAGGCGTCCACTCATCTGTCTACTACAGGTAGGTAGGAAGACCCCGGGAAGAAGTTGGTGGTAACTCAGCCACTCCATTGGAAGGGACTGGCTAGGAGTCACCTCTCAGCCCCTCATGCACGAGGGACCTAAAGACCAGCCCTGCTTCTGGGCTGGGGTGTGTTTACCTCTGTGCTCAGTGTTCTGATTGCAGGATGGGCATGGGCAAAGCTTGTGCCCATCGAAGTGCAGGATACAGTGACGTCATTCTCATAGAGCCAGGAACCAAGTAAGGAGTACATGAAAGCCTTCAAGCAAAATTATTTTGAGGCAGACACTGCCAAGAAGGCTGGTCACACGTATTTATAGAGGCAAACACAGAAACTGTGGGGACTCTGTTGCTTGTGCTCTGTGGGTGTGTTGTAGGTCCTCAAAGAGAAGACCTGAGGTAAAGTCATTCCTATCATCCGTGAAAATTTAGAACAAGAAAGTGAGTTATAGTGTGATCTAGGGGTGAGACATGGTGTGGAAGGGCAGGCAGCAGGACAGACAGGACCCCACCGCCGGGCCTTGGTGGGCTCAGAACTGCCACCTCTACTTCCTACTCAGCCGATGTGAGCCTTAAAGCATTAAGTGTCCTCATGCATCAGGGGTGACTTGTAATAGTGTCTGTCTCACAGGTTGATCTGGGGACTCAGGAATAGCACCCTTCATTCATGTGTTCAGTACTTCTTGCTGTACATTGAGGATGCAAAGATTAAGCAAAACAAGGCCCTACTTGCGCAGAGTGCGCAGTGTGGTGTGAGGTCAGCAAGTCAATACTTCGTGGCAGCTGAGCAAGTGCCTCTGATGGGGAAGAGGGAAGGGGAAGGGGAGGGGCCTGGGGTCAGTGGAATATGGTGGTCTCATCTTGAAGAGCGTTCTGAGCAGGGGAACGAGTGTGGAGAAGTTCACTCTCCTCCCAAGCCACATCCCCAGCCCTTTTTCTTGCTTGAGATAGGTCACTCCAAATTGCCTAGACTGGCCTTGACTTTTCCAACTTCCTGTCTTGTCTGCTGAGCATCTGGGATTACAGGAGTATGTCACTGCTCCGAGCTGGAGAATTTCAAGTGTTTCCATATGGTTCTAGGATCTGAGCTGGGTTGAGGTAGGTAAGGAAAATGCTCAAGCAAGAACTAACATTTAATTGATCAGTTACTGTGTCCCAAGTACGGTGAGCTGTATTTGTAGCATTTCATTTTTAATCTAAATATGCAGTATTTATTATCCATGTCCATGCTTCAAAAATGAGTAAACTGAGGCTCAGAGAAGCTAAAGAAATTGTGGAAGATCACATAGCCAGTGGCCATGGAGCTGGAATTCCCGTTAGAGCTCTCTGGATCCGGGCTTTATCCCGAAGGTCCAGGGGGCCACAGAGGACTCAAACCTGGTGTCTGAAGGAGGTGAAGCAATCCAAGTTTGGAGGAAACTTCAGCTTAGTATGCAGGGGAGAAAGGGGTGGAAGATGGAGAGAGGGCCTGAGGCGGGCACACAGCTAGAATACCTGGCATCTATCAGAAGTAAAGCAGAGGAAGAGGGATGGAGGGACAGGAGAGGAGGGCATAGGAAGGACCCTGGGGACACTTTTTGCCTGTCCTTGGCCTGGCTGGTGCTGGCAGCTGTGTGTGATGGGGAAGTGGGCAGTGATGGGTCTGCAGTGTCCGGCTGGTGTGTCAGCAGGGTAGGGACATTTGAGTGTGCTCGTGCCAGGACCCTGGGACTTTCAAGTGGGTCTGGGTAGAGTCCTGAAGGTTGGATGCAGAGCTGGGCTAGATCACAGTGAGCTATGTAGACGACCCGCTGGGGTTAGAGGACCCTGGCCAGGAATGACAGAGGGACAAGGTGGTCTGGGAAGGGGCCAGGTGGATATAGAGATGACAACCTGCTGTCCTGCAGGTTGTATTTGGGTGTGAATTTCTTTCGCTTACTTACAGTATTGAAATATAAAAAACAGTAGTTGCTAACATTTAAAAATTTAGGCGGGGTTTTCATAAAAATAAGCTGCGAAACACTTGGACCAGCTTCACACAAGGAATGTAAACATTCTCTACTGCAAACACACACTAATAGTTAAAAAAAAAACAAAAAACTTTGTGGGTGTTGTGGACAAGTTGGGTGACCCGGTCACCTGAGAGCCAGAAGAACTAGTCAGTCGGCTGGCCCGGTGCCTTTTTCTTCTCGTTTTCAGCATCTGTTTGGCTTGTGAAGGTCTGCAGTGCAGGCTGAAGGTTTGGGCCAAGGAAGTAGAATTCTCTAAGATACAGCAACAGTGTAATCAGAGAAGTGGGGAAAGCAGGAGAGAGTGGCCAGGTGGGACAGGCGGGACAGGTGCAGACTGTAGGTGCCTCTGCCACATGCCTGGTACAGGAAAGGGCCAGGTGCCAGAGAAGGTAACCAGAGAGCTGTGTTACAGCCCGAATGTGAGGCTGGGGTGCTTTATTTAGTGTTAGCTGTTGACGTGTGAATGACGAGCACTTCGGTATTAGGATGTACGAGATATAAAATAGAACTCTCTTCATGTGTCTCTGACTTTCATTTTATAAGAACTACTAGGAGTCCAGTTTGTGCTTGTTAAAACCTCCAGGTTGCAGAATGGATCAAGGCGTTTTTCTGTGTGTTTGTGAAGGCTGCTCCGCCGGCCTTGTCTTAGCCTCCTTGAATGCGTGCTGTGCTGTGGTGAGCTCCGACCCTGCAGTGGGCTGGTTGTGTTGCAGCCGGCAGGTGAGGCTGAGCAGCAGCTAAGTGGTGCTGCGTTTGCTGCCAACACTCACCGGAGCAGAGCCCTGCCGGGGCCATGGAGGCTGCTGCTGGGGGAGCTTGCGTGAGCACCACGTCCTGCCAGTGTGGGCCAGTGGGCTTGTGCCAGCTCCATACCACATCCCTATTTCCCCTATTTAACTTTTTTTTTTCTACAGTTTTATTGATAAACATATAGCAATGAGACAGTTTCAAATCAAATCGGAAGTACAGTTTCAACAAATAATAC
>NW_004524595.1:15422736-15462342 GCF_000260255.1 Octodon degus | reverse complement strand
TTAGCAGCCTAAGTTGTTTGATAATAACAATAAGCTTTCTTCTGGATGGTTAACAACCTAAGTTTGCAGAACAAAATTAGAGAAAAAGAAGGGCTGCAAGGAAAGCCAACATTTTCACCCTAACCTCCTAAGGTCAATTAAGACTCAGAACATATAAGAACTTGTACTGCAACTAATGTAACTTGGTAGTGTCCCGAATTTTCTGATCCTGGAGATTTTTTGGCCAAAGAGGAAAGTGAGCGATGATGTAGAGTGTGCCTAAGAAGAGTCACATGGAGAGAAAACATTCTCTCAGGCTTTCACAGAGAACACATTGGTCAAGCATTGGCCGTGACTCATCCACATGATTGACACTGACAAAGGTTCTACAATTGGAGGTACAGGATCTCAGGCTAAATCCTGAGGGGATTTCACTGACTTTATCAGACCCAAAAGCTACAACTCTTGTTGCATAGGTCCTGGTTTACCTTGGTCTTAACCATCCAGCAGAAAAGTATAAAAACGAAATATAAGAAATAAATCCATGCTGTTATGTTTAGCTGTAGGGGACTCAGGTCAACAATTTCTGACATTGCCAGTCAAGCGGAAGACCCAATACTATTATGGGCTACTGGACTCTTTTAGAATATTTTGCTGACTTTACAAACCTATAATATTCAAAAAGGAACTTAAAAAAAATTGGGGTATAACTATGAATGTCCATTTTGTATCTGTGTATTCAAAGTGGTTGGTATAGATATATAGTTATATTCTCTTAATGAATAGAATGATTTGTTCTAATGGTGTTTGTAAATAGGATCTCAAGTCTGCATCTTGTGTAACAATTAACCATTAAGAAGAATGTATGCAGTGTGTTAATTATTGAAACTGTCCTACTGATTTGATTTGAAACTGTCTCATTGCTATTTGTTTATCAATAAAATTATGGAAAAAAAAGGGTGTGGTGGGGATTGCATGGTTTTCACCATTGTGGCACTTAGAGTAGTGCCTGCCTCAGTAGCTGGCAGCGATTACCATGTATATTTGAACATGTTTACTGGCCATGGAGCACTCTGTTCTTGACTACCCCTAAACCACCCAACCATCCTGCTATTGAAGGCCATGTCAGTTACCTCTGGTTTTTCACCCTTATCTGTGAGTCATGGTGCATGGAGCATCTTTGATCTTGCATTTATGAACTCTTGCCTGATTTATTTCCTCAGGATACAAATGTGAGGTGCTGGGATTTCTCCTCACACATTGCTCCAGGGTCCTCTGTGAAGCTTTTGCAAGCCAGGTGGTGCTGCTGTTCTTATCTTCTGATGTGGTTGTCCTTGCACCCTGCACAGATGTTTGCTTTCCACTTGTCATTTGTTAGCGTGTCAGTGCAGTTGTTGGCATGGTGGCTGTGTGGAAGGATGAAGTTGGGCAGTGTCTCTGGCCCCCGGCAATTGCCTGCCTGTTTTCTGCCTGCAGCTGCAGACACCCTTTTCAGAGAGTTGACCCAGGCTTGACTCTAGGGCAGGAGCAGGGACTGTCCCTTCCTGGAGCCAGTGGAGAGGTGGCAGTCATGTGAGCTGCTCCGGGTGACCCCAGAGCTCTGGCAGCAGTCGGGGTGACTGGGGTGGGTGGTTTCTCTCCTCAGCAGTGGGACACATCTCCCCAGGGAGGCTTCTGGCCAGCATGCCTGCTGCTCCTAGGATTGTGTAGAAACAAACTTGGAGGAGAAGGAGATGGGGTTTGGTTACCTGCTTCAAGCCTTGGGCCTCCCTGGGCCGGGGCTGGATTTTTTTCATTCTGAACAGTTGAGAGAAATGTGATTTATATGAGCCTTTCAGGTGTAATTTAGAAATGTTGCTTTAGAAAGTACTTACTAGTTTGCTCATTGAAAATCAGAACATCTATAAATTTATTTTTAATCCCTGAACATGTTAAACCTTGAAAAGTTTTCATTCTCTTCCTGTGACAGATCAAATTTTTTAGAAATCATGTTAATTCAAGGATTTCTTATATTGACCTAAGATACTTCTTGGAATTTGATAATTTGGAAGAAATACATAATTCAGAGAGATTCTTAGTAATTCTCCATTTGAATCACCTGGAAGATTTATTATTCTGATTGCTTCGGACTATAGGATTTAAATATCAGTATAATTTTTCTGGCACAGTGAATCCAATTAGGGCAGGCTGATTGTGACATTTTAATATTATTTAAGAAAAATATTGGGTGACAGTTCTCATTAGTTAAGAGAGAAGTAGGGTAGAATCTCACCCTCCACCATGCCTATCATTTCATTACTCTCAGGTTTTATTGACAGCTGTGATTGATGAATGGCAGCAGCTCTGGGGAGCTGATAAACATTTGCATCTTTCCTGGGATCTAAGTGAGGTTTCCACAGACCTGAGCCAGCAGGGTGTGTTCAGCAGGCTGTGTGTTTGAAGCAGTACCAGGGCAAGTACGGAGAACATTGTTCCAGGGCTGAAGGTGATAGAGTTTGCCACACAGACTCTTTTTTTTTTTTTTTTTTTTTTTTTCTGTATTTTAGGGAAAGGTCTACAGGGTCTTCAAGGTCTCACTACTAGATCGGACTCATAGTGATTCTCCTGTTTACAACCTCCTAAGTGCTGGGATTACAGGCACACGCCACCACCCCCAGTCTCAGTTGCCATCTCAGTGTACCCCAGGGAGTGGGGCCAGCATAGCAGGCCTGGGGATTGAACCCCCAGCCCCTGCGCCTGCTTGCAGGTGCTTTAATCCACTGAGCTGTTTGGCTGGCTCTTGTCACATAAACTCTTACAGAGAAATGGCCAACCTTGCACCCAAATCATGAAGCCTGCTTTGAGGTTTAGCAGAAGGTTGCGCTTGTGTTTTTTCCTTGTTTTTTACGTGCTGCCTGACGCCATGACAAGAAATGCTGTGACTAAATTCCAAAAGAGTGAGTGTTACAGGGTGATTCAGCAGTGTACTGGCAGTGGGTCCTGTGCTAGGTCTCTTGGTCTAAGTTTTCTAACCTCCAGCTCCCCAAGAAGTGTTTGAAACCCTTTTAGCTGAGGGTGATTTACTCTCCAAGGCCCTTTTGGCAGTGTGTGGAAACAACTTCGGCATCTAGCGGCTGAAGCCAGGATGCTGCCAAGTGCCCTGCATGGTCCAGGTCCATCTGCGCAAGAAGGAACCCCTGGCCCCACTGCATCCAGGAGTGCAGAGGCTGAGAATGCCTCCTGTAGGAAGTTGCTAAGGTCAAGGTGCCACCAGAGAAGCTGACTGGGCCAGAGGGTACTGAAAGGTGTCGTTTCCCTGGTGACCTTATCATGGGTTGGGGATGATGATCTTACAGGCTTACAGCATTAGACACTGACTCTGAGGTGCCCTGGAACTGACCGAACTCTAGGACAGTGATGGCAAACCTTTTAGAGATGGAGTGTCCAAGCTGTGACCCAAACCCACTTACTTATCACAGAGGGTCAACACTTCAATTAAACCTGAATACTGAGGTTTTAGTTTAGAACAAACAGCACATATATCAACATCTTTTGTCTTAGAAGCAAACAATATCATACCATGAACTCACCACCGCTGCTCTGGGAGGTGGGCTTGTGCTGGAACACACAGAAAACTGTGCACACAAAGCTTTCCCTGCCTTAGTAAGTTACATTCTACATAGAAGGACTGGGTGGGCGGATGCTTGTGTTGGCCACAAAGCTCATGTGCTTGCTGTTGGTAGAGTGCTCGCGAATCTTGGGTCACCCCGTGCTGCCTCTTAGAATCTGAGTCAGAATAAAAGGAGGCTTTTTATGTAAAGATACATGAAACAGGGGCCAGGGAGATGGCTCAATAGAATAAGTGCTTGCCTGTCAAGTGCAAGGGTCTGAGTTCAATCCCTGGTTCCACCAAAAAAAAAAAAAAAAAAAAAAAGATACATGAAGCAAGTTTTGGCCTTCAGCTCCATTCTTGACATGTCCCGCCACCAAGACAGGAGATGCTGAACCTCGGGACAAGACCGTCCTCCTTTTTAAAGTGCTGGGATAGGTCTTGGCAGGCATTCCTGCCTCCCTCGTGTTCCTCCTTGGCTTCTACTAATTAGGTGCTTTTCATTCTCCACATTGATCCTGCTCATCAGTTTACTTCTTAGTCTTGTTGTCTTGGGGGAAGAGGACAGTTCAAAAGGATGTGTAGGCTTCACTGTATGACAGGGAAAATTAATAAGATTGCTGTTAGGACACTGTGCCTAACCAGAGCCTGTCTCAGTTTAGAGGGTAGCACTGCCATGACACATTTCAGAATGGATTAGATGGAGACAAGGACAGATGTACACGATCCTGTGCAAATACAGAGGACAGGGCCATTCCTGTGGAGTGTCTGCTGTAATCTATCAGATGCTGATTTACAGTTCTGGGAGGATGACTTCTGCCTGGGGATGGGTAGAAGGAGCTGCCATCACTCCTATGAGCCAGCTCCTGTCTGTGTGCCGCTTCCTGGGTTCTGTTCCGAGATTGGCTGTCAGGGCCAGAGCGATGGATGAGTCCAATATACAGTACCACTCGGTCTCTACCTTCTCCCTCTCAGCCAGGGAGACATTCATTTTGTGTACTTCCCAGTGGTGTTGTCAGCCCCCCAGGAAGTACAGCCAGGCTGGAGGGAGTGAGAGGAGGATGTAGAATCTCTGCAAAGAGGGGATTCTGCAGAGGGGAGCAGTGCTGGCGGAGCTAGTGTGTTTTGCTAGGATCCTGCTGAACTGAGCAAAGTACGAAGACTGTTTAGTGCTAAAGCACAGCACATACTCCCTGCCTTTGAGCACAGCACTGATCAGCTTGGAATGAACATAGAGAGCAGAAATGTAGGGTGGAGGTTAAGCAGGAACAGAGAAGTTGCCAATCTCAGTCATGTCCCTGCCACCATCATTCCTTGGCTTTCCCCGCAACAAGAGGGGTCTTGGTCTGCACACTGTGAGCAGAACAGCAGGCTCCCCTGGGCTTGGCTCCTGGCTCTGGTATGTAGGGACTTGTTGGTCTCTCAGTGTACCCAGGCAGACATGGCAGTGAGGAAAAGATAGACAAGAAGACAAGAGCTGGGTCAGGTGGTGGCCCATTGCCTGATTGGCAAATGACCTGAGAACAGTAGTAGGGAGTTTATTTATACCTTTGCAGAGTTAGTATCATGTGACACAAGGTTGCCTAGGGACTAACAGCTGACATTAACCAGGCTTTTTTTTTTTTTTTAAGACTGAGGTAGCTTGACTGTGTTAGACACTGAGGCTTTGGCCTGCCCTCACACCTATGACCAATTTCCAGCTTCGGTGGCTCCCCACATTGGTACTTTCAGTCATAAGACTCTGGGCAAGAAGCTTCTCTGAGGCTTTGGATCCAGCCTACAAAGGGGTTTGCTGAGACAGGACGTGGGTGTAAAGCCACCAATGTGCCTGGCATGCTGGCGACTCTGACCACACTGGTATCCAACTGTTGCTGAGCAGCCACACAGAACGTGAACATCCCGAGGGGCCTGTGAATCGCGGAAACTCAAAATGAGAAGTAGCAAGTACTAGTCTTACATCGCTACTGAAAGTCCAGTGTAAAATGTTTTAAAAAACAGGAATCTTGGTGATAGAAAATGAGGTTAGGGGCTCAAACCTGTAATTCCAGCACTTGGGAGGCTGAGGTGGGAGGATCCTTCTGAGTTTGAGGCCAGCTTGGGCTACAAAGTGAGTTTAAGTCCAGTCTGAACTGCATAGTGAGACGTTGTCACAAAAAGATGAAAAAAAAAGAAAAGAAAAGAAAAGAAAAGAAAAGAAAATGGGGTTAGGCATGGCAATTCTGAGTTTTAATGGCAGGGACAGAGAAATCGATAGCCTGAAAAGCTCTTCATTCGTCAGATATCAGCTGAAGGCCCCTAGAAAGTTTCTGTGAAACGAAGCCTTGGGACCATCCCGGGCTGGGCTGGAGGCTGTAGTGGGCTCCTGCTGTGAGATTCTAGTGATGCTTGGGGATCCTTGAGTATTGGATAACCAAGTACTTTGTTAGTTTCTTCCTTCAGTAATTAATATGATGATATCAAAGCTGTTTGCAATTAATTATTGCTCAGGCAGATTAATTTTATATTCCCTTAAAATGTGCTACATTTGAGAAGGCATCTGATAAGGAAAAGACCTTGTGTGTGACTGAGCTGCTTAAAAATGTGCAGTGGCATTTGTGTTTCACTGGGACACAGAGGTCTAGGGCTGCCTAATCCTGTGCTACTGGGATGCTGTGGAGAAGGAGGTAGGGAAGCAGGAGGAACAGGAGGGATTGTAGTTCCGGAACTGATTTTCTTTCTCCCTGTTGGGAATTTCTGTACCTCCTCTCCCAGGAGCTGTACTCGGAAGCTCAGGACGGAAAGAGCTGGTACTGCACTTTCTTCTGCATGGTCTCTGCACCTCTGCAGAGCTGGCCCTGCCCTTTCTGGGACCTGCACCCCCACGTGGTCACCCATCCAATCAGGAGCCCCCACTTGTTTGCTTATGTTAAGGTTAGGGGCTGTGAGCCCTGGGCTGGGGTGGGGTGGGGTGCGGTGGGGTGGGTGGGCCTCTGGGCTGTGACCACAGCAGCATTATAAGGCCAGCAGATCACAGCCACAGGGGGTGCTTGGTTAATCTCTGATACAGCTGGAAGCACTTCCTAGTGTTTTTGTCTCAGAGTCAATATTCTTTTCTCCCCCTTCTGCTCCTGGTTGGTAGGAAAGTGGAGAGTGATGCTCAGGTGTTCAGATGCCGGTGCAAGTCTGGGGGAAAGTGTCACCCCAAAAGACGCCTGGTGGACCCGGTCAGGGATTCGAATCCTTCTGCTTTCTTCAAGTTATTCAGAGGCAGAAATAGAAATTTGTATTTGTATCTGTTTTGACACAAATGTAACCCCCCACCAGCATTAGTCAGAGAATTCTACATTAGCGCCCGTGAAATATAACAGACAGATAAAGAAGAGTCCAATTTGGCTGGGCTTTGAAATCTAGTGATTTCAAATTAGAGCAGGAGAATTCATTCTGTGATAGCAGTGACTCCCAGTTGTGGTTTGTCTCAGAAATGGATTAAAACATGGTCATTTAGAAGTTTGTAAGTTGCGCTGGGTGACCTGGCTAGGAGAGGGCTACTCCTGCAAGGACACGTAGGAGGGAAGCTCGTCCCTGCGCCTGGTTCTCCAGTCTCTTGGCTGCATCAGTGGAGATGCCTGAGCACCGCACTACAGCAAATTTGAAACTCCTTAGGCCATCTGCGTGCCTAGCTGGGGTGATGGCTCCCCGGGGAAACGGACAGCCCCGTGCCTGGAGGCTCAGGGGCCTGTGAGGTTTGGGTCTCACCGGTCCAGTGCCGAGAGCCCTGAGCTGGAAAGTCACGGGCATGTTTCTTTCTGGAGTTACAACTCGGTACATGCTTTCTCCTGTAGGCAGCTGCTCCTGGCCAGCGATTGCCCTGGCTTGTTCCACTGGACGACGAGATTCTTCTCCTCTTACTGACGCTAAATGCCAGCACACAGCCTGCATACCAGGACGGGGAGCCCGGTGGAGCCTTGTGCCTGAGGATGGCCATTCCACTGCGCAGGATGAGGGCAGAGCGTGCAGCATCACCACCAGGGTAAGAGCTGCCTTTCTGCATCATTTCTCTGATGTCTGTTTTCTGTCAGAGGAGAAGGAGCCTTCCCAGGCACTGACTGAAGAAAGAGTGTGGGTCTGAAAGGGTCTGTTGGAGTCCTGTGTGGCTGTGTGTGGACCCCATGGAGCTGGAATCGAGACACATTCACACCGGGTCACACCCTGGAGGGCTTAGTGAGTGTCTGGCCCAGAAATGTTTTTGTCCGAGCCACATAACCTTTAAAACACCCTGGATTAGTTTTAATTAAACTTGAACGAGCCCACACATGCGTCAGGGCTTCCAGGTTCTTCTGGAACACCAAATGTGATACATCCAAACTAAGACCGTTCTCCTAAAGGAGACTGCAGCCGAGTCTCAAACTCTGCCTTAAACAAGATTGTTCAAAAAGCCCCCACCTGCCCCTTTACTTGGTTGACATGCTTGGCCATTGCAAACACTGAATTTTGCCAGGCTTGGTTGGTCCTCAGTCTTTTTGCTAACTCTTTGGCCAAAGAAATGGTAGTTTTGGCTAACTCTTCAGATGAAAGTGAATATCTTTTACTAGACTGAACAGCACTTCCAGGAAGTGGCAGTGGCTGCAGAGAGGACAGTAGATGATCCCTTCTGTGTGAGAGCCTAGAGTTAGCATGAGGAGCAGTCATACTGGTGTTGAGGAGGAGGACCCGGGACAACGCCAGGTGTCAGGTGCTGATGTAAAGCTTCACGGAGCGCTGAGGGAGGGCCGGGGAGGCAGGGAGGTGGGAAGGAGCACCATTTGTCTGGCTCAGGAACATTCACAGGTGTGTTCCTGCATGCAGTGTGGCCCGATTGAGGCAATGGGCATCTACTGCAGGCTTAGTGGGTCTCTTGGGATAAAGTCCTTATTTTCTTGGTTGCCAAGCTATCAATTGCCTTTTACTAACTGCACAGATTTCTGGCTGCTGGGATTCACTAAATCACTCACACTCCTGAGCAGCTCTCTATTGGAGACGAGCTGTGTGAAGGGCAGAAATCTCTCGAGCTTCCAGAGAGGCACATGCTCAATAAAGATCCAGGTGGGAATGAGACTGTGCTTGTATGATTGTCCCGGTTGCGGGAAGCAAGCATGGAGAGGGGAGGGAGAAGAACTGTCAGAGCTCTTATTTTAGAGTGAAGTTTTACCTGTGCCTCTTGCTGGATGTTTTCAGGAGACCCTTTGTGCTTGTTATTTTAAAGATAGGTTAGCCTTTCCTTCTGTAGATCAAGAATCTTCCTATTCAGGATCACTCACCGGGAAGAGGCAGCTCAAAGGCCAGCTTTCAGAGCCTCGGCTTTTGCTCCGCTGGTTGCTGCTGGTGGTGTATGGTCAGTGAAGGGGTGGGGTGGGCTCTTCTGTTCATTTCAGCATGAAAACCGGGTTCAGGCTGTGATGCTGGGAACCAGGGTGAGCGGAGAACCAGGCTGTGCAGTTCCTTCAAGTGGACCATGCCGGGGAAGCGAGTCATGCTGCAGTGGGCCTGGTGTTCCCTTGGCTGTGTGCTGGCTGGGAACTTCACACTTTCAGTCCCAGCTTGCCTGGTGGATTGGGCCGAACCTCTTGGAAAGGCTCTAAGGGAGAAGCTCTGAGCAGCACCCTGGGGTGTGCAGGCAGTGCTGCTCCTGGGAATAAAGACTCAAGTTCCGAGGGTTCCTGGAAGTTTATTTTTACATTCTTAGCCTGGGCAGTCTGAGATTGATGCCCCACAAACAACCATTTATTTCTCAGAGATGCAAGGTTCAGCTCCTGTTAAAAAAAAAACAAAACAAAAAACAAACAAACAAAAAAACATTGATTCCTTGGGCCTAGGTTCAAGGTTGCCACTGTCCCCACTTCCTAATCCACTGCAGGGTGGTAGGAGACCCTGGCTTGGGCCCACTTGCTGTTCCTCCTAGGCCTGGTGCTGCTTTCTGTGAGAGTTGCTCATCCCAGGGGTAGGGGTTCCTGAGGGCACACATGTCTCCTGGAGGGAGACTTTGTGGGGGGTGCCTAGGAGCAGACCCTGATGGGCAGGGGTGGAATGAGATTAGTTTTTAATTCTGTTTACATTTGCTCTGTTTTATTTGGTATAACATCGTATGGTGTATTTAGTCTGTTTTCTATTGCCTAATACAATACTGAGGACTGAGTCATTTGTCAAGCAAAGAGATTTGCTAAGTTGCAGCTTTGGAGGCTGAAAGTCCGTACAGCTCGTGGGTGCATGGTGGTGGGATGTGTGTGTGGAGAGAGGTGGTCGGGAGTATGTCTCGGCCACTGGCTCCTGCAGCTGCTCTCCTGAGCTCCGACTCCAAGTGCCACAGGGCTGCCTCAGCTGTTTCAGCAGGGCCCGCCTGCCCTGCCCCAATCCCTCCCACCAAGCCCACCTCAAATCGCCTCCATCTCTGCACTATTGCTGTACTGGGGCCACACTGCTGACAGTGACCCCGGGGGACTGAGCGCCTCTCAGGCATAGCCCTGGGAAGGTTAGAAATTGAATTTTGCATGCTCTTATAAAAATGCAAATACTTTTTTTCCTGTGCGTTTTAATGGAATGAGATGAAACTCATAGGAGAAAGCTCCAAAAAGATGGCAGTGTTCATGCTGAAACGGCCTTTTTCTTTAATGACATGGCTAATGTAGTGGTTTTTTTGGACAAGTAGAAGGAAAAGGGAAGTTGGGCCTGTATTTACTTTCATGGAATTGGCTTTTTAAAAGTGATGCTGCCCGGTAAGAAGAAGCTGGCTCGCATTGTGTGCTCCCTTTCTGAGCACAGTGAGCACTGTCCAGACGGCCCTGCGCGTGCGTGACGTGTGCAGGGCTGTGAGGGGATGCAGTCTCCAGCCTTGCAAAGTGAGTTTGAGAGCTCAGAGCCTTTTGTTAACCTTACACACACCAAGAGGCCTAAGGCAACCAAATACTGTGTATAGGGCTGTCGTTGTGAGTGACAGAGGGACGCAGCCAGACAGTCCATAGAGTGAGTCCAAGAGCCTCTTTGGGTAGCAGTGAAAATAGCTGTCAGTCCTGCTACTTTGTGGCCAAGTGCCACTACAACACAAGATGTCCCCAGTTTGGGACCCCACATATCCTCAGCCTGCTCATACAACATCGTTGGAAGGGACAGCATTTCTCAGGGCCGGTGGCAGGCAAGATATGCACATTAAAATATCAGCCATTCTCTCCTGCTTCCATTCAAAAAATAAGTGCACAGTTTGAGGTATAGTGGAAAGAGTCCGCCCATGAAAGCTGCATAGGGCTAGCTGGACCTCTACAATAAGGGGGTAATGATTGAGCCCTTGGTTGGGGAGTGTTAAGCATGTGGCTCATTCACTCAGTGAGGCTATGCACTGCCTGCCTACTGTGGTCAGTGCCACTCCCATGATTGAAGGTCGAACAAGGCTGTGTGTGAACAAGGCTGTGTGCCAAGCACATTCCACAGCACTCGTCTAGAGAAGGGGGTCAGCAAGTTATTCTTTGGTCACTGTTAATAGTTTTAACATGCATAGAAATAGAGAGGGCTACACATTGAATTCTTGTGTGCCCCTCATCCCGCTCCAAGCAGGCCAACTCACGGTCGTCTTGTGTGGTCAATGATTTTGCTTTTCCTCTGAGTTACTAGAAATGGATCCCAAATGCTATATAACTTTATCCATAAATATTTTAGTATGTCTTTCCAGCAGTTAAAGACTCCTTTTAAGGAACACCATTGTAGTCCCATTAGGACACCAAAAAATTAACAATATCAGTTGTTATTCTGATGTGCCTGAACGTAAGCATTTGGCTTGAGAATCAGCATTTATCCCAAGCCCGTATATTGGTTTTGTTGGCTTTTTTTTTTTTTAAATTTAATTTATCCTGTTTGGCTTCCTAGAGTCTGAATTTTGCTGACTGGATGAGCAGCAGTCGCATATTGTCATTCTGATCTACTTGGTAGGAAATGTCTCATCAGGTTTCAATCCGGGCATTGGCAGCCACTGATGACCATTCTCTAGGTCTATTATTATTATGAGCTGCAAAACAGTGGGGCTTTAATTCTATTACCTCTTCATTATTCATTAGCTGAAATCCTTTTTTCAAGGACAGTTTTATTGAGAGTCAATAAAAACTACCATTTCTTTTTCTTTCTTTTTTTTATTTTTTAGATTCTCTGTATCCTAGGCTAACCTTGAACTCATGATTTTCCCATCTCAGCCTCCTGAGTATGGAATTATAGGCATGTGCCGCCAAACCCAGTTTAAAAGATTCCTTTTAAATATGTGTACTTCATTGGTCCTTAGTATATTCATAAGATTTCACAGTCTTTTTTTTTTTTTTTTTTTTTTTTTTTAGTACAGTATCTATAGGGTCTCACTATGTAGATCAGATTCGTAGTGATCTTCCTGTTTTCAGCCTTTCAAGTACTGGGATTACAGGTGCGTGCCACCACACCCAGTCTCAGCGCACTCCGGGAGTGGGACCCGCATGGCATGCCAGGGATTGAACCCCGGTCGCTGTATTCACAATCATTTTAATCTAGAGTGTTTTTCTCACCCCTTAAAAGAAACCCATACTCATTAGCAATTTGCATTCTCTATCCCCAAGTTACGAGAAACCACTAATCTACTTCCTGTCCCTATAGGTATGCTTATTGTGCATGCCTCACACAGTTATGTGCCACATGCTGACGTTTCGAGATGACAGTTCCTCTCTGTTGTGGACTAGGACTGAGTATGACAGTGATCCCATAAGATTACATGGTAGCTATATTGGCTTTTGTTACTGTACTGTGTGATCTTGGCACAGTGACAAAATCGCCTAAGGACACATCTCTCAGAGTGTGTCCCCATTGACACAGAGCTGTAAATGGAGTAGTAGAATAAGTGGCCTTTGTATGCTTTCCTGTCAGCATCATGTTCTCGAAGAAGCTGACAGTGTAGATCAGTGTGGTTAGGTCAGGACTTCATTCCTTTCTTTGGCTGACTAACATCCTGTGAGACCCCACATTGTGATTTTTTTTTTTTTTTTCTTTTCTTTTTGGTCTTTTTCAGACAGGGTCTCGCTGTGCAGCTCAGACTGGCCTGGAACTCACTTTGTACCCTAAGTGGGCCTCGCACTTGCAGCGATCCTCCTGCCTCAGCACACTGTGTTGACGTGCTCGTCAGTTCATCAGTGGATGGACCTGTGGGCAGTTTCCTCTTTTTGGCCCTCCTGAGCACAGCTACTGGGAACATGCAGTTTTTAGTTTTGTTTGGACGCAGACTGTAATTTCTCTTGGTAGTACTCCCAGGAGTGGAGCGGGTGGGAGGTCTCAGGTGAGTGGGTGTGAGGTCTCAGCAGGATCCAGGGGGTTCCCGTGGCCCTGGCTCAGTTCTTCAGGGGAGGTGTGTCGCAAGAGTGAGGCTGACCTTCGTGACCTCTGGCCTGTCCTCTGACAGTGGGATCTCTCTTTCTTACATGCTTCCTTGCCATAGGGTCATGTCATGCCTTGCAGCCTCCAGAATTGTGAGTTAAAGGAACCTCTTTTTTTAAATCAAATTTCCCAACTTGAGTTATTTCACTGTAGCGGTGAGATGTGGATCAGTATGTCTGGTGGGCTTATTTCTTGGTGTACTCATAGTTCTGCTCCTTTGCTCTTCTCTCTGACCTGTCTGTGTCACACTGTCTTGACTACTTCAGCCTTGGAATGTAATAAGTTGCAAAGTTCGAGCCCCCTCCCTTGTTTTTTATCAATACTGTCTTGGCTAGCCTGGGTCCCTTGGGTTTCCATATGAGTTTTACAAACCAGTTGTTGATTTTTGAGAAGAAGATTTTGAATTTGTAAAGTGGAGAAGTGTTGCCATTTTACCAGTAGTGTGTCGTCCAACTCACAACCATAGTAGTCTTTCCATAGTCTTTCCATGACTGATATTACTTTAACTGCTTTCAACCGTGTTTTCTATAGAGAGCCCTTCCTGGTCCTCATCATAGCCCGGGAAGTTTATATTTGTAATTTCATGAAAACTTATTGGAACTCTAGTGAGTTAATTGCATTCTACCACTTCTAGGGCAACCCAAGGTGAGAATAAAGACACTAAATCATGTTTATAGGTATGAGGAGTCAAAGGGTCCTAAGTCCAGCTGCAGTAATGGCTATCTGGAACGAAGGCCTCAACTCAGGGCCAGACCCAGGTTTTATTAATTTGTGAAGAGAGGAGTGGCTTGAGGATGATTGACTAAGGCTGGTGGGAAGTGAGTGCTGTGAGCTGGGCTAGGTAAGAGGCTTGAAATCACCTCTGCAATATGCAGAGAAGGGTATGCAGAGAGGGTAATCTCTATGACAGAACCGAGGGAGGCTCTAATGTTTTGGAAAGGTTGGTGCTTCGGCTCTGATGCATAACCTTTCAAACCCCAGAAAGTCATCCTTGAGGCTTATTCCCAGGATTTCCTATTACACAAGCTAATGTTATCAGAAAATAGTAATTTAATTCTTTGTTTTCAATCTGGAGGTATTTTGTTTCTTTTCCTTGTCTAATTTTTTGCTACTAGAAATTCTAGTACCATACTAAGTAGAAATAAGGAGAATGGGTTTTCTATCTTTCGTCATCAAGTATGTTTTAAGGTGTGGTTTTCTCCCCATAGATGTCCTTTATCAACTTGGGAAAGTTTTCTTCTGAATTTGGTGTGTACGTGTGTTTAACCGTGATGGGGCTTTGGATTTCTCAAATGCTTTTGCATTTATTGTAATGATAATGTCTTCCCATTTCTTTTCTTAGTGTGTCTTTATGATTTACATATGTTAGGTCAGCCTTATACTTCCTGAAACAAATTTTAGTAATCCTGATATATAATCCCTTTCATATCTTGTTGGATTTGGTTTGCTGTGCTTTGTTGAAAAATTTTCATGTGTGTTCCTAAGAGCCACTGGTCTGTGGATTTCTTGTGTGGTCTTTTTCTAGCTTGGTGTGAGGGTGATACTGGCTTCATAGAATGAACTGGGAACTGCACTGTCCTCTTTTACTTTCTGTAGGTTTGTATTTCTAGCAGTTTGTCCACTTTTGGCTTCTGTGGTCCTGGATGTATAATTGCATAGCAACGCCTTCATTGTCTTCTTTCTTTTGATGTCCACGGTGAGGTCTGAAGTGCTTATTTACTGAGCCAGATTCCTTAGTAGACCAAATCTTGGGTCTCTGAAGTGTTGAGATTCCCTGATGTTTAAAGGAATGTTTGTTAAGATAGTGTGAGTTTTCTTATAGGATCTTTTTTTAAAACTTTCCCCAGTAGTTTCAAATCAGCATGTCCTAGGGTTCTAGAAATACATTATACAGAAAACTTGATGGCAGAAGCTGCACAGGGTTTGTTTTCCAAAGAAAAGTACTGTTTCAAGGGAGAAAGAACTTCCTAGGGATACCGCAGAGCTGTTTCAAAAATCATTGGAACAAGGCCTGTGAATGGAAGTGGAGGGCCCAGGTCACAGTCTGCTTTAAGAGGTAATAAATATGGCTGAGTTTAAAGAAAAAAAAAAAAAAAAGAAAAAATAACTTTCATCACTGATTTCACTCTCATTTTGTCTCATTTCTTTCATTTTATTTTATTTTATTTTTTTAGTTTGGCTAAAGGTTTATCAATTTCATTTTTTTTTTTTTTTTAACATAACCAACTTTTGGTTTTGTAGATTTTTTTTTTTTTAGTACTGGGCATTGAATACAGGGATGTTTTAGCACCACTGAGCTATATTCCCAACACTTTTACTTTTTGCTTTGAGGCAGGATCTCACTAAGTTGCCCACTTCTGCCTCAGCCTGCCAGAGTGCTAGCATTAGAGCTGTGTACTGTGTGCCACCATGCCTGGTGACTTTGTTGATTTAAAAAAATTTTTATCCAGGCACTCAATTTTAATAACTTCTAGTTTAATCATTATTTTCTCTTCTCTTTCTAGGTTCTTACGGGACAAAATTATCAATTTGATATCTTTCTTTTAATATAGGTGTATAAAGCTATCAATTTTCTTCTAAACACAGTTGTATCAAACACCCTCAAGTGAGTTATGTTCATTAAAATTTTTGTCTTTGTTCATCTCAAAGCAGTTTTAATTTTCTTTAAACTTTTTCCTTTGGTTATTGGTTTTGATTATTATTTATTTTTCTTTTTTTGAGGCAGGTCTCACTGTGTAATTTAGCCTGGTCTTGAATTCACTATATAATCCAGGATGGCCTCAAATTTGAGGTAATCCTCCTGCCTTCACCTCCCAAGGGCTGGAATTATAGGCATGAGCCACCATGTCCTTGACTTACTGGTTGTTTAAGAGGGTGTTAATTTTCCTCAGGTTTAGGTTGTTAATGGGGATAGAACCTCCTTCCACTTTGGCTGGTTCATATGCTGGTGCCAGTTAAAAGTTTCTGCTGCCTTTGGCCTTGGAACAACCCCAGACACTTGCAAGTTGTGGGTGTGGCCTTCAGCCTGTGGACTGGAGGAGCTGCTGGCACTCAGGTGGAGGAGCTCTGGGGTGCAGGCAGGCAGTGAGGGCTGCCCTTGAAGGGCTCCTGGGCCTGGTGGCCTCCTTCTCTCCCTGCAGGCCCAGAGACCTGAGATGCTGGCTCCTCACTGTGTGCTGCTGCCCCAGTGTCTGTGGCCACCACAGGTCCAGGGTGAGGCTGAGTGGTGATGACAGGAGCTGAGCGACCTCACCTCCTTGACTGCCTTCTCTCGAGTGCTTTGTCACAGGGAAGGGGGCTGGCCAGCATCCTGAAAGTGTGCTGAGGCTTGTTTCCTGACTGAACCTGGTCTACCTGGGGGATCTTCTGTGCACTGTGGTGTTGAGTAGACTTCCCCCCAGCTGTTTGTTGGGTCTCCTTACTCTATAAGGCTCCGATCTCCTTCTACCCTTGCACACATTCTAATGAGCCCAGTGGCGATTGAGAGTGGGATACTGGAATCGCCAGCTATTATTAGAATTATTTCCTTCTTCTTTCAGTTCTGTCAGTGTTGTTCTGTCTTTTTTCCATCCTACCTCATTTGGGACCTTAGCTTCAGAATGTGCCACTCCCAACCACCCTTCTGTCCTCTGCTGCTGCTGTGACTGAGTCTCCGCTGTCACCAGACAGTCTCAGGTATCCTGTGGAGGACATGGGCCCTGACTCCCCACTGACGGGTGAGGTGCAGGTGCATGGCCTCCATCAAGAAAAATAATCCTCAGGACGCATCAACAAGCAGCAGAAGGGATTTATTGGGTAGAAGTTTAGAGTTTCTTTCCTTTTTTCTTTTTTAATGTATTTTAGTTCAGGGCTTACAGGGTCTCACTACGTAGATCAGATTCATAGTCATTCTTCTGTTTTCAGCCTCCCAAGCACTGGGAGGCTTGCACCACCATGCCCAGTTTCCCTTACTGTTGAGACAGTAAGCACTGAGGTGCACCCCCGGGGGCAGGGCCAGCACTGCAGGCCTGGGATTAAACCCCAGCACTTTAGTCTGAGGGTAATGGATAGAGTTACTGTCTCTTCTTCTTCTTCTTCTTCTTCTTCTTCTTCTTCTTCTTCTTCTTCTTCTTCTTCTTCTTCTTCTTCTTCTTCTTCTTCTTCTTCTCTCTCACTCTTTCTTTTTCTTTTTTTATTTCTTTCTAAATGAATTGGGTAGAATTTTAAAAGTACACAAAGAAATACAGCATAGACCTTTAAGAGGTGCAGCGGTTCCAAAAGATTTTACATCAGACTCCTTCCCTTATTCTCTTTGACACTATTGCTGCATACATGTGTACTTATAATTCTTACGCTTTTTTGATGGAGGTACTCTTTTTCTTTGTCTGCCTTTTGTCTCTACCAACATTTTGCCCTAGCTTTTTGCATGACATTCAGGTTGACGCATTTATTTGTTCTCTTTATTTCAACCGATTTATATTTTTGAATGTAAATAATTGTTTTCCAGTGTACCACTTACATTGTTTCTGTTGCTGTACGCTTCATTATAGGGATATTTTTGTAAAGAAAAATGTCTCTCCTTAACTCATACTGTTTTCCTAGCATATAATTCATGCAGGAAGGCAGAATAAATGTTTGATTTTTGCTTTATGTTTCACTGAATAATGAAATTAGTATTCTCGCACACTCCAAAAGTGACCAAGATATTTGTTTTAAAACATTATTATGAAGTCAGGAATTTTTACATACTTGGTGCTTCAGTCCATTAAAAATGTCTTTGTCTGGGGCTGGCGAGATAGCTCAGTGGACTAAGCATCTGCTTAGGCAAGTGCAGGCACCAGGGTTTGATCCTCAGTGCTGCCCCCGGGGCGTGCTGAGCCAGTGGTCGAGTCTGGACGACTTGGGTATGATGGTGCACGCCTGAAATCCCAGGACTGAGGAGGTTGAAAACAGGAGAATCACTAGGAGACTGAACTGTATAGTGAGACCCTGAAACAAATACATACGTGAAAATTTTTTTTTCCTTTTCCATCTGAGGCACGGACTTCCCGACTTCCACAGCGGGAGTCTCCTTAGTCTCATGTAGTCTTCGACTCTTTTTTTTTTTTTTTTTTTTTTTTTGCATTAAAATATTATCTTTATTTTTCAGACAGGGTTCACTATGTAGTCCACAATACCTTTGAAATCACTAGGTAGACCAGGCTGGCTTTGGCCAGTGACACACCTCCCTCAGCCTCCTGAATGCTAGGATTACAAATGAGTGCCACATCTTGCTTTATCCCCATTTTATCCATGAGGAAACTAAGGCGCAGAGAGGTGCAGTGACTTGCTGAGATGACACAGGGAAGACATGGGTAGAGCTGAGGTTTGAACCTGGGTAGCTTAGTTATGTCTCACTGTTTATCCCAGGCTGGCCTGCAACTCATGGTGATCATCTAGCTTCAGCTCCTAAGTGCTGCGATGACAGTCACACAGCACCAAACGGGCCTGCTGGGCCCTTAAGAGTCATGCCGGGTCCAGCCCACTCTTCCTGCCCAGGATGAAGCATGGCTGACAGGAAGGTCAATTCTGGTTCCGCCACTTACTATGAAACTTGACAGACGGGGGTGGGCTGGAAAGTTGGCTTGGTTCTATCTAGGGTCCACCTGGGTGCCTGCCCCTGACAGGCTGGTGCTCAGGGCTGCTCGGAGCTCCTTGGGCGTGAAGACACCCAGCTCCGTAATAATGCCACCAGTGATGAGGTCATGTGGGGTGACATCAAAGGCGGGATTCCAAACCTCAATACCAGGTGCTGCAATCCTGACCCCGTTTACATCAGTGAGCTCGTGGGCGGGGCGTTCCTCAATGACGATATCCTGGCCAGTCTCCAGACGGAGATCACAAGAGGAGCTGGGGGCAGCCACGTAGAAGGGGATGCTGTGGTGCTTGGCAGCAATGGCCAGCTGGTAGGTGCCCACTTTGTTGGCAGTGTCTCCGTTGGCGACCACCCGGTCAGCTCCCACGACAACAGCTGATACGCCCCTGTGGGCCATGGCGGCAGCTGCCATGCTGTCAGCAATGAGGGTGGCAGGGATGCCCTCGTATACCAGCTCGAAGGCTGTCAGCCGTGCACCCTGGTTGTAGGGCCGGGTTTCCGTGCAGAAGGCTTGCTCCAGGCGGCCCAACTGGTGCAGTGACCGGATCACACCCAGGGCTGTGCCGTAGCCAGCGGTGGCCAGTGTGCCAGTGTTGCAGTGGGTCAGCACGCTCACCTTGCCACCCTGGGGGGCTGCCCGGTCCAGGAGGTGGTAGGCTCCCAGGTCCCCGATGCTACGGTTGTCCCTCAGGTCTTTCTCCAGCATGTCCTCGGCGTAGCGGATCACTCTCTCCCGCACCGCCTCCTCGGTGGCGCCGTCGCGTGCCGCCTCCTGGGCCGCAGCGGCCCCCAGGTCGCGGGCGGCGCGGGCCATGTTCACCGCGGTGGGTCGCGCGGTGACGAGGAGGCTCAGCCGGTCGCGCACGAAGGCCGCGAGCTCTGCGGGGCCCGGGCCGCCCGCGCCGGAGCGCAGCTCCACGGCGAGGCTGAGACATCCGACGAGCGCAATGGCGGGGGCACCGCGCACCTTCATGTCGCGGATGGCCTCGCAGGCCTGCTGCACCGAGACCACCGCTTCGTAGAGGCTCTGCTGGGGCAGCAGCAGCTGGTTGAGCACCTGCAGGGAGCCCGGCTTGTAGCGGATGGACTCCAGCGCCATGCTGCCACCACGCCCCTCTTCGACTCTTTATCCTGTTGTCTCTGCACGTTTCTTTGCTTTCTGCTGTAGTAAGGTATTGCAGGCTTATCCAGTGCTTGCCTGCCTCACGATATGATTGCCTTTACTCCGAGGACACTGGATTTTTTTTATTTTTTTTTTTTTTTTTTTTTTGAAAACATGAGAAATTGTAGTTAGGTATCTCAGTTTCGTCAGTTTTGGGACTGGTGCCTTGGGTGGGTTTCCCAAGAAGCAGCCTGAGGCCGACTGTGGGGAAGGTGTTTGGTGGGAGCCCTGGAGAGCACCAGCCTTTGAAGCGGAGGAAGCGGGCACACGGAGGTGTGGACTCGAGGGTGTCCGCAGAAAAAGCCCTGACTTGGGGAGGCGTGCAGGGAGCAGCTCTGTCCGCCTCGCCTCGCTGTCTGTCCGGCAGGCACGTGACTCTGGGCATGCAGCTGCTGTCCTGCTGGAGATAATTCCTAAAGTGGGACTTGGCGGGGAGCCCTCGCTCTCCATACCCCAAGAAACTGCGACAGTGAGTGCCTTGGCTTGGGAGGGGAGGGTCCGATGCACCACGGGTCAGAAGAGAAGAAAGATTTTTCCCTTGCCAAAAAACCAAGTCATGAGCTCAGATTGATATTTCCAATCCAAATTTGGGATCAGGGGTTATTTTACTTAATTTGTTTGATTTTTTTTTTTTTTTTTTTTTTTTTGTATTTTAGGGAAGGGTCTACAGGGTGTTCAGGGTCTCACTACTAGATCAGGCTCTAGTGATCCACCTGTTTACAGCTTCCCGAGAGCTGGGATTATAGGTGTGTACCACCACGCCCAGTCTCAATCGCTGTCTCAGTGTGTCCCAGGGGTGAGGCCAGATGGCAGGCCCAGGGATCGAACCCCGAGCTCCGGCACCTGCTTGCAGGAGCTTTAATCTGCTGAGCTATGTGGCCTGCCCTCGTTTAATTTTTATATTGCTGGGTTTTTTTGTGTCCAGACTTTAGGGTGCCTAGTACTGTTCACATAACAGCTTATTTGCTTTATCCCTGTTTCTGAGTAGTTATACCAATATGATTACTGAAGATCAAGGTTTCTGTAAGACTTTTGTCCTAAGGTGCGTACTGTATGAGTTGGCATGTATAGTCGTTAGGCTTTAAAATATTTTGAAGTCATTCATCTTTTAAAGGTAAACCACCATTTTGATGCACAGTTAAGGTTTAAATTTGAGGAAATGCTTCATTTTTACTTAATTTTGTTTTCATAACTATGTGAAACAGTTACATGGTTTTCAGTTCCATTGCTGTCTCTTATGCTGTTTCTTTTTTCTTCATGGAGGAAAACACTTTACTCATTTTGGGTTTATGTTTTTTATAATATAAGCATATACACATATATAAACATGTGTATGTATGTGTGTATGATGTTGTCATTCTGTTAGATAAATTGTGGCATACTGTTGACACTTCCATAGCTTGCTCTTTTCTCCACTTAACTAAAACAGCCTAGAAATCACTGCATCACTTTGTTCCATTTTTCGTCACTTTTTCCCCCCATCCAATCCTCTATTGATAGATAGTTGGATGGCTTCCAGTTATGCAAATATTTTCACATTTTGCCTCCCTTTGGGAAACATTTGGAGAAAAAAAATTTCTGGGTCAAAAGATGAAGACCTATACAGTTTTGCTAAATTCTGACCAATTCTGCTCCCCAGAGTGTCTCTTTTATTTTGCATTTACACCACGACATAAACAGCGCCTACTTTCCACTGACTCATCTGCCCAATAAGGAGTTTTGTCTTTGAGTTTCCCCCAGTTTTGTTACATTAAACTGTAGTTTCACTTGCAGTTATCCTCTCATGAGCAAAGTTGAACATCTTCCGAACTTAAGGACTGCACTTTTTTCTGTGAGCTCTTTTGCCTCATCTCTTGTCTATTTTTCTATATTGCTACTTCTCTTTTTCTCCTCTGTCTTAAAGTCCTTAATATGCTATGCTTATTAACCTCTCATCTGTGACATGCATATGCATGACTACTTTTTAAATATTTCCTTTTTATGTTACTATGGTGTGTTTTTTCTATATCAAAAATTGCTCACATGTAGTCAAATTTTTCTTTCATTATTTTTTCTCTATGTTTTGAGTCAGAATTAGGAAAGTTTTTCCTCTTTCTGGCTTATAAATGAGCTGACCTGTATTTTCATTTAGGAGGTGTATGCTTCACTGAATGTCTACATCTGTGTGCGTGCAGGCATGTGCACACACACACACACAGCACACCCACAGGCACACAGACGTGCACAACATGTGTGTACAATGCACACACATGTACACACACGTGCACACATGTGTGCATACACATGTGCGCAAACACACACACACACACACACACACACACACGCTCTCTCTCACACTGGTTATGTGCACTCTTGTCCCTCAGGCAGATCTGGATTCTGACCTCGGCAGAGCCTCAGCTGCCCCAGTCTCTTACATGTGTCATGCGAGACCTGTGCACATCCTCCCGTGTACTATAAATCATCTCTAGATGACTCCTAGTACCTACCACCTCAATACTGTGTAAATAGTTGTCATGGTGAGTGTTTAGGGAAGGATGAGCAATAAATGCAGTTTGTATGTGTTCAGTAAAGATGCAAGTTTTATATTTTGTTTTTTGAGGTACTGGGAAATGAGGTTCTGTGGCCTTTGTACTGAGCCCTTCACATTTTAAAAAAGATTTTATTTTGAGATGGACCACTGCTAAGTCAGTAAGTGGCCCAGGCTTGGCTTGGACTTGTAATTGTCTCGCCTAGGCCTCCCCTCAGTGCTGAGATTTAAAGTGTGGTCACCATGCATGGCTTAAAAAATATCTTTGATTTGCAATTGATTGGGATGTGAACTCTTGGGTATGGAGGGCCAACTGTGCACTGTATGTACTGTATCTTATATTTATTTATCTGTGTATGAAATATATTTATAAATGTTTAAATTTTGTATACACATAGGTATACCTTTGACTCAGTACATGTTTCCTGAAAGAACTAAATGAAATGTAATTAAATCAGTGTTTGTATGAACTCAGATATCTTGAAGCTGGTGATGTTCAGCGTCTCATTCTCTTCATGCGACCTTGCATGTGCGCCCTGGGAAGAGTGGGCTGTGCTAGGCCAGGCTGGAGCCCTGCCCTGGCCTTGGCCTTAGACTCTGAGCAGCTGCTCCCTTCTCCTGTGATCCAGCTTCTTCCTCTGCCACATCCCAGGGGAGGAGCTGACCATGTGTGGGATGGAAAGGAGCTAGCTGACTGCAGTTAGTACGAGGGAGAGCTCGGTCTTACTTCCTGCCCCTGTTGGCTGATGCAGTCTGGGCTCAGCCAAGGGAACCAGCACTGATGGGGCATCTAGCTGCCTTCTGAACCAGAGCCCTTAAGCTGGTCTGTGAGAGATACGATCCTGCTGTCCCTTGAAGCCTCTAACAAGAGACCTCTGATTGTACCACATGGGCTGCTTTTGTGGTTAGACTTTGTAGACTAGATGGACCTCCTTAACAAGGAAGGAGTTCCCTAGTGCACAGTAAATAAAAAGGGAGAACAGAGTAGGGAGACTAATAGTGTAGAGATAACGGTGCTCTTCAGAGACATGGTGTCGAAAGATTGGGGAGGGAGCCCACTCCCTCAAATCGGGAGGCCACATCCATGGCCGGTGTCACGAAGACAGACAGTGACTTCCCTCATCGCTGGCATCCAGGAAGCCGAGCAGGTGGGGGATAATTCACCCGAAGATAACTTCCATTAGAGTCTTTGCAGCAGCTTAGCTAAGTAGCTCCTTGGAACATTTTACTATTACATTTGCCATGAGCATGAGCTGGCTTTCACAGATCTGAAGTTGTATAAATATTTGGACCAACTCAGCAGCTTTGATTTAGACCCTGCAAAGAAGACATCTAATTGAAAACAGAAAGCAGGGAGGGAAATGGAGTTTCTGGAAGAGGTTGGCAAACCTATTAACCAGTGCGCCCAGCTGTGTTACAGTCTCTGGTTACATGGAACTTGGTCAGCAGTGGTGGCTCATATCCAATACTCCTGTGTTCTTCAACACTGCAGACTCCCTCCTGGGCCGGACGGCAGGGGCTGCATTGTTAAGGCTGTGACTTCTGGTGTATTCTTTTCAGAGAAGGAATCTTCTTTCTTCCTTCACAGACTACTTTTCACAGCATGAGGGGAAAGAGTCTTTTCTGACTTTCCTGCCTCCTTTACTGGGCTTACTGTCCACCAATTTAGGCAATTCGAAAAATAGCCCTCCTCCTCCAGTATGGCCTTTCCTGTCCAACCAGGTGCCACATTTTGTCACTTCCACTTTATATATAGAACTATCCTGGATTTGTCACTGTCTTGTGCACCTCTGCTATGTGAGTTGGGCCCTTGCCTCCTGTGCCCTGTTCCCCTGTACCCTGGGGGCCTCCTGGGTTCCTGGTCTTGCCTCTGAGGGTTTCATCTCTGTGGTGAGTTCAGTCTTTGTTGTTCATATTAATTACTGGCAGTAGTGGGACTTAAACTCAGGGCATCCACACAAAGCCACCTCTCCAGCCCTGTTTTTTAATTGGCTATTTTGAGACAGGCTCTCACTAGGTTGTGCAGGCTGGGCTCAGACCTGTGAATCTTCTGCTTCAGCCTCTGGAAGTGCTAGGGTTATGGCATGTACTATTGCACCAGGCTTATTGTTTTGTAATCTATGAAGGAAAGAAACTTATCTTGTAGTCCTAGAGGCTGGGAGGTCTAAGAACATGATGCCACCAACCTTGACAAGGGCCTCCAGCTCGCAGAATGGCAGGCACAGCCTCACTAAGATCTCCCTGATTCAGGGCCCCAAGTGCAGCCACGCCCACTGTTGACTAAGACCCTTAGTGAATTTGCTGACAGGATGCAACCCAGATTTCTCTGACTGCAGCAGTAGCCCCTCACCCTGCCCTCCTCCATCGGGAGCTTTGCCTTTTCACTCGGTCAACTTTGCTTGAACTAGAGCATCTGAACTGTGTCCCCTCTGCTGTGAAGCTGCTGCAGCCAGAGGTCTCTGGTCCTTTCTCAGTAATCCCACAGGTGCTTGGCTCAGGCCTGGTGGAGCACTTTCTGCACTGGGAGATGGAGAGGCCCGAGGAGCTGAGCAGTGGGGAGAATGTAGGCTTTGGCATTAATTCAGCCTGGGTTTAAGTCTTGGCTCTGTCATTTCTGAGTTGCTTGATCTTGGACTCAACATTCTCAGCAACTTTTTCCACACTTCTTTCTTTACAGTGCTGGGAGGGTTAAGTGACCCAATGTGAACCTCATCTCATGTGTCTGGTGAGAACTGTAGGTGACAGTCGCCTTCTATCTGTGCCATCTGCGCAAAGGGAGTTTGACTATAGTGGATCATGTTTGAAACTTAATGTTTTCTCTGAGAAATGGGTCTAGCACAGCCTGGTTCATGTTAGAAATAAAGCAGCCATGTGGCTGACAAATGTAGACTGTGTTTGCAGAGACGACTGTAGCTTAGGGCAGCATGGGAGACTGTGAGGGGCCAGGAGGTGGAGGAGCAGTGCGCGCACACCGAGACTGAGCATGCCGCTCACCTGAAGAGGTTTCGCCGGATCGTAAGGCTGTACCTGAAACTCCATCCTAGCAAGTACACCGATACCTGCAGGACACATGGTACTTAAGGACAGGGAGATAATTATATCCTGTTGCTTGTCCACGTCCAAACCCAGTCTGTGGCTCTTTTAAGGGAGGAAGACATTGTTGTTCGTATTAATTACTGGCAATAGTGGAGCATAGAGGCAAAACCTACATCCTCAGCAAGCCGAGTTCCTCTGGGTGGTTTTATGCGCAGCGTGGAGTGGAGGAGAAGACTTGTTCTGCGGGCTTAGATTGTCCACCCCTCTCCCTGGGGATGGATGGGAAGAAGGAGCCGTAAGCCTGGTAGCAGCAGGCTATCATGAGCCTGTCCTATGGGAACTGAGTATTATTCTTACCCCAGAGAGCCTCATGGTTGAGCTGTGAAGATGCTTAGACTTCATGACTTCACAGCACATTGTGTGCGTGTGTGTGTGTGTGTGTGTGTGTGTGTGTGTGTATAGGAGTCAGGGGTGGGGCTGAAGTTCGAATGCTTGATAAGTAATATTTAGGATTCATAAAATTATTTTTGCAGTCTTCTCTATTTTCTACAAAATTTGATCTCTAAGCCCAGTTTTTTGAAAAACGATTTGGAGACTTGATTTTCCTCTTGTCAGGTGGTGTCGTAGCATGTTCTTTCTCATCGTGCTTTCTGCCTTGCTCTCCTTGTAGCCTGCCTTTGGGAGGGCTTGGGTTGGAAATAGGCTTGAGCAGGCACGGTGGGTCACAGTTCTAATGCAGCTTGTGGTCTTCTAGGCGCAGCGGGACCTTCCACATCTCCCTTTCTGGCCAGCACGCTGCTGCCTGTGTCCATCATGGTGTTTGGTGAGTTTTTCCGTCACCCTGGACAAGACGAGGAACTGGTCAACCTGAACGTGGGGGGCTTTAAGCAGTCTGTGGACCAGAGGACCCTGCTGCGGTTCCCTCACACCCGCCTGGGAAAGCTGCTCACCTGCCACTCGGAAGAAGCAATTCTGGAGCTGTGTGATGACTACAGTGTGGCTGACAAAGAGTACTACTTCGATCGGAACCCGTCCTTGTTCAGATATGTGTTGAATTTTTATTACACGGGGAAGCTGCATGTCATGGAGGAGTTGTGCGTGTTCTCATTCTCCCAGGAGATCGAGTACTGGGGCATCAACGAGCTGTTCATCGACTCCTGCTGCAGCAGTCGCTACCAGGAACGCAAGGAGGAGAGCCAGGACAAAGACTGGGAGCAGAGAAGCAATGATGTGAGCACTGATTCCTCCTTTGAAGAGTCTTCTCTCTTTGAGAAGGAGCTGGAGAAGTTTGACCGGATGAGATTTGGTCAGCTCCGGAAGAAAATCTGGATTCGGATGGAGAACCCAGCGTACTGCCTGTCTGCCAAGCTGATTGCCGTCTCATCGCTGAGTGTGGTGCTGGCCTCCATTGTGGCCATGTGTGTGCACAGCATGGCCGAGTTCCAGAACGAGGACGGAGAGGTTGATGACCCTGTGCTGGAAGGCGTTGAGATTGCGTGCATTGCCTGGTTCACAGGGGAGCTTGCCATCCGGTTGGCGGCTGCTCCCTGCCAGAAGAAGTTCTGGAAGAATCCTCTGAACATCATCGACTTTGTCTCTATCATTCCCTTCTATGCCACGCTGGCGGTGGACACCAAGGAGGAGGAGAGCGAGGACATTGAGAACATGGGCAAGGTGGTCCAGATTCTGCGGCTCATGCGGATTTTCCGCATTTTGAAGCTTGCCCGGCACTCAGTAGGACTGCGGTCTCTTGGGGCCACGCTGAGACACAGCTACCATGAGGTTGGGCTCCTGCTCCTTTTCCTGTCTGTTGGTATCTCCATCTTCTCTGTGCTTATCTACTCTGTGGAGAAAGATGACCTTGCATCCAGCCTCACCAGCATTCCCATCTGTTGGTGGTGGGCCACAATCAGCATGACAACTGTGGGCTATGGGGACACCCACCCCGTCACCTTGGCAGGGAAGATCATTGCGAGCACCTGCATCATCTGTGGCATACTGGTGGTGGCTCTGCCTATCACCATCATCTTTAACAAGTTTTCTAAGTATTACCAGAAGCAAAAGGACATGGATGTGGACCAGTGCAGTGAGGAGCCCCTGGAGAAGTGTCAGGAGCTACCTTACTTTAATATCCGGGATATTTATGCACAGAAGGTCCACGCCTTCCTTGCCAGCCTGTCTTCAGTTGGCATCGTGGTGAGCGATCCTGACTCCACAGATTCCTCCAGCATGGATGGCAACGGGGATGCTTATAAAACAGCATCCTTGGAGAATTGCACAGTACCGTGAGCAGGGGCTTCTGTGCCTCTACTTGTGTCCTTTCCCAACATTAGGTTAACACAGCTTTATAAACCTCAGTGGTTTGTTAAAATCATTTACTTCTCAGGGTGTAACTTCTAGCCATAGTTGGACAATCACTGCTGAATTTTGAGATGATAGAATTATCTTTATTTTTTATCAGGGAGGTCAATTAAATGCCTTGTTCTGAAATTTATTTTTTACAGAGAGAGTTGTGATATGGTTTTGGAAAAAAAAATAGTCTATGGCATTGGGTGGGATTTGTGGCTGCAGCTTACGCCTCATTCTGCATTGTCATTTACTCACATTGAGCTAACTGTAAAACCTGACCAGGCAGACCAGAGCCAGCTGATAAAGACACATGCATGTAAGATCCGCACAGTAAGGCGGTGCATGTAAATCCATAGCTGTGCTCTACACATGGAAATCAGGAGCCTAATAAACTTCCCAATTCAGTATGAAAAGTGTCTTGTCATGTTTTTATGTCTAATAAGTACATCCACTTATATTGGCTCAAAAGGGAAAAGCTCTTTTCAGAATATTGAGGGCCCTTTCTTTATGTTTCTGAATTTTGGATAAATGCTGATGGGACCTTTGTGTTTAGTAGCCTGCGGGGTCAGTGGGGAGAAGAGCAAGCCTGTGCTTGAACTGCGCCATCCAGGTTAAACAGGAACACGGGTGCTGGGACGCATGAGGGAAGTCTGAGTACCTCCATCTCTAGAATATATTTTGAATTCTGTAATAGATTTTAGCTGCTAGGATACAACCTTAGTACCTGAAAGTTACATACAGCAGAGTAAACCTGCATGTTCACGGCAGACTCAGTCCGTGTGTGTAAGACAGGTGAGGTGTGGTGCAAGTGTCAGTGTGAGAAAGCTTTGCTGACAGCTGTGAAGTGGGCTGACATTTTCTGATAATGATGGCAATGGCTACATCTTTCAGAGAAACCCTTCACTACAAAGGAAGACACACACAAGCCTCACCAGAGCAGAGACAGAACAGCCGTAATCCATGTGGACAGAATTTAGCCAGCCTTAGTTTTGGAGATTTATGGCAGTGCTAAGTCATGCTGTCAGGCCGGGTACACAGTTGGCTCCCCAAGCTCCTTTGAATGGAGGAGCCAAGCCGTAGGGATTTATGGCCAGCTTCTGTATTTCTCAGAGCACTGAAATGAGGAGGACACTGTGTGCAAGGTATCAGTAATGTTGACTCCTCACTCTGTCACTTCGGAGATTGACACTATCCCCAGGGTGTGTGCTCCCCTCTAACTCTGGAGGTTTCATATGTCCATGTTTGCTACCCCTGAGTGTAGTCCTGAGGCATAGGTGGTTGAATCTGAGATCCTGCCTCATTGCGGGATTCTTCTTCATGAATACTGAACTAACTGAAGATGGCCTACAGGGCGACTGTGCTGATGAAGGCACAGCAGGACTGTGCTGGTGAGAGGCGCTGAGTGCTTTGCCTGTGTGGTCCCTTCCTTCCTGGCAGGGTCCCTACTGCAAGGGTTCCTGCTGTGCTTCACAGCCTGGATTCCCATTCCTGGAGAAGCTTGGAAGGAGGCTCAGGAGGGGGTGATGCATCAGGGGAAGCTGCAGCCTTCGCTAATTTGGTGTCGAGAAACAGCATTTTCAGTGTTTCAACTTAGTGTTAAGGGTTTGCCTTGTGTCAGCAAAGCAGAGTTCTCAAGTTCTTAGACAAGGGGCATTGCCTGGTGGGGAAGAAGTGGGTGTGGGGGACCTAGTGTGTACGGGAGCTCAGAGCTGAGAGCCCAGCAGGCCTCACCCCTCTCTGCTGTTTGCCCACCCTGATGTGAGGGAGTAACAGCTGGGAGCCTTGTAATTCTTTACATTTAAGTAATTTATATTTTTCCTGCAAATTGCCCTTAAACATTGCTTACGTTATAAATTTGCATAATATAAATTAGTTTCAACCTGTCATCTATTTTTTCTTAAATTCTTACATGCCTTGGCCAGTGAAACTTTATGTTTTGTTGCTGAAGGTTTGAGGGAGTTACTTTCCTTAAAATTAAGGGTATTCAGAGCCAAGCCATTTGCAAAGGCCCATTCCCTTCCTTTCGTCTGGTGGCCAGGAGGCAGGCTTAGGTTTGTTTAGAATCACCTGTGGCTGAGCATGCGGTCATTTTCAGCATTCTTTACTTCATTCTCCACAAACAGAATGCCATGGCACTTAGAAACAGGGCATAGGAGGTGTGAATTGACAGAAAAATGGACAAAGGTCTTAGATGGCACTGCCCAAGGTCCTGGACTGTGATGGCTCCAAGCGACCACGGGTCACTGGACCCCCTCTGCACTGTACAGATGAGAAAGAAGAGAAAATTGCTGGGGTGTACAGTGGCAGAGACCAAATCCCCATGAAGCCCTCTGTCCCTCCCCTCCCTCCCTCTCCCTTCCTTTCCTCCCCTTCCTCTCCCTCTTTTCCCTCCTCCTTCCCTCCCTCCCTCCCTTCCTTCTTTCTTTCCCTATGAGATACTTGAAGTACATACAGAGGCGGTAGGAACAGGTGCCCCCCCCATGCCCCTCAGTGTCAACAATTACTAACTCAGTCACAGAACTTATTTCATCTCTTCTGTGACTCATTTCCTTGCTCCCCAGTTTATTTCCATGTCACTTACTCCATAAATATTCCAGGAAGCATCTTTGAAAGAGCAGTCATTCTTGAGTGTAATCACAATGCCGCTAATAAAAACAATGATAATTATTTTGTGCTGTGGAATACCTTAGGAAACATTAATTTCTGAACATCTGGTTCAGATAAGAATCTCTAGAAATCATGAGCTAAAGTGTCACAAGAATGCAGTGAGCCTCAAAGAGAAATTGAAATAATTTCTGCTTAGATTTTCAATGTTCTTGAAATGGATACCTGTTTTCTCAGTTTTCTTTTATGTTTACTTATTGTTCTCTTTTTTAATGTGTTTGGCACAGGGTCTCACTACACAGCTCAGACTCATAGTGATCCTCTTGTTTTGAGCCTCCTCAGTGCTGCAAGTACAGGCATGCACCACCACACCAGGCCTCAGTGGGGCAGGCCCTGTGTGGCATGTGGTGCCAAGGAACAAACCCCGGTCCTTGCACTTGGCTAAGTGGGCACTTGGTCTGCTGAGCTGTTTTGCCAGCCCTAGTTTTCTCAGTTTTTAAAGCCCTCCAGAGACAGCAGACACACTGTTTAGTTTGTGTTTGAACTAACTGGTGCGAAGGGTAATTTCAAGTTCATTTGTCCTTGTTTCAAATTCACTAAAGGTAGAGCCAGCCACTAGCTGCCCCTGAAAACCAAAAAGAATGTCAATAGTTTTTAAATCACTAAGTTTCCATTTGGAGCACTTTTCTCCAACTGTAGAGAATTCACATTTTATTTTTATTTTAATTTTTTTAGTGCTTTACCACAAATCTTTGACATATTTTCTCATTTGACCCTCACAGCAGCCCTGTGAGGTAGGCGGCGCAGATGTTTTTCTCATTTAACAGATGAGGAAAGTAAATCGCAGAGTGGTTAACATGCTCAAAGTTCTACAGTTAGTAAATAATTGTATTAATAACCGGTCTTTGGCCTAAAAATTCAGCACCCAGCCTCCCTTCATGTATGCCCACCTACTTCACAGGGATGGTGAAGATAAAATGAATTCAAGGCTAGAAAAATACTTGGAAGGACAAAAGCTCTATTAATTATATAGTGTATGAACCCAGAGCATTACATTACCTCTGTCTAAACTAACCAAGCAACTAAGTAAGGCAGGGTAACAGTGTGATCCTGTTTAATGGTACATAAATCACAATCAGGATAGCTGCATTATTAAGCAAAATGAACAACACACAAAGGCTAATGAGCAACTAGGCCCCACTAAAGTACACAGCAAAGCAAGGCAACATTACCAGACGGCATGATTGCATAGAAGAAAACAGTGGTGTCAGAGTTCAAACTGGCACACACATAGTTATCTAAGGCAAAGTGGTTGCAAAGAAGAGTTACTTGTTCCACATTATATAAATAAGAGCAGAAAATTCATGGGAACCCATGCAAAAGCATCGTGTGTCACACAGATTTCTCCAGTTCAGTACAGGGACTATAAACACTATTACTTTCCTTGTAAAGTATGATTGCACCTATGCTCATATCCTGAACTAAACCAAGGAGCAGCTCCACACTAAACGTCTCTGGGTAACATCTAACCAGTAGGATTACTCACAATCAGACTAATAGAACATCTTTTAAGGTAATGAATTAGATGGCTGTTTAGGTTTCTTCAGAATTTAATTTGGCCCCATATTTGTCCTGCTTTAAGATCCAAAGAAAGTTGTATAGAATGTGTTTGGCACAGGGTCTCACTACACAGCTCAGACTCATAGTGATCCTCTTGTTTTGAGCCTCCTCAGTGCTGCAAGTACAGGCGTGTACCACCACACCAGGCCTCAGTGGGGCAGGGCCTGTGTGGCATGTGGTGCCAAGGAACAAACCCCGGTCCTTGCACTTGGCTAAGCAGGCACTTAGTCTGCTGAGCTATTTTGCCAGCCCTAGTTTTTATTGGTGATTCTGAGTATATGCGTTTATAACATTTAAATGTGAGAGATGAATTTAACATATTAAAAGTTCTATAGCATCTGGTCAGAAAGGATTATATACTATACAAACTAGTGAAGTCATACAAAACCATTTTTCTTTGTCTTTTCAACTGAGAAGAATCCTATTCAGCACACTTCTCCTCCTGAGGTGGTTCATACTGAGCAAGCTTTGCTTTCAGTTTTTTATTTTCTTCTACAGTAGCTTCGTATTTCTCTTTTATTTCTGTCAATTCTAGGCGAAGCAGCTCAATTTCTGGATTTTCTGGGGTAGCAGTTCCTATGTGATGCTTTAAAAAATCCAAAGCACTACTAGTAGGTTTCTCTGGTTCTTCATATAAGGCTACCAACACCTTGGTCAACGTATCCAGCACCCCCGACTTCTCCAAGTACCTCTGGAACTGCTCACGATTTGAGTCGGCGGCTTTGTAATGGGCCATAGTGACAGGGGCAACGGTGTAGCTGGCGCTGGAGAATGTGGCCGGCGGGCTCCTATTTATTTATTTATTTATTTATTTATTGTATTTTAGGGAAATGTCTACAGGGTGTTCAGGGTTTCACTACTACATCAGACTCAGTGATTCTCTTGTTTACAGCCTCTCAAGAGCTGGGATTATAGGCATGCGCCACCTCGCCCAGTCTCGCCCTGGGGGTGGGGCTGGCACTGCAGGCCCTGGGAATCGAACCCCCGTCCCTTGCACCTGCTTGTAGGTGCTTTAATCCTTGCATTTTAAAACCTTTATAAAGTTTATCTTTTTTCAGAAAGTGAGGATAAGAAGGAAAGAATAATGGATTTCACCCAGCTTGACTGACCTCCAAGGAAGGTGGGTATTTCAGCTGGAGCGACTCTCCTCAGAGTGGCAGCTTTGTAGGACTGCTCCACAGGTTAGCACACACTTGGTGGCTCAGACGTTGGAAGTGTATTGTTCCTTTGTTCTGGAGCCCAGAGGTTTGCACTGAGTTCTCCAGGCTGGATCTGGGGGAGGGGTGGGCTGTGGGGAGCTCTTTGCCTTGCCTGATCTGGCTCAATCACAGTTGCAGCTGTAATGTCTGCCTCTGCAGTCACATCACCCTGTCTTCTGGGTAACAGCTTCTTCTGTCTCCTAAATGGATGCTTGTGATTACATTTAAGACCCACTTGCTTACTTCCGGCTGCTCTCCCCACATCAAGATCCTTGGCTGGATTATGCCTGTCTTGTCTGTGACACGAGGTCACATTCACAGGTCCTTGGATTAGGACCTGTGTCCCTGCAAGGGCATTATTTGTCTATGTCGTGTGCAAAGTGGCTCCTGTCTGCTACACAGCCACTGAGAAGCTTTCTCCCGATGGTGTGCCCGTAATAATAAGCATCTTATTGCTTGGGAAGAGGAAGAGCAGCATGGGGTTTGATTTAGGCAAATGGAGTTCTAACCTAAGTCTGTATACAGTCCTGCACAAGTCCTTTAACCCCTTCCATCCTCAGTCCTCTGGTCTTCCTGGGCTGATGTCAGCTTTCTCACAGGGAGCTGACAGTGAAAGAGGCTTCTGTTTGCGGCTGAGCTTGGTACAGAGCAGGCACACTAAGTCTTCTGCATGTCGGACAGGGCCTTGCAGCTCCTCTTAGATGGGCGCTATGCTTCCTTACAGACTGCAGTACCCCAAAGGGTCAGACACTTAGAAGTGTCCAGTAGGCATTATGAGAAGAGATACTGTAGGCAGCTGAGTTAGATAGAAGTATTACAGGCAGTCGGACTAGGCCAGGCCCTCGAAGGAGATGGCATGGAAGACAAGATACTTGCAACTGCGAGAGAGATGGATGCTCCTGCTGTGGGCCAGACTTGAAGACCAAAGACTGAACAAGTGCTGACCTCTCTAAAGAGAAGCATCTGGGATTGATCATCGCCTTGAGGAAGCCAGGAAGAGTCACTAATCCAATGGCTACCAGCTACCAGATAAACTCCTGTTCTATATTTGTGCCCACTTGCTATATGACTTGCTTCCCCATTTAGTCCTGGATTTAATTAATTTTACCTGAGCAATGATGCTTGTAATCTTATTAGTTGTCCATAGTTTTGTCCCACCTCATGCCCACCTAAGGGAGTTCCCATTTTCGCCACCCTAGACCCACATGGTTTGGCTCTGTAAAAATACCCAGAACAGATAGCTTCCCAGGGTAACCACCTGTCCCTCTCAGACAAAGTTTTCTTTCTGCCAATAAATATATTCTGCTCTTCAGCTCCACTGTTCCTAAAATTCATTCTTAAGTTTTAGAGAACATGAACTCATCCCAGGTACTGTTTGGGTTGGGAGTTTCATTCTTGTATTAGTTGATACATTGTGTCAACTTGGCTTTATGGGCAGTTCTCAGCTAGGGGCCCTACCCTTGCAGGTGGGCAGGTCCTAGGAATTGAGAAGGGCTTCCTGCCGCCCTGCCCCAGTTTGTGTGGAGAAGTCCTAGTCTTTGGAGGAGAGCTTCGCAGCTGCACCACTTTGAAGGAGCTACAATCGCCAGTCTTAGCAGTCAGCATAGAAGGAAGAGAGAGGCTTGATGGACGCTGCAGCTTCTCCTCCTCCTCTGTTCTTCATTGTTTTCTGCGGCGAGAACTGATGTCATTTGCCTTGCAGCCAGCGGAATATGGACTGAACCCTCCAGTAACTGTGATCTAAGTAAACCTTTCCTTCCTTCATTTTGAGTGTTGGGTATTTGTCCCAGCAACGAGTAAAAAATAACTAGGACAATTCTCCTATATCTATTTCACATTAAGAAATGTTCATCTAAAATAGGAGAGTCACACACACAAAAAATTAGCAGAGTCACAAATAATAGTGAAGGTACTTTTGAATGTATTTTATTGTAAAAGTTTTTAGAAAGCCGAAATCATCACTGTGGTGCTGTGGGCTGAAAGGTGGTAAAGGGCACCGAGTCTGGGTCTGGAATGCCTTTGATTGCTCTTCAGACCCGTGTTTATTCCTCTCCAAGTTGGCTTGGGGGACACTTTGTCCTGCTGGCTTGAGGCTTTAGTGTATGAATGGGACAGAGCACGAGTGTCCGGATGGAAAAGTGCCCTGAGCGTGCTCTAGCAATACTTGGAAGACAAAGAGCAGAAGTAACTGCACGCAGGTCCACAGTGAACTTTATTGCATTATTTAAAAGAAACAAAAATCAGTGAACAGAACATTTGGTTCCTGAAGCACTGTTCAGCTTTTGAATACAGCTTTTCTTCCAAATGCATCCTGCCCCCACAGGGTGAGTGCAGCGCTATGTGGAAAAGTTCCTCCGCCCGGCGAGGCCAGATGTGTGAAGTACACACGCAGCTCTTTTTTCCAGGGCAATTATCTGATGAAATTTTGCCTTGTTTGCGGCAGGCAGCCCGGCTATATTCCCACAGGAGCAGGGAGCATGGGCATGGTATTTATAAACAGCGGAAGATGTTTGTCAGCATGTGAGCACATGCCTCCTTCCCCAGTGCCAGCAAGAGGCGGCCGCTTTGTTTCTGGAGCACTAAAGACGGATGCACAGATTCTGTCAGCAAATCTGCGGCTGTGAGAGACTTGCTGCAGATGACATGACTTTGGCTCGAGCAGTTCTGACCATGGACCCAAAACCAGGGCGTGAGGCCTGGCTTCTTGTGGCTGACCACTGCGCATCCCAAGGGCACAGGAGGACCTGGTGCCGGGGCCTGGAGACTCTGAGAGTAAGAGCTGGAGCAGGTGTGGCAGAGTCCACACCTCTGCTTCCCTCACTGCCTGGCAGGGACACTTGGGTGACACAGCCACACTTACCTACTGTGGGGACTTCTGATTTCGTTCCAGGCTCTTGGGGGTGCTGGGTGTGGGCACAGGGAGTGCTCATGTTTGCTTCGATCTGTGTCTCTGGGCCAGCTGCAGCCCAGCTGTGTGCAGAAGCAGGTGGTGCACCCCAGGGGACGGGGTTCCCAGCAGCAACCCCTCCCTCTGAGGGGTCCCTTCCTGTTTGTTTGGTTTGGCAGGGATCTGGCTTTCCACTGCTGGCTTTGACTTGTCGCCGTAGGTATGGGTCTTGAAAAGTCCTCTCTCTGCTTCTCCCCTCAGTTTCCCCTCAGGCTCTGTGTCTCCAAGCTATGGTCACCATGTCTCAGGCAGCCTCTCAAGTTGACCCAATTCTGGGAAAACCCACAGCAAAGCCTTCACGTTTCACTTGTTCAGTACGAACACTGGATATTCACCCCAGTGAGTGCTGAGCTCAGCACAGTACATATGCTGTGTTGAGCAGTGAGCAGCGCTGGCTTCTGCTGCCAAGAAGCTGATCTGTAGGATGGTTCTCTGCAGGACCATTGCACCTCAGCACTGCCAGGCATAGCATAGGCCTCGAAGTCAGACCTTAGCTGGAGGCCTAGCATCACTGCTGTCTTGCTGTGAGACTCAAGTTAAGCCGCTTCCCTCTCAGAAAGCTTCGTTTTCTCAGTTGTGCAATGTGCCAGGAAGACCTGTTACCAGCTTGAGATAATACACATTAAGGATGCAGTGCAGTGCTCAGTAGTCTTTTCTGTTTTTATTAACTGGTTTTCTCCTCTTGGCTAAGGTTTCATTGCCTTCTGAGCTTAATCCTTGATGCCTGTCTGGTAGATGCGAATAGTGTAGTTGCTGAGCTGGATGACTCAGGCTTTCAGTGCCTTGCCCTCCTCCTCGCTCTCTGCCTGATAAACTCATGGTGCTCCAAGTGTGACTTAGATTCTCATGTGGCTGAGGCAGAGCAGCCCTCTCTATCCTGACTGCTTTCTGGTACAGTCCTTCCTCTCTTCCCTCAGGATCATGTGCACCCTGACACAGGAGATCTCTCTGTGCTGGCACAGACTCACTGACAGGAGTGAATTTAACACAGTCTACCAAACACAACTCTGGAAAGAGTGTGGGCCCACAGTGACTGCCTCGTGAATGGTCTGCATGTATGCTGGGCTTCCGGTATGCGGTGGTGTTGCTGTGGAGTACGATGTGGCTCACCCATGTGCCCTGGGCTCACGCTGGCTCTGATGGAGAGGTTTCAGTCCACTTGGAGAGTTGTTTGCAGTTGGTGTCAGGAGCAAAGCTGGAAGGATTTCTTTTTAAAATTTTATTTAGTACAGGTTCTATAGGGTTTCATTACCTAGATCAGACTCGTAGTGATTCTCCTATTTTCAACCTCCCAAGGGTTGGGATTACAGGCGTACACCACCCACGTCCAGTCTCAATCGCTGTCTCAGCATGCCCCAGGGGCGGGGCCAGCACAGCATGCTGGGCATGGAACCCAGCCCCTGTGCTCTGCCTCAGCAGGCACTGTAATCTGCTGAGCTATCTGGCCGGCCCAAGGAGGGATTTTTTGTTTGTTCCTTTCTTCTTGTTGTTGCACTGGGGATTGAAGTCAGGGCCCACAGGTACAGGTATGTGCCACCACACCTGGCTTAGATGTGGCTTTTATGGTAGTTTAGTACACTGGACTGGGCTACATCTGGACTGCAGAGGAACATTGAAAGCACGTGGATATATGGTGTTGCTTTAATTAGTGTGTTTAATTCCTACAAGCACCTATTGATAGGTTCTGGCCCTAGTATAAATTGCTAGAATCATTATGGTGGTCATCTAATATGGCCGATGACCTTAAAACAAAAGCCCATCTTCTCAAGACCACCTCCTGCTTCTTCTCCAACTTAGCCCAGGGCATAATTTACTTCCACCCTTCCTGCCAGCTCAGGGAAGTCCCCCAGTCAGCTCCTCAGGTACATCTAAACATCCCTTCCAAACCCCACCCCTGACAAAAGGTCATAGAAGCCTCAGCCTCCCTTTGTTCCAATCCAGAGAATCCTTTGTCTTCCCCGCATTCTCTCCGTGTTTTCAAAGAAAATAAAGCCTCTTTCCCTTTTTTCCTTTTGCCTGTTTCTCTGCTGTGCCATTTACTTGAAAAAACCTATCACCCAAGAGGCGAGGTTCTCTCATTACCCACATCTTATCCAGAGAGGAACAGAGTCCAAAGTGAGGAGCCCGAACTTGAGCCCTGGCAGTTTCACCTCAGACCAATCCCTTACCCACTGTGACATCCAGCTCAATTGTCACTCAAGTCATATGACTATGGTTATTTGTAAATTTAATTGAAAAGATTTGGTTATTTCACAAGTCAGCATTTCTAACATTGACTCCTGGTTTGAGCCTCAAAATTGTGCTCAGAACTGGTTAGCTATTGTTTCTTGACATTGCTGCTATTGCAGAAGCCTTGGGACCTCACTGGGTTCTGGGGAGTGGGGTAGGGGTGACTGCTTCTGATCCTGTATGAAGGTTCTAAGGTTTCCCCTACTTTCATGGTGACACATTATCCACAGATACTGTGTGCCATTCATGGGCCAGAGACAAAGGGCAGTTCTTTATTGATAGCAAAGCCAAAGCCAGAGCAGCAGCATTTGTACTTATTCCCCAAGCCCATTTCCACAGGATGATGCAGAATGGGCTCCAGGAGGATGCCACGTAGAGTGAAACAAATCTTTAGAGACAGGCAGTGGGAACATGCTCTGGAGAAAGGAACTGGCCCTGTCTTCACAGGCGGTTGCTCTGTAAACACCCCAGAAAAGCAGGTTAGAATAAAGGAGGTACATGGGCCTTTTGCATTTCTTCTTTTCTATTGAGCATCAGTTATGTAAAGCTAGGTCCTCCTGTGCTCAAGTACCTAGAATTTTGGTATGGCATTGTAAATAAGAGGTGCATAGCAACCTGAGACCAACAAAGGGGTGGCATGATTTGAACTGCAAAAGCCAAAGAGCTTCTGGAAAGAAAAGCCAGCAGATAAAGAGATTTTCCTAAGTAAGGAGCAGCTGGAGGGCGAGAGCATGAACATGGATGTAGAAATCAGAATTTTGGATAGTATAATAGGACAAAAATGGCACAGACCGTTGTCACTATACAGTAAGGCAAAATGGAAAGTTGAGAAAATGGATTGGGTTTTCATCTTGGTTTAGGAAACTGGTGACATGACCACAGAGTACCTACATTCTCGGAAACATTTTTGCATTTCTGTCTTTGCTCACTAGAAGCAGCACATGATCTCTTTCCTGCAAGGTGCTTTCTTCAGCTTCCCTGTCATTCCAGCAGGGAATAATAAAACTCACCAACTTGGTGAGGACGAAGCTGCGTGAAATAACACAACAAGAACACTTGGCACAGTTCACAGCAAACGGCAGGCGCGCAGCAAATCTATCTGTTGTTCCTCTAGAGACAAGCTGTATGTGCGTGTTTATTTATTCCAGAAATGTTTGGTGTGCCTTACAGAGTTAAAACAGATTGGCTTCCCAAACACATCCCAGCCACAGCCCCCAGCTTTGATCAAGATTCTGTGAAACAGGCCTGGCGTGGTTGTGTACACCTGAGTCCCACAACTCAGGGGGCTGGGGCAGGAGGACTGCCCCAAGTTTGAGACCAGCCCAGACTACATGGTGCACTCAAGGCCTGCCTGAATTATACAG
>NW_004524595.1:15394382-15422417 GCF_000260255.1 Octodon degus | reverse complement strand
GGTGGAAGCCAAGGAGGGCAACCCTGAAGCACTGCTATCGTGGTACTGCATAGTTCACTGCAGCAGATCCTGCTCTGCCTCTTCCCACTTCTGCTTCTGCTCTGGCCTGTGAGCGGTGCTGTCCTAGTGCCACCTCTGCCGATGCCTCTCAGGGGTCTCACTGTGTTCCTGCTGCCCCAGCCCAGACTCAGGGCTCCGTAATCCCCACTTGAGCAGGTGCAGTATGTGGTCTTCTTCGAGAGCAGGCTCCTCCCACACCACAGGGCTGCCAGGCCTGGTTGCTCTCTTGGTTTCTCCACCCAGCTGTCTTCCAGGGGCCCCTGAGCTCCTGGTCTTTCAGAGTTTCTCTGGCTGTACATCAGGGCCCAGGCTGCTTTATGCACATTCCATGGTTCCTGTGTGCCCTGGGCTGGCTTGACAGTTTGCTGATGGGGTGATTTGCTAGCCTACTTAGGTGAGATCATTTTATAAAACAGTTTCAGGTTTCTGCTAAATAAAATAGATATACAAAGCCTCAATATTAGCCACAAAACTGCAGTGTAAACAACATGAGCAATGATAAGTATTATCTTCAGTTTTTGAGCCCTCTTATGCCTGGCACTGCGGGATATATTTTATGCTCATTGAAAGAAAGCCTCATCAATGAAGCGTAAGTCTTAGCATCCTAGACTTAGGTCCAGGGGTGCAGGTGGTTTTCCCAGGTCAAATAAATAGTGCATTTTAACATGAAATTAAAACATGAAACTTTGCAACTTTGAAGGCCAGATTTCTCAGTCTGCTACCATTTCTTATTCACTCAGTGACACTGAGGGCCAAGAGTGAGATGCCAGGCAAAACTGGGAGGTGTCTTTGGATTCCCTTTGTGATGAGTACCTCAGCCTCTCCTATCAGAGCTTTTGCTGTAGCACTAGGGAGAGCACATAGGGATTTATTTATACCGGCACTTACCCTGCCTTCTTTCCTGGGAAGGGAAAGTTGCTGGGCTAATCAGCTTTGCAATATGGTAGCAGAATACCTGAGACAATCAACTTAAGCTTTCAGCCCTGCCCCTCACTGCAGCAGGCCTGCGACTACACACAAGCAGCCCTCCCAGCCACTTCCCGGGTTCTTCCCTCCTGCTCACTGAGTCCTTGTGCTGTGGCACATGTCCTGTTAAGGACGTGCTTTGGAGTTGCTGTGTGAGAAAACAGGGGAAGGTTTGTGTTGGCTCAGTTTGTACTCGGTTTGATTCCTTTGCATTTGGGCTGTGGCAGCTCCTGACGATAGGAGCTGGTGGTGGAGGAAGCTGCTCTCCTTTTTGCAGCTGGGGTGCAGAGAGACAGCAAGTGGCTTGGTTCCCACTGTCCTCTCTGGAGTCACACCCTGTGACTGAGGACTTCTCACTAGGTCCCACCTCTTTAAAGTTCTGCCTTTCCCAGCATGAATAGATAATGTAGTGCTGGGGACCCAGCCTGCAGCCTCAGGGCCTCTTTTGAGCCTCTTGGCCGCAGCCAGCATTGCTCTGTTCGGAGACCCTCTTCCCCTATGCATGTTTCTGAGCTATGCAGCATCGATTCATGCAGTGTTTACTGACGGTGTCTGTGCCTCTCCCCAGGCCTAGTGGGCACAATTCTTTTCTGCCTCATGCCACCCCCTCAGTGCCCATCTTCCTGTTTCTTCTTCATTCCAACTCAGCCTTTGGAAACCTCCGGTTATTTCCATCTCTCCTGACCCCTCCGCCTTTGTTCTCTGCGCAGGAGAGGTTCTGAGCACACCCCCACCATCCTGGAGCTGATGGCAGGCTTGGACGGTGTTTCTACCTCTCTCTTGTCTTCTGCACATTCTTCCTCTATATTCTTTAAGGACTGTGCGAGCTCCTCTCTGCCCTGTGTCCCTGTGGTTTCCCCAGATACCCTCTGCCTGCTGCTCCCATCCCCTGCGTGCCCTTCCATGAAGTTGTGTCCCCTGGTTAGTGTGGCAGCCCCACCTATTCTAGCCGCTCCTTCCTCCTTTCTGTGGTTCCCACAGCTCATGCTAGTCAGTGGGAAAACAAGAGTAAGCAACAAAGCGCCAGCCTCTGCTCTCATGAACTTTACTCTTGTGGGAAAGACTGGCTGGAATCAAAACTGTAAAAATAAGTGAGATATTTTATTTATGACCAATGCGGTATGAGATCATGCGATAGGGACTCTTCTCATAGGAGATGAGATTTGAATTGAGACTGAAGGAAGGATATGAGCTAACTAGTGACATGAGAGAAGAACAGAAGTGAACTAGTTAACATGAAGGAAGAATACGAATGAACTAGCTAACATGCAGAGGATGTGCATGAGCTTGGCAGGTGGAGCAGTGCAGCACAGGTCCTGGGGTGAGGACCCCTACATCATTGGGGCAGGTTGCGGCGGCCATGGGGAGCAGGGCCCGATGAGCTCGGGAGACCCCACAAAGAGGAGAGGATGAATGGTGCAAGGGCAGGCTTTTGTGTGGAGGTATGAGATGCCTGTTGCTTGTTAGTAAGGGGCAAAGAAAAGAGACTGCAGACTGCTTTACAGAGAGTCTGTCAGCTTTGCTTGAAGTAATTCACCTGGCAGAGGGGAGCAGTCTGACTGTTCAGAACTGAGGTTCAAGTCTATGAATGCTGTTTCTTCCTTAGAACACAGGGTTATTAAAGGACATAGCCCTTGATCCTGTGTCTCTGCTGTCATGCACGGCTGCTTGTGTTGTGAATTGCTCTCTGTAAATGCGAGAAGACCAGGAGGCAGAAGTCACCTGTCAGCAGCACTGCAGAGCTTGGGCCAGAAGAGACCAGCTGAGCCACCTTCCCTCCAGATGGCCAAGGGAGGCCTAGACAGCACCAGCCCCGGGACACTGGCAAGGAACCTCTGCGAAGTACACAGTGCCTGCTGTCCATGTGGTTGGTATACCATTGACCGCTGGGGATCACAGGCAGCATGAGTTACATTAGGCACTCTTTATGGGCTGTTGGAGGGGTGTGTGTGTGTGTGTGTGTGTGTGTGTGTGTGATCATGCATGCTCTTTCTCACTGAGCTTTGGAACTGGAATGTAGAATGGAACGAGTGTAGTGTGACATGTACACCACAGTTCCTGTGGCAGCTCCTTCCTCCCAGTTATCTGGATATGGGGTGAGCTCAGTCCGTATTTGTTGAATGAATAGCCAGTCTGTGTCCAGAGCTTCACCCTGCAAGAGAGCCAGAACAATGAGCAGATGGCCCATGACTTCAGGACAAGCTGGAGAATATTCTGAGCTTACTTGGGCTGTGGAGCCCTGCCTAGGGCCGGCACACAGAGATGGAAGGAGGGAACAGAGCACTTAGCAAGGAGGCTGCAGGGAAGGGAGGGAAGGAGCTGTCCTGTGCTGTCACATTTGGGGAACAAGAAGTATGTGGAGAAAAGATTTGAAGGTGACCTTGTCTATCCTGTGGAGGTACTTCCTTGCTAAGTTCCTTCAAAAGTCCACACACCGGACTACTGGATTATGTTGGAATATTTTGCTGAGTTCACGCACCTATAATATTTACATGACAGAACTAAACAAAAAAAGAGGATAGAGATGAATGACCATTTTGTATCTATGTATTCAAAATGGTTAGGATAGATATATAGCTACATTTTCTTAATTCAATGAATAAAGTGATTTGTTCTAATAGTGTTTGTAAACAGGATATCATGTCTGCATCTTGTACAGCAAATAACCACTAGGAAGAGAGTATGCAATGTGTTAATTATTGTAACTGTCCTACCAATTAGATTTGAAACTGTCTCATTGCTACTTACTTCTCAGCAAAATTATGGGAAAAAAAAACCCCGCACACCGTTCTTTAAGTTCTTTGCTGTTGGCTTTGTGCCTTAATTACTGAGGTTGAGAGACTGAGGCCTCTGGAAGCCCAGAGGGTTGTGTACAAACACATGTGAGTGTTTGGATTGCTGCCGGGCCATTTCTGGCAGGATCTCGGGGCCTGGGCCTGACCTTCCTCAGGATTTCAGGATGCAGCTTGAAGATCGCAGGAGGAACTTTAAGCAAATACATCCACCCCGTCATTGTGAACTCACAAAATATTATAGGCTGTCAGCCGTGGCAGGCAGCTTGGGACCACATAGCACCTCACAGATGAGGAAGCTGAGGCTCCCCTAGGGCGATCAGGTGACATCACACTACTTCTCAAGTGTTATGGTTGTGTCCAGATGTCCCCCAAAGCCTCATGTAGTCATAGGTGGAGCTTTTGTGAAGGACGCTGGATCCAGAGTGTGTGATTGATTCATGGCGCAAGGTTAAGACTAACGGTGTGCGATTAGTTCGTCAGTCCACTGATTGGTGTGGAGTAGTTCTGGCTAGGGTTAAGGGCGGAAATGCTACACTTTCTCTAGGCTGGGTAGCCTGCTGCATACAAGTAAGGGCAGAAAGAGGCTGGTCTTCTCCCTTTTGCTACCTTGAGGATGCCACGAATTATTCTGTGTGATGCCCCTCTTCCATGTGCCACCCTGCTGTGGAGCCAGCTGACTATGGACTGAAACCTCTATAAACTGCGACGTAAATTAACCTTTCCCCCTTTAACTTTGGGTGCCTGCTTATTTTTGTCTCAGTAATGAGAGAAAAGTAACAAAGACATCAAGGACAAGCAAGAATCTGAATTTGATATTTTTAATTTCTGGGATAAAAAGTTTTCTTCATTTCCCTTTCACGGTTCTGTATCTGTCCTAGGTTTAATAGCTTTAATAGCTTTTGAATAAGAAACTGTGTCTGTTAAGACACCTTTGATTGCAAACAACAAAAACTGCTTCTAGATAATGTAAGCACTGAGAAAATCTGTTCAAAGATACTGAGGAGATTTGCAGATGGAGGAGCACACCCCCGCTCCAAGAGGACTGGACCAGGCAGCTGCCTGATGTTGAGGTCTCTCCTCAGTGTGCGTGCTGATTGCCTCCAGCTGTTGGGTTTTTGGACCCATATTAATAATGTGGCTCTTAAAAATAGTTTTTTCCTCTTAAATCCTCCAAATGGAAGCATTTTTTAAAAATCAAGATGCTATAGTGGTTCTTGTCTATTCCAAATAATCAGAGCTTTGTTGCTGACAAAGATGATTTTTGTTACTTTGCAGATAAAAGTTATTAAGTACTTTCATGGACTGAGTGCTTGTGTCTTACTAGGACACTAGTTAGAGTTCTAATTCCCAATGCTATGATATTGGTAGCAGGGTTTTGGGGAGGCACTTAGGGCTAGTTGGGATCACAAGAGTGTGTCCTCACTACTTCCTTTTTGCTGATACACAGGACCGAGTAGCTTTGAGTTAAAGGAAGAGAGGTTTATTTCAGCTTGCACCTTGCAGAGGTTTCAGCCTTGTCTGCTGGCTTCATAGCACAGCAGCATGGCAGAGAGGGCTGGCAGAGAAGAGACAGTCCATGGCAGGGTAGCAAGAAGCAGGGAGCGATCAAGGGGGGAGGAGGGAGGTGGATGCTTCCAAGCCACACCCCCACTGGCACACTTCTTACAACCAAGCTTCACCTCTCAAATCACATTTGGCTATAAACTCTTCATGGTCTAATCCACTGGTGAGTATCATGGCCCTGATCTTTAAAAAGCTATCTTTAAAAAGCATCATGGATGCATGATGCTTTAAGGGGACATATAGATATAAAACATAACATTTCATCCTAGCCCTCCAAGGACTCATACACATCCCTTTGGGCAAAAAGCACTTAGTTCATCTTTCAAAGGTGCCAAAATCCTAAGAGTTTTAGCATTGCTGAAAAGCCCAAGCCCAGAGTCTCCTCTGAGATTTAAGGCAAATTCTTAGCTGTGAGAAGGCATAGAATAAATGTTCCCACTCCAAAAGTGATAAACAGGGAGATAGAAAGGGATGGAACCAAAATAAGACCAAGGGCAAATGTTAAGTCCCATAGTTCCATGTCTAGCATCCAAGGCAATCTGTGGTGAGATTTAAACTCCAAAGAGCTCGGGCAGCTACATGGCTTCTTCTTGGGCCTGGTCTATCCTGTCCTTGTGAGTCTCTTGTAAGGAAAACAGAGCAAAAGAATCAGTTGCATGGGGAGCACCCAGGGCTTCTCCACAGGAAAGGGAGGCCAAGGAGGAGTGAGTTGCCAGCTCCATCCATTCCCCTGGAAGGAGCTGCAGGGTGACTGTTGGAAGCAAGCAGGTCCAGGAACACACACAGGCCAGGTGCAGGTGACTTGTCACCCACTCATAAAGGAAGGAAAGAAGGAGGACCAGAGGAGGATGGCATGGTGGTGTGGCACCTGTGGTCATGAGAAGGGATGTAGATACTATCTGGAGGCAGTTCTGCAAGCTTTGGGGGTGCCGAGATATATGAAGAGCCCAGTTATTTCTCTCTCCCACTCTCAGTCCCTTCTATTTCCTGTTTTCCCCTCAATGGACTGAACCCAGACTTTTCACCCTGAGCTACATCTCCAGCCCTTCTTTATTCTGAGACAAGGTTTCACTAAGTCACTAAATTACACAAGTTGGGCTGAAACTTATGACCCTCCTGCCTCAGTGTCCCAGATTGCTGGGATTGAATAAGTGTGCTACTATGCCCAGCTTCACTGATCTTTTAAATGACCAAAAATTTTTTGTAGTACAACTGGGATCCAGTTTATGTTTTCTTTGAATGCAGCTCCATGCAGACAGAGGCTGGGCCATATGGAGAATGTATTATGGTCCACTGAGATAGTCTGAGAATGATTTCACCTAGCTTTTCCTCTATTAACTCCTATATACATTAACATTCTTTTAGTTACAAAATATAACATTTTCTACATTAGATCTTCACGGGCAGTTAGTTTAGGCAGCATTTCCTAACTCTTAGCCTGGCATTTGAGGTAACAGGTACTAAACACTATTAAACAAAAGTGATCCTCATTTGTGGAGCAGTGGTAGAGGCCCCGAGCAGCATGCCAGCTGCTTAGCAAGGATGGGTCTGGCTCTGCACTGCGCCATCTGACTCAGCACCACATCCCTCTTTGGGCAGCGCTGCTCCCTACAGAAGAGCCTCCATGTGCTTCTCTTGCTCGCTGGAAGATGGCATCTGTGGGTCAGACTTTTGCGTTCACTTACCCGGATCCTGCCACAAATTCCGATTAATCTTTCCTTTGAGCTACAAGATATTCACTTCACTGGCCTCATGGCCTTCATGTCGAGCCATCATTTGAAGCTATTTGTTTGATTTCAGGGCTGACTGGTCTCCGGAAATGTTGTTTCCATTAAAGCAAGTAATTTCAAGCTTGCAGCATTTAATAATGATTGAATTCTTCCATTCAGAACAGTCTCCCTAGGATATTAGATTAGGAGAAGGTGGTTGAGAAGCTGACGTCTATTGAGCTGCATGTTTGTGGCATGGGACCATCTTAAGGAAGAAGGTAAACACATGTACACATGCTTTCTTACCTGGTATGTCAAATCCAACATCAAACTCCTCTGCCTCCATTGTTTGACTGTAGTACCTCTCAGTTTGTTAGTATCCTTGTAGAACCTTGCAATTTTTTTTTTTTTGTTTTCTGTTAATGCCCAATAATTTATAAAACCTTCTCCCCATGTGGATTTCCTCCTTACTTCCTCTAGACCAATAAAGAGTGGTAAACTTTACTTCCATGATTCCCCTGGCCTCATACTAGTTCTAAATTCTTTATTCAGATGCTTGTAGAAAGATCACTAGCTGTCCATCCCCTCCTGCTTCGATGCCTTACTCTGCTCTTCTTGAATCTATGACAATGAAAGTCTCTTTTATTATTGGAGGCCTGACTGACCAGCCAACTTTGATCAAGCAGTGCCATCACTGTAGACTTTGCTGCTCTATGAATGCTTTTCTCTGCCCACTTTTTTGGTGGCAAAAGCCACCAGTCATTTGGGGAATCCACTCATCTGTTCTCCACTGGGACTAATACTTCCACTTTTTGGTCACAGGAGTGGCCGATGAGCAATAGAGTCTCTCCAAGCTTTTGCAGAAAGAAACAAGAGACAAGTAGAGTTCCTTCCTGGCTGAGGGCCATGAGGTGTACAGTGGTGTCAGCTGAGAAAGAAGCCAGATGGAGAAGAGCAAAGCTGAGAGATGGAGAAGAGCAAATGGTCTCCAGCCCAACATCACACCTCTTCACTTCGACACGTCCAGGTCAGCTCTTCCTCTGCACTGCCAGCTGCATGGGACATTACATTTCGGCCTTTTGTGTACTCTTGCCTAGACTGGGTTTCTGTCAGTGGCAAATGGACTTGCACCTCACCCATGGAATCCTGTCTTTATTGAGTTTCCTTCCCTGCATAGTGCACTATATCCTCGGATAGGCCAGTGGTCAACTCAGAGTGGATGGTGGCTGGAATGTCCACAGTACAGGGAGGAGAGTAGCATGGAAGTAGCAAGATTCCTACTGGGGCTTCCAGATAAAACAAACAAGATTATCTGTTAAATTTGTATTTCAGATTCATAAATGATTTTTAGTATAAATATATCTCATGTAGTGTGTAGTACATATTTGTACTACAAGTTCACTGCTTATCTGAAATTTGGATTTGTGTCTTGTACTTGGAAAAGTGATAAACCATACACAAGGCCAGGACATTACTCCAGGTCCATGTTTCTCTAGGCCCGTGGACTTCGTACAGGCTCAGGTTGTTTGGGAGAAGAGAGCTAGCTTCTTGACCTGACTACGCAGTGAATCATTCCAGGGCCCTGACAGAGGCCGAGCCAGCAGAAGGGTGGGGGACGAGGGCCGCCCATGCCGCGGCCTCTGGGCCAGACAGCCGATGATCTTCACTCTGCCCACGCCGCCGCCGGGTGGGTGATGCTTTGGTGGAGTTTGTCTTCTCTGTGTTTTATCGGATGGCAATTAAAGTGAAACAGATGGCCTGCGGACATATGGAAGATGCTTAAGCTCACTCACAATTAGGGAAATGGAAATTAACACATCACAGAATTCCATTTCTCACCCATCAGATTAGCATTGATTAGAAAGACTGTCAGCAAGGAGTCTGGGCAGTGAGGCTCAGGCACTGCTGGTGGGAAGGAGACTCACGCAGGCCTTCGGGATGGGAGCTGGCCATGCCTCCAGCTGCCCACTCAGGTTTGGCCCTCCCTTCACAGGATCCACTCTGCAGAGGCACCTCAAAGGCGTGAAGATACTTACTTGCCGCTTCCTACACTGCAGCATTGTTGGTCCTGCAGAACATTGGTTGGCTGTTTAGTTACCAGTAGTGTACTGCATATAAAGTACCATAATAATTTCCAGGTTTCATAAATTTATAAATTAACTGTGGTTATGTAAGAGTCCATTGGGTGAAAAATTTTACCACTTTTTTGGTAAGTTTAAGATTGTAGTAAAAAGTTAAAACCAAAAAAAAAAAAAAAAAACCCACAGCAGATTTGCTGTAGCCTGACTCAGCATTTGAGGCAGTGAGTGGCTGTAGCTGCCTAATCACAGCTCCCCGAGCCGAGTGAACCCTGAGGAGGGGAGGGCCTTCCAGGCCCCAGTGCAGGGGTTGCGGCCACGGAAAGCATGTAGGGATTCAGACAACCAGCAGCCACCCCTCCGATGACTCCAAGGCTGAGTGCCTTCCTGTGGCAGAAAGCCTGTCCAGGCATCTCAGGCTCACATTCAGTCTGTGGCAGATCTCCGTGGAAGCAGCTCCGTTACTTAAAGGCCTCATCTCATGTGTGTGAGAGATTTTGTCTTTCCAAGTGATGGGCTGTTCCTATTGTACATTCAGACACTGTGAATATAAAAATCACATGCAACCCTGCCAGTCCTGTGGCGTTTTCAGCCCAGCTCACCAAAAAACAAGGAGCTGCTTAAGAGGGGGAATCGGTTCTCTTTGCTGGGTGACTTGCTCAAAAATGCAATGCTCTTATTTTTAAAAGTGTGAAGCAGATAGTGAATCATTGTGTCCTTAGGGTGACTTATGTGTCTCCTAGGAGTTTTATCATTTCTAATTTATCTGTTATAGGGAAACACAGCTTAGCTGCATTTTATTTGGCATTCTGAATTATTTTGCGCGAGCTTAGCTTTAGGCTTCAGTGCTACCTCGTCAGAATATGAAGCAACTGATCATGTGGAGACCAAGGGAGTTAACAAGTGGGAAAAGGAACCAGACAGTGTCCCTGGGTGCACGCTTTGGCCATGATGCCAGCTCTTTAGAGTAAACTCAGGGGCAGGATGGCAGGGTCATGGTGTTCCTCACTGAGGATGGGCTGTGCCCCTGCAGGGCTCAGACTTTGGACACCAGGAACCAACCCTTCTAAGGCTCCAAAAGGAGTCTTGCCCAAGGTTTCAAGGGGCTCTGGCCCTACCCCCAGGGCTCGTATTTACCTAAGTATATCATCCAGCAGAGCGGCACCCTCAGGGCTAGCTTTGTCACTGTAGAGAAGAATGGATTTTTTGATGTTTGGGGTGAAAATGAGGGAGCCCCACCATCAGCATGTGCACATTGTCATCTTGTCCTAAAACATGGGATATTTTCTATTTGCTCCCTGTCAAGCTGGTATGTGGAGGTTACTTAAGAGAACCCTCATCTGCCAGCTCTTATGAAACTGCTCTTTGTAGGGAGTCTCAGAAAAGCCTGCTTCACTACCTGCAAGTTTTAGAACCCCAGGAGCTGGCACCCCATGAGGGGAGGAAACGCCAAGTCTTCCCGCCTTTCTTTCTGAGGGAAGGTTCTATTGGTGTTTTGAAAAGAGCACTGGCTTGGAATCTTGTGCAAATGCTAAGCCTGCATTTTGATGGATAAATGAATTTTCATCTCTTCATACTTCAGGTTTATTTGTAATAAGATGAGAGTGGAAATGCTTTCCTTATGTAGTTACTAGGAGGAACTAATGACGTGACAAAAAGTAGTTGGCACACAATAGGCACTGAAAAAAAGGCTGGAGGTATTTTGATAAATAGACTAAGTTTCTTTTTTTTTATGGATCAAATATTTATTTATTTTATTTTATTTATTTTATTTTTTATTTATTTTTTTTCAAAGTTTTATTGATAAACAGATAGCAATGAGACAGTTTCAAATCCAATCGGAAGTACAGTTTCAACAAATAATACACTGCATATATTCTTCTTAGTGGTTAATTGCTGTACCAGAAGTGGACTTGTGATCCTATTTACAAACACCATTAGAACAAATCATTCTATTCATTAAGAGAATGCAACTATATATCTATCCTAACCACTTGGAATACACAAATACAAAATGGACATTCATCGGTATACCCCATTTTTTCTAAGTTCCGTTATTGAATATTATAGGTGTGTAAACTCAGCAAAATATTCTAAAAGAGTCCAGTAGCCCATAATAGCATTGGGTCTTCTGTTTAACTGGCAATGTCAGAAATTATTGACCTGAGTCCCCCACAGCTCAACATAACAACATGGCTTTACTTCCTATATTTTGTCTTCATACTTTTCTACTGGATGGTTAAGACCAAGGTAAAGCAGGACCTATGCAACAAGAGTTTTAGCTTTTTGGTCTAAGCAGACTAACTTTCAATACAGCAAATCCCCATGTATTCTGTCCTCAATGCTATCTTTTTCTAATGAAGAAGAACAAAGTTGTAAAGCATGCCGCCTTTTACAATCCCTTCCATTTCTAGAGGACAGAACTTTGCCAAGGAGGAAAATGGAAGATATCCCAGGCTTTTGTGCCACTATATTTGTATGCAAAAGCAACTAAGACTTCTTTGTTCTAAAGATGAATTTCATTCTAATGGTGCCAATGAATCTTTGAAAATTTCATAATTGCTATTCCTAGCATGCTTCAAACTGAGAGATAGCAAAAGAATTCAGTGGCCAGTTCAGACTGGATTTGGAGATGGATGTGTATGTGGAAATACTTCAGCTGCTTTCTGAGGCATCCCAGTCCACTGAGACCCATGGAAGAGTTATGTCGCAGTGCCAGCAATCCCAGCCTCACCTCATCTAGCCAGGGAGATAGGGGAGAGCAAGGTGGAGTGAGCCAGGCCCGAGCGAGCTGGGTGCGGTGTCCTGCCAGCGCTGCCTTTTGTTTGGCTGTGGCTCCACTCTGGATATAGTTTGAGCCTGGCCACTATGGGGTTGTGTGTTGAAAGCTTGGTCACCGGGGGTAATCAGGCCATTGGGGTGACTGTCCTGGAAATAGATTAATGTGGTTCTTGCGGGACCCTGAGTGAATGCTTGAGAAAAGAAGTGTCATAAAAAGAGAGAGCCTGGCCCTTGCCCCAGCTCTGGCTTCTCTCTCTCCATGTATCTTAGGCACTTTCCTGTCACTGCAACAACATGCCAAACATCTGCAAGTGAAAGGAGGACAAGCATGTTGTGGCTCATGGTTCAGTAGATGAAGTCCACGGTTGATGGACTTTGATGCAGAAATGCCACAGTGAAGGCAAGCTGTGCAGCACATGGTGGCCACGGAAGCAGGGAGGAGGAGGAGAAGGAGCACGTACCTTCCACATCATACCCAGGCCCAGCCTCTTCTGACCAGGCCCTACCTCCTAACAGCACAGTTGGGGCCGCTGTGATCCAATCACCTCCTAAAAGCCACATCACTGAACACAAGACTTTTAGATCTAACCCATAGCCTTCTGTTTCTGAGCCCCAAAACTTTCACATCCATTTCATCATGGAAAATGCAATTAGTGCATCACTCAGAGTCTCCAAAGTCTTCATGATTCCACCATCATTGAAAAGGTCATCCAAAGACTTTTTTGAGATTCAACAAAAACTCTTAGCTGGGAGCCCTTAAAAAATAAGAGAAAGTCAAACTCTTTCAACACACAATGACCTACGGTAAGCATTTCCATTCCAAAATGAAGAAGTAAAAAAATAGAAATTGGACCAAAGCAAGACCCAAGTCCAGGGTTTGTCAAATCTTATAGCTGTATGCCCAGTGCCTGGTGTCGGCTGTGGACAGATGTGCGCTCCAGAGACACAGGCAGCTCTGCTCCTGAGGTCTGGCTGTCTGCAGTCTTATAGGCTTCTCTCTCTTGTGGTGTCTCCACCTGCAACCTCGAGGTTTCCTCAGCAGACCTTCCACGGTCCTGGCATCTCCAGCTTCCTGGGGTCTCACTGCGCCTTGCGTATCACTCGTACATTTTATGTACTGATCTCCCAAGTGTTCCTGGCAGTGACTGTGACCCCATCACACATTTTTCTCATCCTTCAGGCCCAAGATTTCTTCCAAAATCTGAGGGGAAAGCACTGTGGCCCGTATAACTTTCATTCTATATACCTGAAAACCTGGGGCCATTTGGATAATGCTAGGTCTGCTGACTCGAGAAGTAGCCTGGCCCCTCAGAACCTAGCTGCAGGGGCTGCTAAGCACAGTGAAATGAATCTTGCAGAAGCAGTTCCCCGGGTGGTTCCTCTGTGGCAGAGGCTTGAGGGGCTCGCTTTTCAATAAGCTTTACAGCTTTGCATCTTTGATCCTGTGAAGGATAGAATCTGGCCAATTTTTCAGATACTTTGGAGCCATCTTTTTTTTTCTTTTTTAAAATTTATTTTCTTTTTTTAAATTTAGGACAGGGTGGACAGGATGTGCAGGGTCTCACTGTGTAGATCAGACTTGTAGTGATCCTTCTATTTACAGCCTCCCAACTGCTGGGATTACAGGTGCGTGCCACCACACCCAGTCTCAATTGCCACTTCAGCATACTCTAGGGGTGGGGCCAGCATGGCAGGCCCGAGGATTGAACTCCCAGCCCCTATGCCTAAGCAGGTGTTTTAATCTGCTGAGCTATTTGGCTGGACTTCATTTTTTTTTTTCTTTCTGTAAAATAATTGGCTTCTTTTTTCAGTGAACCCTTCCAGCAATTAAGACCTCCTTGTCCTCAACTTTACAAGTGTTTCCTTTTTGTCCACCAGCAAAATTTTTCGAATTATTCAGCTCTGCTTTTTGGTCCTGATTTTCATTATAAATCTGGCTAAAATCAGCCAGTAGTACCTGTGTTATGGCCTGAATGTTGGACTGCCTTGACATTTCCTTTACCAGATTAGTCAGTCTACTAGCCTCACTGTCAGTCTCCCACAAAATCTCAGGACATTGGCAAAAGTTTGAAAAGCTCCTTGTCAGAGTGTCACATGCAGAGCCTTTAGTCCAGTTTCCAATAGAATCCTCATTCCCATCTGAAACCTCATGAGCCAGGCCTGTACTGTCAGCATTTTTATCAGTGTGCCAGTTTCTGAGCTTTTTTGAGAGTCACTTATCAAGCTCTGGTTATAGGATTCTAAGGCTTTGCTGGCTCACTTCTTCAAATTTTTCCCAATTCTTCCCTCAAGGAGAAGGCTCTTAAAGGCTCCAAAATTCCAAAGGCTTTTTTGAAAAAAAATTATTTATTTATTTGGTACAGACTCTTGCTATGCAGCTTGGACTCATAAAGATCCCCCCGTCTCAGCTTCCCCAGTGCTGGGATTATAGTCATGGGCCACCACGTTCAATTTCTGTGGCCAGCCCTGCATGTCTGGGGTTCTGGGGCTGGCATAGCATGCAGACCCAGGGATGGAACCCGGGTCCTTGTGCTTCCCAGGCAGGCACTTAGACTGCTGAGTTATCTCCCTAGCCCCAAGGCTTTTAAATCACATTGTCAAATAGAGTTAGAGGGCTGGGGAGATAGCTCAGTGGAATAAGTGCTGGCCTGGCAAGTGCAAGGTCCTGAGTTTGATCCCTGGTACTGGAAAAAAAAAAAAAAAGCAGTGACCCACTCTTGGAACCGATTTTCTGTCTTTATCACTTTCCTGTTATTGGGATAAAATATTTAATACTTGGAACTTGGTGAAGGAGAGACTTGTTTTGGCTCACTGTTGCCATGCACTCAGGCCATGGTTGCAACACTGTGTGACCTCTCCTGGCACATGTCTTCCTGCCATGGTACAATCTGCCATTTGAGATGTGTCCAGAGGGCACTTCTCAGAGCTTCTGTCAACCAGGTCTTTCAGTCTCAAAAACTCTGAGTTGAATAAACCTCTTTTCTTAGTAAGTTATCCAACCTCAGACATTTCATTGTAGTAACAATGGCAACACAAATAACAGACTATTGCACAAGTTTGTTCGAATATGTCAAGTACTTTATACCTGAGAAGCATATTTTACATCGATGGTCCTATGTATTTCCCTCTAAAATCCTTGAGAATAGAAATGACCAAGATTATTGTCTCTTCTTGCGGATGACAAGCAGAGTCAAGAGCATCATGGCTTGCCCCAAGCCCCAGCTGATAGTGGCATAGCCTAGACTAGATTTCTTACCACTTCCCTCTAAATCTACCAACTATGTTTATGATCTTTTTATGACACAATGTAATTATCTAAGGTTAGCTGAATTATTTCTTATTTTTTTCCCAATGGAGTCATGGACTCCTCTGTCAATCCAAAACATTAGGCTTTCACTCTGGGGACTTGGCATCAAGTAGGACTTCCACCATTACAGACCAAGGAAGCCTCAGGGCATGAGGCCCTTGCCCTTTCTCTTCTTCCTCCTTCCCCCTTCATTCTTCTCTGTCTTCTGTGTCCTCCTTATCTAATATCTTTTGATAAAAGAAGTTTAAAGTATGAGACAGGATATCATGTCTGCATCTTGTATAATGAATAACAACTAAGACAACAATATGCAATGTATTAACTACTGTAAATGTGCCAGTAATTGGTTGTGAAACTGTCTCATTGATATTTGTTTCTCAATAAAATTATTTTTAAGAGATAAGAAAAATAATTGAATATTGCTGCTTGTTTTCAATAAAGCATAATTATTTTTCTGGAAAAAAATAAAGTATGTTGAGTAGATTATGTATCATTAACTGGAAGTTGAGAAGATAAACTTGAGGAAATGTCCTGGGAAATAGAAAAGGTTGGGAATCAAGAAAAGATAAGAAGGGGCCGGGGAGATGGCTCAGTGGAATAAGCACTTCCCTGGCAAGTGCGAGGGCCTGAGTTCAATCCCCGGTTTCCGCCGGAAAAAAAAAGAAGAGAAAAGATAAGATGTTTTAAATTACTTATTTTCTTGTTGTTGGGACAAAATTTCCAAACCTGTGAGTTAAAGGAGGAAAGGTTTATTTCAGCTCACAGTTTGTAGAGCTTTTAGTCTATAGTTGGCTAGTTATAAGGCAGGATGACTTGGCAGATGGTCATCACAGAGGAGAATGAGTTCATGGAAAGCTAGGCAGCAAGCAGCAAGCAGAAACCCTGCCTGCTTTCTTTCCCCCTTACATTTCTTTCAGGCTTTACCTTAGTTACTTTTTGTTTCTTAGCCAAAATACCCCACAGCCACAAGTTTAAGGAGGAAAGGTTTATTTCAGATCACAGTTTGTAGAGGTTTCAGTCCGAGCCAGCTGCCTCCAATGCAGGGTGGCATGGCAGAGGGTCATCAGAGAGCAGAAATAGTTCATGGCAGGACAGACAGAAGGCAGCAATCAGTGAAGCAGTGAAACAGAAAACATGCTTTTTTTTCTGTCTCTTTTTATCTACCCAGGCTACAAGCATATTGATTTGTGCTTCTTATACCAGGGGTGGGTCTTCTATTCTGCATACCCTTTATCCTGGGATCATACCCTTAATCCACATACAGACTCCCTACCCCAGCCACCTTTGAAACTCCTCACTTATCACCACATGAGGCTTTGGGGGAATATAAGCCATACCATTCCAGTCCTGTACCCACAAAATGTAGTGCATCCCTTTAGGAAAAAGGTATTTAGCGTACCTCTAAGAGTTGTCAAAGTCCTAGAGGTTTCGATATTGATGAAATGTCCAATCGAAGTATTTCTCTGAGATGTAAGGCAAATTGTCAGCTGTTAGCCTCTGTACAAATGAAAAAGTAAAAAATGTAATACTTCCAACATAAAATGGCACTAGATAGACATTCCTAGTCTAACTTTAAAAGGTACAAATATGGGGGTAGGAAGAAATGAGACCAAGACAAGTCCAAGCCCAGGAGGGCAAACATTAAATCCCATAGTTCCATGTCCAGCTCCCAGTGCAATCTGAGGTGAGATGCAAACTCCAAAGAGCTTGGATGACTCTACCCCTACAGTGCTGCTTCTGGTCGCAGCTCTCATGGCTTTTCTTTTAGACTGGCTTTGCTCATTCCTTGAAGTTTTTCATGTTTTTGCTTCTCCAACTTTTTGTGGTTTCCACTGAACTATCAGCTTCACACCCGTGGCTTCGCACATTGCCCTCTCTGAGGCACCCTGCCTGGCCTCCCAGACCTCCTTCTGAAATCTAGGAGGGAGCCTTCTGACACCATAACTCTTACATTCTGCATTCAACTACACCCAGTGCCACAAGGATGATGCGAAGGCCTTCTGGCAGGTGGGGAAGTATCCAGTATTTCTTCTCTCTTGGCCATGTAAGTCAAGGGCCTGGATTGCTGAGGTCTATGAACCCAACCCCAAGAAACAAATTCCCTAGGCTGTGACCATTCTGAAACTGGAACTCTTGTCTCAAAGCGGTCTTTTACCTTTGTAAGTTTGAAGCTACAAAGGGTGGAGTTCTGCAGGTTCTTAAGATGCCCTATGCCATGTTTTCTATTGTATTTTTCCTTCTCCACAGCTAAATTCTCTTCTGCTCTATCTTTGTAGTCCGCAGCTTTACTGGAATTTTCTTTCTGGCCCAACTCAAAACTATTAAAATCGTTCTGGTGGGCTCTTTGCTCTTGATCCTCAACATAGATCTGACTAAAAGTTCCCAGCAGGAGCCATGTCACTGCCTCCACAATAGACTCCCTTGAAATTTCTTCTGCAAGCGTAATTAGTCTGCTGCCCTTAATCTCAGTCTCAGAACACGTCTTTGGACACAAGTGAAATGCAGACAAACTTTCTGCCGACATAGAGTACGCATATTCTGCAGTAGTGCAGTCCTTCTTCGTGGCAGAAACCACCTGAGCCTAGCCTTTAGCAGATGTGTTTCTATCAACATTATAGTTTTCTGACCTCCATTAGAATTTTCAAGTTTGGCCAACAATATCTTAGGCCAGCTTCTCCTGTTGGAATCTAAAAAATTTTCCAAACACTTGTCCCAAGCCAGTTCCAAGGGCTCCTGAAACACATGGTCAGGTAGTGTCACAGCAATGACTATATTTCTCTGGTACCAAAATGTGTCATGGTTACTTTCTCATTATTGGGATACAATATCCAGCAGCACCAAGCTAAAGGAGGAAAGGTTCATTTCAGATCACAGTTTGTAGAGGCATGTGAGTCATTAGAGAGAAGGAACAGTCTTTGGCAAGGTAGCCAAGAAGCAGCCAGCCTGCCTTTCTCCTTTCCCCTGTACATTCCATTCAGGCTATGAGACTACTGGTTGGTTCCACCCACACACAACAGTGAGTCTCCCCATTATCCACACGAGGACTATGCTAAGCCAACCAGTGGACTAATTTAGCGACCACACACCCTTAATCCATATTCACACACTCTAGATACAGCCACGTCAGAAAAGCCCCACCGATGAGCACATCAGCCTTTGGCAGGACATCGGGATTCAATGCACAAGATGCTTGAAGCACCAATCTAAGTTTCCAGCATCAGTAGTGTAGGATGTTCAGAAAGAAGGAATAGGAAATAGAGATGAAGAAATTATTAAGGAAAATTTATAAAAATTTTTATTAGAGGGGCCGGGGAGATGGCTCAGTGGAATAAGCACTTCCCTGGCAAGTGCAAGGGCCTGAGTTCAATCCCCAGTTATGCCAAAATTATTAGACATGGATGAAATATATTTCTATATTGAAAGAAATATATTTCTATATTGTTCTCTCCAGCAACATAACTCCCAGCTGGATGAATTTGGAAAGAGAAATGTTATGGCCTATAAATATAGGAAAAGATCCACAAAGTTTCAAAAAAAAAATGAGTTTACATAAAAAAGATAAGGAATCAGAACTTCATCTATCAGTAGTAATGGTATACCAGAAGACAATGTAAATACTTCAAAATTTTGAGAAAATAATTTCCAGTTCATAATTCTATAAGCAACTAAAACCTCAGATAAGTATAAAGACAAAATAAAGATAATTTTAAGCACAAATTGACATTTTTTCTAGTGTACTTCCTCCTCCTCCTCTTTCTTCTTTTTCTTAAGTACTAGGTTGGATCCAGAGCCTTCACACTGAGGCAGGGTCTTACAAAGTTACTAAATAGCCCAGGTGAGGTTCAACATCTCAATCCTCCTGTGTCAGCCTCCTATACTGCTAGGATTGGAAGCACGTGGCCATGCTCAACTTCTAGTGCACTTTTATTACAAAACTACTAAAAGATGTTTCACATAAGGATGATGAGTAAGCCACAAGGCAGCTAGGAAGACATACAACCAGGACAAGAATTGTATGAGAGGAGCAGGGAGGTGTTCCCCAAAATGTCCACACAGGGAGAGCTCAGCTTGCAGCTCAAGCAGCAGGGAGGAGAGTGCCAGCCTAGCACTGAGAAAGGACCTCATCAAGGAGCAGGGAATCCCAAGGGTGCGTGTGTGCACACGTGTGTAACAGGGCACACGGGGGATCATGGGTCATATCATGCCTCTAAAATTAAGAAGAATATTACTTCATGGTTGGAGTACTTGGGAAAACACTGTATGATAGGAACATTAAAAAACCCTGAACCAATTATTATTCTTCCCAGGTAATATTTGTATTTCTGTGAGTAAGGAAGTGCGATCATGGTGTACAGTAAGTCTCAGTTGTGGAAAACCTTCTCATGGTAATGTGAGTATTGAATGTTGTCTTAACTGAAAACGTGATAAAAGATATTAGGAAGATAAATGAGAGTAGGATGTGTGTGTGTGTGTGTGTGTGTGTGTGTGTGTGTGTGTGTGTATGGAGGGGCACATCTGATGCAGATTTATGATAAACTTCTCCATAATGGAATTCAACGGATAATGTTTAAACATGACAATTGACCAGGGTGTCCCATGTAGGAACCTTGTTCATAAGAGTGGCTTCTGATGTCTCAGATGGCTGAGCACAGAAAGTGGTGGCCTTTGGTGGCAGGACCCTGGGCAGCAGAACATGGGCAGGGCTGCCTCCTTACCCTGCTTTTGTTTCTTTATCATACTACGAACAATTCTAAGTTCGCTAGTCAAAATTCGAGGCTTGCTTGTGAGGTCCTGGATTGCAAAGGACTAAGGGAGCTCTGTGATGTAGCCATCTAAAGATAACATCTTTCCCTCTCATTATTTAAATTATTAGCAGGCTCCCACAATGTGACCTTTCCCATCCAGGGACTAGCCAGGCTGAGCTTGGGATACAACAGATCAGGCACCTTCCGTGGAGCAGGGATGTAGAGTAGCTGCAGCGTCTCTTAGAGTCCCGCTTTTTTCCTGAAGCAGAAATTAGGGATGAGATTTAAAGGGAAGAAGATGAAAGACTTCACTGGCTTGTTCTCCCCAGAAAGCAGTCATTAGTGTCACTGAGCAGCAATGGGAAACTTGCAGTGGTGTGTCAAGCTGGGTTCATGGTGGAGGCGTTCTCTGAAATATAGCCCTCCGAGTCTACAGGGATTTGTGCATGCCTGTGCTGTGCTCTTTTTAAAGGACGATTGCAATTCGACATACTCCTGTGAAATCAGGAGTAGAGGTATGCAGTGCTTGGGCAGGTGTCTGTGCTCTGGGAGTTGGGGCTGTGAAGCACTTAGATCTGGTGTGGTGTTGACATTTGATGTATTTGGCACTGTCCTTTTGGGTAGCTCCTTTGTCCCTGTTAATCTGTTATTGAATGCTACCTAGGGAGTGAAGGTTCGCTAAGATTGATGTATTTGCTTTCTTTCCAGATCTGTCTGTCCCCTTCCTTACCGTCTCTTCTCTGCCACAGTGTCCTTTGTTGTTGACAGTAAGCTCTTGAAGTCACTGCTCTCGGGAGCTCCATGCATCCTGAATGTCACTCGCTGTGCATCCAGGTGGGGCTGGCTGCCTGAGTCTATAGTCACCTTGATTCCAAACAGGATCATCTTGTCTATTAGGCTAAATTGTATTTATTTCTGAGTGATTACTGCTAAGAGGGTTCAGGCATCTATTGTGTGGAAGTAATTGAAAATTACTTCCTGTTCTCAGTTGACTACTTCTCACCACAGACAAATGATCATGTATTTGACAAACTCCTCAGGTGTTGTGTCCTAACCTAGCTCTAAATATTTAAAGCAGCCTGTTCTCCATTTCTCATGTTCTGACGTCAGCTTCTTTTTTTTGAAGTCAGCTTCTGAAGGCAGCCTGTTTGTTCCCTATGAAAACTATCCAAGCTTTTCTAAGTGTTAAAAGAATAGAAATTTGGAGGAGTGGGCTTCCTGCGGCTGTTGGAGCCAGGAACATGATGAAGTCCTTGAGGAGTCTCTGATCTGAGTATGGATCATTTCTCTGTTTCACTTTGGGGTTATCTTGCAACTTCCCATGGCTGCAAAGGTCCTTTTCTCTTCTTGTTATCAAAGTTTTTATCTGCAGAGACCTTGGAGCCATCAAGATAGAAGACAAAGGGTTGCTTAAAGAGAGGAAGGGTTCAAGGCCCTGGCCAGGTGTTTGACCAGATGTTCCCTTTGTGGAGAGAGATTCCTACTGTTGACAGCATGTGACTGGCACTTACTGAATGCTTTTCTAGTGTGCCAATCAAGACAGGTGAGTCGCACAGAGGGAAGCACATCTGTAAAGCTCCGCAGCTCTATGGAGACAGAAATTCAGCTTCAGAAAACCTGGGCTATGTCCCAGCTCTGTCCCTGTTCACCTATGGTTGAACCTAATTTTTCAGGACTTCAATTTCTTTATCTGTGGATAAGGGCATTTCAGTTACTTTTTATGAATAGTAATGTATAACAAAATGTTTTCAAATATATTCTTTAGTCTTAGTCATTTAAGTTATAAATAGAAATAATGTATCTACTGTTAGTATGGAAATTTAGCATTTGATGTTTATAGTTCAGTACCAGAAATAATTATTTAATGTTGGAACTTTTAGATTAGGAGAAGTAAAGTGACAGTGTTTGTTTGAGCACATGTCTGTGTGTTTCACCTGAGCAGTCTTCGGTAGCTGGGAAAATTCTGATCAAGGTAGAAGTAAGGACAAGTCACTGAACATTTGCCTTGTTTCATTAATATTTCTCCTCAGAGTTCCCACAGCACTGCTCTGCAGCTGGCACTTAATGAAGGAAGGATGTGAGAGCACAGGAATTATCAACCCAGGAGTGTTCATGTGTCTCTCTGGCGGACAGAAGTCTGTAGTCTTCCCTATCCTCTGTGGCAGAGGATAGGGAGAGCGGTGAGGAGGGGAGTGACACAGTAGTACAAATTTCTCTAAGGGTCCTTCATATACAAGAAACTAGAGAGAGAGTTTATGCAAAAAAAACTGTAGAAAAGAGAAAATAGTTTGGCAGTCAGGCACACATAGGGTAAACTATCGTGATGAGGTAAGGAGATTGATTTCTCCATGGTGGTCCTGGGAGACTGGACTTGATGGGTTACAGCTTTAGTAGGGTTCTAGTGGAAAGCGCTGTGGGTATTGTATGTCATTTTCTCTCTCTTTTCTTTTCTTTTCTTTTCTTTTCTTTTCTTTTCTTTTCTTTTCTCTCTCTCTCTCTCTCTCTCTCTCTCTCTCTCTCTCTCTCTCTCTCTTCTTGTATCTGGGATTGAACGCAGGACCTTGCACTTGACAGGCAAGTACTTATTCTACTGAGGTATCTCCCAGGCCTCATGTTCTCTCTTTCTAACCAAAGTCTCCCCCAGTTGTGTGCTGTTTCTTGTAGATCCTTGCCCAGTTGCTCCTATTATCAACTATCAGAAAAATCTATATGAGACACAATGAGAAAATATCAGTCCCTACTTAAAACCCTTCGTGTGCCAGGCTACCCAACTCACATGAAAGTTCACATGCAGGAGCCATCTGCCTCCACAGTGCTCAGGACAGCACGTCCACTCTCCCTTTCTTCTTTTTTTTTTTTAAATTTTATTTATTTATTTATTTATGTGTGTGTGTGTGTGTGTGTGTGTGTGTGTGGCCAACTCAGCCCACCAGGGGGCGGGGCAGGCTGGCATGTGGTGCTGGGGTATTGGACCGTGGTCCCTGTGCTTTGCTAAGCTTGTTCTAAGTAGGTGCTTTAGACCACTGAGCCATCTCACCAGCCCCGCTCTCCTTTTCTCATGGTCAGGGTTTTACTTAGAGGAACAGATATAATATAAGGAACAGATATTAACACAAGATATGCCATGTATAAGGAATTACAAGATTGGCTTAGGACAGTCAACCCCAGAGTCAGATGGGGGAGTGTGCAGAAGGCGTCTGCACACCCCAGAGTGAGGAGTTCAGTCCCAAGGTCTGAAGTTCACTGCTGTGCTCTGTGCAATTCTCTACTCGTCAGCCGATGGGTCTGCGAGGGAAGGCTGAAGAGTCTGATCCAAGTCCAAGCCTAAGGCGAAGACTGAAGTTCCTCCAATGAAGTGGAAAAATCGACTACTTCCTCAGCCCCTTTATATGGTCTCTTTGTGCTGAGTCATTCTGGGGGCAGAACCAGTTGTACCCCAGGGCGGGACCCCCACCAGCTGGAAGTGCACCCCAGAGTCATCCCGCCAAGTTGACACAATGTATCAACCACTACAAAGGGTTTTTCAGTAGCCTGGCAAGCAGCACAGGTTCTCTCTAGAAGAATTCAGAGGGAGATGCTTCTGGAGGAGATGGAGAGCACAGATTTCCTCCAGCTGCTCTGAACATCCCTGGCCTAGTCCCATGGTGATGCCCATGGGTGTGGCACAGGCAGCAGCCACATCCCAGAAGAGATCCAGTCACTGGCTGAAGGTACTGGGCATGCCACACAGCTGGGCTCATGGTGGAAGTGGTCTGACTCGATGGGAGCAATGTGATAGCACTTCCAGCACAGGGGACTTCTTTGCCTTATTATTATTGTTTTGGGCTGGTGAGATAGCTCAGTGGTCTATGCACCTGCTTGGCAGGGGCAAGGACCCAGGTTCAATCCCCAGCACCACAGGCTGGGCTGGCCCCTTCCCCAGGTGCTCTGAGCAGGCCACCAGGACTGGATGCGGTGGCACACGCCTGTAATCCTAGTGCTGGGGAGGCTGAAAATAGGAGAATCACTATGAGTCTAAGCTGCATAGTGAGACCCTGTATCAAATAACACATAAAAATTTTATTATTTAAATTTTAAAAATATTTTATTTTATTAATTTAAAAAATGATAAAAGAGAAAAATAGTAAAAAAATCCATTAGAAATGGTACAGAATTTCACTAAACAAAATAATAAGACTTCAACAATGGTTGTTATATTGCATAATGTTGTCTTCAAATTTATTGTTTCAGTTTTTCTACAGCAAGGCAAACCAGTGGCAGGGCACTCCCTTGTTCTGACCCTCTTTAGCTTACCATAGGATAGCACAGGGGCTGGCCGTTCCTTTGAAAGAGCAATGTTGGACAGGCTTGATTGGACTGAGAAGGAAAACGCCTGCTCATTGGAGTGGCAAGCCTCCAAGTTTATGGAAATTTTGGTACTAAGGCCACAAAGAGATGGATAAGGGCCCATTAGGTCATGCACTATCCTTCTTATCCAGCTAGACCTGAAGAGTGAGCCCACATCTGTGCGAGGGTGGAGAAGGATGGAGCAGCAGAGGGAGTTTGGTGTAGGTTGCGCAGCAGCTGCGTGGGCAGTGTTTTCATTGTGCCCTGGGAATTGCTTCTCTGAGTGCTTGTTGCCATGAAGTAAGACTCCATTTAAAAAATAGTTCTTTTCAAGAAATCCCATCAAGCAGTTTAGGTTCTGAAGTTATTTTAACAGTACTTTGTAAAGTTCAGTGATTTTTCAAGTGCTGGTATTTTCATTATTTTGAATCTCGCTTTACTTTCGTTAGTAGGGCAAACTCTGAACTTGCTTACAAGGGGCAGAAAACCGAGATTGTGGTTATTTGAAGCAGACTTGTATGAAAGCTGGGCTGCCCAGCACCGAGATGAGGTTCCTGGCCAGAAGCAAACTCGCTGAGTGGCTGAGCAGGAGGAGGACAAAGGGAAGGCAGGGCACAGGGAGGAGGCTGTGCTTTCCATGGCCCAGTGTAATATACAGCTTCTGGGCTCTGAAACACCCACCACGTCATCCCTTGTGCAGCGCCCCCTTGGTGTCAAGCACTTGGTGGCAGGTCCCCGAGTGCCACACCTTCTTCTCTGCTGCCTTGCCTTTGCTTGCACTATCCATCCTCCCCACGAGGCCTGGGTTTATTCCTTTTCATTTCTTTGCATTAGCAAATCCCCATCCCCCCCAAGGGTGCTTCTCTGGGCCACTTCTGGTCATATCTGCTCTGGTAATCATCAGAATTTAGCATGAACAGAGGTCTAGTACGTATTTTTAAACTTTAATTATTGGCACCTATTTGTTTCTGTCCTCGTTGGCTTTTAAGCTCCCTGAAGTGTGTTTTCTGTTTTACAGCAGCCACTGGGAAGCTAGCCAGTACCTTGTGCATACTCAATGTCCAGATTGCATGAAGAAGCCGTGCACTCAGGATATGGGTGCAGACAAGATGAATTCAGTGTTGTTGGACAGAGCAGGCAGGGTGGGCCACCATCAAGGAAGGCCTGCTCCCAGTGTGGTATGCGGGGCTGGCCAGAGCCCGCCATGAGCACTGTACCCTGGTTTTTAGATTCACTAGGCTCTACTGAAATTCAGAGACATGAGACACAGTGCTAAAGATGAAGATTGGTTTGCTAAACCTGACACCAGGGAGTAGAAGTAGTAAGATGAGAGAGAGAGAGAGAGAGAGAGAGAGAGAGAGAGAGAGAGAGAGTGTGTGGTGTGGTCAGATGGGCTATTTAACTCATATGTCTTTGTAATGCTTAAAAAGAAGATGCTGTGTCTCTTAGGATTAGCAGTTTACATCCCACAAAGGTGTGGGTCTTGTATGTTTCCTGCTCTTATACACCATCTAATATGTGCTGCCTGATGTTTCATTAAGTGATGCTCCTTAGGTAACAAGTAGCTTAGTCATGATTCTCCTCACTTAGGGACCAGGCTGGATGAAACACTCTACCCTCCTGTGAAAACATGTCCAGGTTATAGGCACATCTCTTCTATTAATGCAGTTCTGAACTCAGTTGATTGTTTAATAGTGCTTAGTAGTAATACTCTTCCTTTAAAGGGCCCCTCATTAAGTGGGTTGAGCTCTGAATTTATGTTTGTTTGAAGAGTGTCATAAAGTTGAGATCAAGAGATTTTTATGAGAATGCTTCAAGTTAAAAAATAAGAAAGTTACCTGAGTTCAAATGGAATCTTTAATTTTTTTCTCCAGGACACTGAGACATACAGAAAAATAAGTGCAGTCATTCGAAATGGAATATAAGACTATTTTTTTCTTTATAGAAGTTTGTACTCCTGGAAACAAAACATGTAAATAGAACGATGAACAAGAGAGGGATTTTGAAAGACTTTGTGGAGCAGGTAACTTGTGGCCTGAAATGGCAGAGGAAGCAGAGCAGCAGCCTCATGGAGCTCGGGCATCTGCTGCCCAAGGCTGAGCTCAGCACCGGGCGCTCTTGCTTGGACTGCTTTCTGCCCTCCTGCACCATCACGGCTCTTTATTTTTTTCATAGTTCTTATTTATTTATTTATTTATTTATTTATTTAATAATTTTATTGAGAAACAAATAGCAATGAGACAGTTTCAAAACCAATCAGTAGGACAGTTTCAATAATAAATACATTGCACATTGTTGTCTCAGTGGTTATTCATTGTACAAGATACAGACATGACATCCCATCCACAAACACTATTAGAACAAATCTTCTTATTCATTGAATTAAGAGGATGTAGCTGTATATCTATCCTAACTATTTTGAATATATAGATACAAAATAGTCATTCATTTGTATCCCCCTTTTTTGTTTAGTTTTGTCAGAGAAGGGTATTCCATTGTCATTTAAATATTGTAGGTGCATGAATTCAGCAAAATATTCCAATATAGTCCAGTAGTCCATAATAGTAGTGGGTCATCTGCAGGACTGGAAATGTCAGAAGTTGTTGACCTGAGCCCTTTACAGGCCAGCATACCAACATGGCTTCATCCCTTATACCTTGTTTTTATAACTTTTTGCTGGATGGTTAAGACCAAGATAAAGCAAGACTTATATAGCAAAAAATGTAACTTTTGTATCTGATAAGGTCAGCCAAGTCCCCTCAGGATTTATCCTGAATCCCTGTTCTGAACTTTGTAGATCCTTCATCAGTGTCAGCCATGTGGATGAGTCACGGCCATTGCTTGACCAATTTGCTCTCTGGGAAGGCCTGAGAGAATGTTTTCTCTCCATGTGACTCTCCTTAGGCACACTACATCATCGGTCACATTCCTCTGTGACCCCATAATCTCCTTGATTGGAAAATTTGAGACACAACTGAGTTACATGATGCTATAGTGTAAGTTCTCTTATGTCCTGAGTCTTCACTGACCTTGAAAGGCTAGGGCCAGTATTACTCAGCTATAAAGAATGTTAAACTTGAGGCATTTGTATTTAAGTGGATGCCACTTGAAGATATACTCATAAGTGAAATAAATCAGACCCACATGTGTAAATATCATATAGTCTCCCTAGTATAAGAACTCAAAAGAAGAAATACAAATAGAAACATATAACACAATTAATAGGAAAGTGAGAACTTGAGGATTAAACAACAAAGCGAGGACAAGGAGAAAAGCTAGGAAACATGACAGGGGCAAAGTCATACATTTGTACACATAAAATGGGTAAGGCAATGATCTTGAGAAACATCAGCAGGTTTTTGAAACTAGCAGGTAATTAGTAAGATTCTCACCCTGACTAACTATACATGCTGATATCTGTGAACTAAGCAACTGCACTGAAGATAGCAATGTGTAATAGTAAGGTCATGCTTGGAATGCCTGTCATTCTGTTCTTCTAAATACACACTGCTTGTCATGACATACCAATTATTGCCATACTGTCTCAAGTAAAAGTTTGTTTTTTTAAAAAAAGGTAATGAATGAAAAACAGAGATAAAAAAAAAGTCACAGGACTGTCCTGCTACAATGCTGTATATGGTTAGATTTCTAAATTTCTGTGTAAAAATATGTAATTGTTTATTCATATTTTTTAATTTAAATTTT
>NW_004524595.1:15392738-15393267 GCF_000260255.1 Octodon degus | reverse complement strand
ACCCAGAAGGGGAATATCTGGATCAAAGGGGACAGCTAATCCTAGTTTTCTGAGGAATATCCACACTGATTTCCACAGTGGTCACACTCATCTACATTCCTACCAACAGCAGTGCAGGCTTTTCTCCCCACATCCCCTCCAGGTATTTATTTTTGGTTGATTTATTGATGATAGATATTCTATCTTTGCTTTCATTCAACCTGCTGCATATTCTTTCAATGAACTTTTTAGTTTCCTGGATATATTTTGATATATCCAGCATTTTCCTATGCTCCTCTGTATTTTTATCTATGTCTTCTCCAGATTCATTGGGATTGTCTTTCATTTTCATCATCATTTATTTCTTTTAATCTGAGAGATTATTTTTTTTCTATAGCCATATCGATTTATGCTTTCACTTGGCTACTATCTTTTCAGAAAGATTTAGCATGTGGCTGCTGATTTCTTCCATCTCATTTGTGCTTTTTCTGGACTTGTTCTGGGTGGGATAAGACCCCCCTTTTTTTTCTTTCTTTTTTTTTTTTTTTTT
>NW_004524595.1:15391394-15392338 GCF_000260255.1 Octodon degus | reverse complement strand
CATCACACCATCTTTGTGACTGGCTCAGCATGCCTGGAGGTGGGGCTGGTGCAGCATGTAGTGCCTGGGATTGAACCCTGGTTTCAGTGCTTGCCTAAGCAGGTTATTTATCTACTGAACTATCTTGCCTGTCCTTGTGTCTTATCATTTTGTATTTTACGTGTGTGTGTGTGTGTGTGTGTGTGTGTGTGCACATTTAGATTTCTTCTGGTAGATACCTTTATCCCTATTTTTGAGGCTTCCCTAGGAAACACCTATTCCTAGAGATGTTTTCTAGGCATGGGTGGTTCTCTCTCAAAACTTACCTTCCCAGTTTATTAAGGATGAAAAGTTGCTATCTATCTGGCTCAGCACCCTGTCCTTTGGTGCTGGCCTAAGGTGATGGCGGTTACCCCAGGCAATCGCAGTGTTGTCACATGAGGGAGAAAAGGTGCTTACAGCATGAGCGACATCCTGGATAAAGCAGCTCTATTAGCAATAACAATAGCATCAAGTGTAGTGTAGAAACTGACGAACTGTGGTAACTGTTCATTTAGTGCCTTAGGCTGAGGAGCAGGCTCTACAATTGTATAGCAAAATTCAACATCTACCAAGAGCTTGCATGCACTGATTTTATCCTTTTCAGGTGGTATTTAAAAGGGATGGGGAACAAAACAAAGAGATAAGAGAGGAGAAATATAGGAGGAGCACAGTTGTATGGCTAAGGATGATCACCCAAGTTCTGGAAAACTGGAAAGGAGTGCAGGAGAGAATGAAAGAGAAAGCAAGAGAATGCTGAAGTGGAACAGACAAAGAAGGGACAATCTTCATCCACCTGGATGAAGATCCTTCATAAAATCAAGAGAAAGACTATTGAGGGAAGAGAGAAAGATGAATAGAACAAAACAAGGAAAGGGTAAAAAAAAATCTAATCAGTCAAAAGAAACAAAACAAAGCAAAAAAAA
>NW_004524595.1:15378335-15380783 GCF_000260255.1 Octodon degus | reverse complement strand
AAAAAAGGAAAGCCCATCAAAGAAAAAGAAAACTAATAAAATTCCTCTGGTACCCACAGAACTGTGGTAGCATCCAAGTGGGTCCCAGAAATGTGCTGTGTAACCCACCAGGTTTGCAGTAGGGTTTTCGCTGGGTGTGGAGCGGATGTTGGCCTCTAACTGTGGGGGCTGGGACTGGGCTTCAGCTGCCAGTGTTGTGGATGTTCACTTCTCCTTTGTGTATTAGTCTCAATCACACTATCCCATTGCTGTGGTGCTGTGGGGGAGGGAAAATGTGTGGTTACTCCTAGACTTATGTGCAGTTGGCGCCTTCTGCTGGACCTTGCACAGCTTCCTCTGATCCATGGCACTAGTCCCCTTACCTGCCGATCGTAGGGCCCGGGCAGTGCCCTTGTCCCACCATAGAGGACCATTGAGCTGCTGGGTCAAGGCCGTTCTGCTGGCCTCAGACCAGAGGGCTCTTTCTGGCCCTTTGTGTTGAGGGATGAGTCGCTTTTGATGACCACTGCAGCAGGGTTTGGGTGGTCCCAGCTCCTACTTCTCAGCAGCATTCCCCCAGCCTGATTCTCAATTGCTGACAGTGCACTGTGAATGGATGGCTCTTCCCTCCTTCCACTCCAGGACTTTGGCAGGGCAATGACCTGGGTCTGTCCTGCTTCTGGGGTTCACTCTGAGCCCTTTGAAATCAAATGATGGCCTTCTCCACCTGCCTCTATCCCTCCTGTCTGCATGCTGTAGCACAGCTCTTGTTCTATTCCTGCACCAACTGCTGGTATTGTAGGGCCTCTCGGGACACAGCGTCCCACTGCTTCTCTGGTCATGGCATGCTGCTTGCTGGGGGCCCCTGTCACAGTTTCTGATAGCTCTCATTTGTCTCAAGACAAAGGTGCACACCTTCACCTCTTTAATACTCGTCTAGACCTGGTGTGCTGCAGAGCCAGGACTTACGTATGAGTGAGAGGACAGCCATTGATCACTAGGAATGCTTGGCAACCTGCAGTGCCTGCCGAGTGCTGAGCATGCTGGAGTTCTGCAAAGGTGCAGGCGCTCTGAGACGGGATCTTTCTTAGGCCTCTTGTAGTCAGGTGAGGGTACATGTTTGGGCTCTGGCTAATGGGTCAAGTAGAAGTAACATCAGGCCTCTGGAGGAGGCTCTTAAAATATCATCACATTTTACTTTTCTCTCCCTGTCTATGGCTTTTGTCTAGATGTCCCCCCAAAGCCTCATGCTGTCACAGGTGGGGCTTTGCAGAGGTGGCAGGATCTAGAGTGTGTGGTGCTGGTATCAAAGGTGTGTGGTTGCTAAGTCAGTCCATTGATTGGTTTAGTGCAGTTCCAGGTGTGAATAACAGGAAGGCCCATCCTGGGTGTGAGTGCTGCCCACCCTGAGGGTGTGTAGACTGGATAGAACATAAGGCGCAGAAAGAGGGCTTCTGTTGCCAGTCATTGCTCGTTGCTTGCTGCTTCCTTTGCTGGCTTGCTGCTTTTCTGCTTTCTGCCTGCCATGAATTTCTCCTCTGCTTTGATGCCCCCTCTGCCATGCCACTCTGCCTTGGACCCAGCTGATTTTGGATGGAAGGCTCTAGAAACTGCACACTAAGTAAATCTTCCTTCCTTTAACTTTGGGTGTTAGATATTTTGTCTCAGCAATGAGGAAAGCAACTAAAACATCCTCTTCCATTGTCAGATGAAAACAGGAGCTCCAGAGAAGTCCTTAGCCTTAGGAGTCAGTGTCATCTCTAGATGAAATGGCCCCAGAGCACCACATGCAGGAGAGATGTCTGAGAGGGCTGTGTTGAGAAATTTCTGTGTGGAACTTTGTGTGAGCAGCAAATGAACTTACATGTTGTCTAGCTATGAAGAGTCAGGGCATACTTGTGATTGCTGAAGCTATCCCATGTATTTTGATGAAGGTAGAGTTTCTCTTTGAGGAGTTAATATTTTGGTTTCAAGAGGAATATAAGAAGGTGATTACACAACATATACTCAGCAGAGCAAATGGGACATGCCTGATTTGATGAACACATAGCAGGGATTGAGTTGGGACTGGGGGGGGGGAAGGTCTGAGGTGTGCATCTGTGTGTTTCCTCCAAGTGTCAGGCTTGGTAAGGGAAGGGATGCTGTGCAGGAGAAGGAGAGGGCTCATTCTCTCTGCAGCAGAATAGCTGGCATTGGTCACTGTTACAGACAGGTCTGGATAAGGATGTAGGTATAGGGTCACAGCGGGCTTTACTTCTACACCAGGCTTGGGAGACCAGCCCACTCATGCACAGATCTGTAATGATGTAAGATGCTCTCTCCTTCCTTGAGTACATCTAAGTATTTTTTAAAAAAACAGCTGTACTAAACAGCACACTCAAACAGTACAAGTTGAATTGGTCACTTTTCTGTCACTGGGACAGAATATCTGACACTTACAATTTAAAGGAAGAGTGGTTTACGTTAGCT
>NW_004524595.1:15376202-15377885 GCF_000260255.1 Octodon degus | reverse complement strand
GAAGGAGAGGAGAGGAGAAGGGAGGGGAGGGAGAGAACTGCAGCCCCCCAGTCACCCCCCCTAAAGGCACGCTCAGCTGCCTGAGCACACGAGGAATTGACCCACTGATGAGTGTTACGCTCCCATGAGTCGACTGCCCTCTAAATGCAGAAGTTCGTTTTGATCTGAACCGTAATAGTTGACCCATATCCTGGCCCCAGCTTTATTTTCTCATTTCGGGAAAATTTCATTTGTCTGAGGCTGTGCTTTGAGCAGCTCTGTTTCTGAAATTTCTTATGCTCCCTGATCAGTAGGTGTGAGGGTGTATGCCCAGTGGCTGGCAGATTACTGAGTGAAAGGGAAAGTAATTCTGATTTAGGACCTAGACTAGAGCAGGGTAGGATTGATGCACATAGAACAGATTCCAGAAATATTAAGTTCAGAGCAGGGTGTGGAGAAGGGGAGGATTAACGGGTGCGTCTTACTTGTTGGTGGACTGTCTGGGTAGAGGGCAGTGCTGTCAGCTGAAGAGAAGGATAAGGGACACCAGGGAGAGGTCATAGAACTGCATTTCAGTTCTGGGAATGTGTAGTGGACAAGGGGCCTCTGGGCAGGTGGGGCGAGCAGTGAGTTGGGGCTGCCTGGAGCTGGAGGTACACATGCGGGGTGATTACTACAGGGATGACAACAGGCTGTGACCGCAGAGCACATAAGTGGTGGTGGCTACAACAAAACCTCGGAGGCAAGCAGGGTCTCCTCAGACAGAGCTGCAGTCCAGCAGAGGAGTAGTCCTGGGGGTGCAGAAGATAAGGAGGTAGGGCCAGAAAAAAAATAAAAGATAAGGAGGTAATCTGCAAAAGGTCCAGAAAAATATTAATTAAAATACCTCCATTGGAACTATTAATTAAGATGCCTTTGATGTAGTTGGGGGCAGAGGAGTGGTGGGGGTCACAGAGAGGTTCATAAAACAAAGAGATCCTCCGACCACGTGGGGAGCTGGCAAGTCCCACTTCTTGGGGCTAGCTCCGCCTCTGAGAGGTGAGAAGTCAGATGAGGGATGCTTTTGGCTCTCACAGTCTGTAATGATTTATGTCACTTTGACTGCCTAAGGTGTGGTAGGCACATCATGTTCATAACATTTCTGCATGGTATCAGCACCCCATTTTTCCCAGAGGCTGAGAAAATTAAGCATCACACAATGAGTTCACATAGCCAATGAATTTCTGAGCAGAGAATTAAAAACTAAGTTTTCCTGACAACAAAACCCATGTTGTTTTTCTCGTTCTGTGCTCTTAAGAAGAGACAAGGCACAAGACAGAATGTGAATTGAATTTTGGTAGCATTATTTATAAGAGCCCTTCTTGCCGTATTTTCATAGGCAATCTCCTTTAATAAAAACAGAATGTTTCTTTTTAGGAGCATAAAAAAAATCAGTGCAAGGCCTTTGAACTACTCTGATGTTAGAGATGTAAAAAGACATAGTTGATCCACAGATGATGGGGGAGGAGGGAATTTTATGTGGATGGAAACAAATGTAATAAGAAAAGAGCTCATGATTTCTCAAAGGATTTTCCTTGGAGTATATGGTAGGAATGACTGGCAAGGATTCTCCTTCTCCTTCTCCTTCTCCTTCTCCTTCTCCTTCTCCTTCTCCTTCTCCTTCTCCTTCTCCTTCTCCTTCTCCTTCTCCTTCTCCTTCTCCTT
>NW_004524595.1:15368732-15372092 GCF_000260255.1 Octodon degus | reverse complement strand
TCTCTCTCTCTCTCTCTCTCGCTCTTTGTGGTACTGGGCATTGTACTCAGGACCCTGCACTTGCCAGGCAAGCACTTATTCTACTGAGCTATCTCCCAGGCCCTCACTTTCTTTTTTGACTGTTTAAAATTAAAAATTATTTTCTTACAAATGTTTCCAATTTTATCTCTTAATTTTTCTTTTGAAGTGTTAACTCGTATTCTCTCTTCAGTGGAGGAAGCCCAGGCTGCTTCAGTAACATTTCTCAATGATAGCTCCTCATGAGCCTGCTGAGAAACTTCGTGTCTTTTCCAAGGCAAAAATCTATACCTGAACTAAGGCTTCCCAGGTTCTTCTGCCCCATGACCTGCCCTATACAGAGTCCAACACTGAAATAGGAATGCAGTATTAATTCAGGAGCACCTAACTTTTTCTCACCTGTACATCATGTTTTGTTGCATGTGTGCACATGTGTGTGCATGTATGTGTGTTTTTGGTATCTATATTCCTCCTAGACTGAGCTCACTATGACTAACACCTACTTGGTTTGTCTTCTTGTATCTTTAGGACCTACCAGCACTCCAGAGAAGATGCCCAATACATACTTGCTGGTGGTGCATAGCAGAGAGAAATAGAAAAGGGCATGTGCAGATGCTATATCAGGAGAAACACTTCTAGAAGCAGACTTACTTCCCATCCAGAGGTGTGATGAAGATGATCAGAATAAATGAGTGCTCTGAGAGTTCTTCTTGACAGATACATCTGAGAAGCATCTTAAGGTTAGATATCAAAGCATGCTACTAACCCCTAATCCCAGAGGGAGAAAGACAAATACTTGCTCTCCTAATTCCAGCTGTGAAATGTGAGGCCTGGGCCTGTGTTCCATACTTGAAGGAACTATAAAAGAGAATGTAACATTCTCTCATCAGCTTCCTTCATCATCATCTACATGACAACTGAATAGTCCAACATGGTGGAGCAGTGAGGATGAGCAGCTCTGCTTCTCTAGGACAAAGTGTCTAGCATCTGGAAACAGTGGATTGGAGAGGAAGAACTGAAGTGAATGGAGTTTACCCGAAAGCCAGGAGGGGACTGATAGAGGAAAAGAAAATAGGGTTATGTGATATGAATGAAATAGGTCACACCACAGAGGAGAGACCACACAGCAGTGCAAAGGCTGGTGAAATGAGCAGCAGTTTTGCTCACAGAGAATCAGAGTGGGCACTGGAATCAAAAGAATCGCCTGCAGTTGGAACTTGCAAGGAAAAGGCACCACTTCAGAGTGGCTTTCCCCAGTCAATCTTACTGAGTAACCTTGGTAGAAGCTCTCAGAGTCATAATCTAGTGGACAGAGCAAGAGTTGGCAGGGATACCAGGGAAGGGATCAGTGCTTGAACTGGTTCCACATGACTTACATGGAATGGGAAGCTCATGTGGGTGCCAAGTTCTTGGCCTAAGCACAGCTCTACCCCCAGGACATACTGGGGCAGGCCATATCTTAGACATTCAATGTGAATGTCACAGTTTGAGCTCTTTGCCTTTATCCTAGGCTGAGGAAAAGAACCACATAGCTAACACAATAGGTAACTTTCTTTTATTATCCTTTATTTGATTGAATTAGTTTTTACTTTTTACTTTACTTTAAATTTTTTAAATTTTTAATGTTTTGTATTAAAACAGAAACATTAAACTTACTGGAAGATAAAAATAGGTAAAAAGCTTTACATAAGTGTAGGACAAGAGTTTCCTAAACAGAACCTCAATTGCATAAGAACTAACAGCAAGAATCAGCAAATGGGATTATATCTGAAAAAAAGCTTCTGTACAACACAAGATTCATCCCACAGAGTGAAAAGACAATGCACAGAGTGGAAAACTCCTCAAACAGGGTTATTATTTAGATATACAAAGGACTCAGAAAAATTAAACTACTTATAGTCAAGAAATGGGCAAGAGAAATGAACTGATACTTCAGAGGAAGAAATACAAATGGTCAACAAATATATGAAAGAATGGTCAACATCTCTGGCTATTAGAGAAATACAAATTATAATGCCAAGAAGATGAAATCTTCTTCCACAGTGAATGGCAATCATTGAGCTATCAATCAATAATAAATCCTGGTGAGATTGGAGTGAAAAAATGAACACTCCTTCATTGTTGGTGTGAATGTAAACTGGTACAATCATTATGGAAATTAGTATGGAGATTCCTTAAAGAAGTAAAGTTACAAATTCCACACAAGCCAGTGATCAAGATGGTGGAGTGGTAAGCAGCAGAGAAAGAGCCCTTCTGAGAGTTTCCATCCAGGGGCCGGGTTATAGCAATGCAAGAAAGGCAAAAAGGAGGGAAGTGGATCCTCTGGACCCAAGAAGGATCTGAAGTATGAATTGAAGCCCACAGAGAGAGTGAAGAGAGAAACTTCAACAAAGAAGGAGGAGGGAGCTGGTGGCACCTTCTCCCTGAGATGAGCCTCACTGTGCAAGAGGAGCAATCCAAACCTGTGGACACATAGTGACTGCTGGCAACCCCAATGGACTCAAAGGGGTGATGCAGCAGTGGAAGGGAGCAGAGGGTATGAAGGACTCTACTAAATGGTGGTGAGTGTGGAAGGCTCAGATGTCCTGTATGAGAGAGCCATTGGCTGGGAGCCATCTTGGAGAGGGTCTGGTTGAGCTCAGCACTCAAAGTGGCTGCTGGCTCAATCTAGATGCTCCCAGGTGGGCTCAGACATACAGAGAGTGCATTGATGGCTGCCCCTGATCTTGGCTAGACGGTGCAGCCTCGCTGACATTATCCACTGCCTCTCCAAAAATTTACTGCTGGTTTGCTATAAAAGACTGAACTCTGTCTCCACATATTGTCCACCAATGATAGCAGAGACAAACCTTGATAGCCGAGACAAACCTGGAAGTGGATATTTTCTTTTTTCTTTTTCTCTCTTGTTTGTTTTTTGTTGTTGTGATTTTCTTCTATTCATTGTTTTTATCTTGTTCTTATATGAATGTGAATGTGGTTTCTGGCCTCTTTGTGGCTGTGGTTCTGTTTTTTTTTTTTTTTTTTATCTCTTACTCCTCTTTTTCCCTCCAGTCTTCTGTACCAATTTCTCAAAGTTAGCATGATCTCCCTTTGTCTTTACTTCTAATCTCTTCCTCTTCCCTCATTTCTATATTACCTATTTAAAATTTTAACCCCTGAGTTAGAGAAAAAGGAGGGCTACAAGGAAAGCCAACATTTTGGCCCTAACCTTCTAAAGTCAATTAAGACACAGGACATATGAGAACTTGTACTGTAACATCATGTACCTCGGTAGTGTCCCAAATTTTCTGATCAAGAAGATTATGGGGCCAAAGAGGAAAGTGATCGATGATGTAGAGTGTT
>NW_004524595.1:15362130-15368632 GCF_000260255.1 Octodon degus | reverse complement strand
TTCCCAAATCATCCTTTCAGAGATAGTCTAATCCAGGAACAGTTGTAGACATTATCAAGAGCAAACATTCCGTATTAAGAAATCAATCACAGGTAGAGGACAGGTGTTGCCAAGGTGATGGGTAGGGTAAAGCTGACACAGCTCAGGTGTCCTGGCTTCCAGTGTGCAGTTTCTGCTATGGCATGTGTGGGAGGTGAGCTCTGTGTCTAGGATGGCTGTGCCTTCGCTTCTCTCATGTCCCCCAGCAGACCTGGGACAGGTCTGCTATTCTTGTAGCTGGCTGTGCAGTCCTGGCAATGGACAGAGTAACTGTGCTTCATGGATTTCAGCACCTCGCACAGCACAGGTAAGACTGGTCTGAAACCTGCTATGTTCCCCCTTTTTTCCCCGTTCTCATTCCTCTAGACCCCCCCTTCTGCATGCTGCTCAGCCCAGTGTGTAGTAGGTCCACCTGTCTCAGAATCTGGGAAGAGCCCCACCCAGGTTAGGAACTTAGAGGCTGTGAACCTGGGCAAGCTGCTAGGGCCTGCTCTGAACTGCCTCTAACTCTTACTGTGTTCTTGTCCCACACCGATGCAGTGATTGAAGCTATTTTGAGTTAACACAGGCTGTAGTCTCTGGTTTGATTTCTCGCTTGTTTCTCTGTTAGTGAGGCTAATCTAGGCTTTCACACAGTAACAATCTCCCTAAATCTCAGTGGTTTAATATGTAAACATCTGTTTCTGACTTATGAGTCTGGCAGCTTGCTAGGATAATTTCCTTCCATATGACGACTTAAAGATGCTGGTCGCTTGTGTCCTGCAGCTTCACCGTGTGGAAAATATGACTCTGAGATCTGCCAGAGAAAAAGCAAGCCGGAGGGCTGAGTGCTGTCTCATAAATGCTGTGGTTTGGAAATGACGCATACCAGTGTTCTCAACACCTGTTGCCGAGAACTTGAATAGCACATGGCTTTCACCAACTGTGACAGGGCTGGGGGATTTGGGAAGGCACACCAATTTCAAGAAGCAGGGAGGTGTGGTACATGGGTGGAGGGATTGTGTCCCCACAAAATTCATATGTGGGGAGGCCTCTAGGTGCTGGAGGTAGTAAGTTGGTCTGAAGGTGGAGCCTGCAGCACTGGGCTTGGCGCCCATAGAGAACAGAAGGGAGCTTGCGTCTTCTTTCTCTATGTTCTGTCCTGGAAACACAGGACAGGAAGCTGTGCCCAAGCCAACACTAGCGTACTCAGGGCCTCCAGAGCTGTTCTCAGGTAGGGCGTACTGCGGACGTTGCTTGTTCAAGGGTGTTTTTGGTCCAGCCATCCATACTGGCTAACACAACTGCACAGGACTTTGTGAATGGCTCCTGCTTAGTTTTAACTCAGTGGTTGGAGATCTTGTTTGTCAAGATGCTGCTGAGTCTTGACTTGATTTCCTGCTTTGTGCATCTCATGGAGTTCACAACTGATCCTCGGTCCTTTCAGGGCTGGGTATCAGGGCAGCTTGCAGAAAGGCTTCTCCAGCTTCCTCCTTTGCCATGTATTGTGTTCAGACCATTTTTTTTCTTTTTAAAAGAGAATACAAAATAGTAATAAAAAATTAGAAATGATACAAAATTTCACTAGACAGCATACTGTGAATTTGACAGTATTGGTTGTATTGTATAGTGTTGTCTTCAACTTAGTTGCTGCGATGACCAGATACATGTATGCAAAATAGGAAAAAGAAAGAAAAAAAGGAAGTTATAAGACATTAAAAAGAGAAAAAGTGGAAAAGAATGAACAAAGGAGACAAAAAAGTATTAACTGTTCCTTTGCATAGGCCAGCAGAAAACCACAGTCCAATTGTCCGAGCCATCCTGCGTACGTACATAGATATAGTTCTTTCCTCCATTTCCTCTCCTGTCTTTTTCTTCATCTCAGTAATTTCTTCCTTTTGGACAGATTCATTCCCTTTTCATGGTATCTATTATACCCTTCAGATTTTATTTTCTCTTTCAGGTTCTTACCGTAGGGAGACAGTTTGAAGTTTGCACATGCAGGTCTGACTTATTTCATTGAAGAGTATGGTCTGCAGTTGCATCCATTCACTGATAAAGCCTCAATTTTATCCTTTTCTGTAACTGAATAATACTCCCTTATGTAAAAATACCACATCTTTTTTTTTTTTTAAATCTATTCCTCAGGTGATGGGTGTTTGGGTTGTTTCCAAGGGTTAGCTATGACAAATCGCACTGCTATAAACATGGGTGCACATAGATTGCTGTGGTATGAGGTTGTCAGGTCTTCTGGAAAAATACCCAGGAGAGGAATAGCTGGGTTGAATCCAATCCTAGATTTCTGAGGAATCTCCACGCTGATTTTCATAGTGGTTGTGCCAGCCTGCACTCCCACCAACAGTGGAGAAGGATTTTCTTTTCCCCACAGACCCTCCAGCATTTGTTGTTGCTTGAATTCTTGATGATAGCCATTCTTTCTGGGGTGAGATGGTAACTCAGTGTTGTTTTAACTTGCATTTCTTGGATGACAAATGATGTTGAACATTTTTTCATATGTTTGTTTTCCATTAGTTTTTTTTTTTTTCATCTGAGAAGTGTATATTCACCTCAGATGCCCAGTTTTAGATTAGGTCTTTGAATTTTGTGGGTCTGATTTTTTTTTTAATCTTTATATGTTCTAGATAGAAGATCTTTGTTAGAGGGATACTTGAATGTAATTTTTTCCACTTTGTGGGTTTTCTTTTTACTGTTGGTGATTTCTTTTCACATGTAGAATCTTTTCAAAAATAGGAGACTATAGTTGATTCTTTGAAGTATTTCATGCACAATTTGGCTTTTGTTCATAAACTCTCTACCTATTCCTATGTCTTAAGATTTCTACTTACATTTTCCTCCAAGAGATTTAGTGTTTCTGTTTTGACTTTTAAATATTTGATCTATTTTGACTAATTTAATGCATGATAATAGACATGAGATCTTGTTCTTTCTGCCACACACACAGACAAATGTTTTGCCAGCGTGTGCCTGTGCTTAGGACAGCAGGGATTCCCTAGAAGAAGTGAAGGACCTAGCTGTAGACCTGTGACTCGGGTAGCAGTGATGTGAACCAGGCTTCCAGAGCCGGGGAGAGAGTCCGAACTTTGTCTTTGAGTTAATAAGTGTTCTAAAATACAGAGAGCTCTTCCCGATCCTTGTGGCAGACCAGAAAGTTTATATTTGTAATCTCATGGAATGAATCTAAACATGCATATTACAAATGAGTTCTACTAAAAATAAATAAAAATGCTACTTGTACTTATCATCCTGAAAATATGCATTGTAGTAGTATCCTGGTGAAGAAGTGATAGTAATTTTGGTGAGAAACTGCCATAGCTAATTATTTTGTGTGCAGACCCCATCCTTGGTGGCTCCCAGGCACAGGAAAATATAAGGCCCCTGCCCCACAGCAGGCAGGACCCAGCTTGTCATGGACCCCCGGCCAGCATACGCTGCATTTCTTCCTCCGTACCTCCGAGCAGCCAGGCCAAGAAGAGAGCACATGGTTTTCCTCTTTCTGTTTTCCTTTGGGGTGGAGTGCACAATCAGCTGACTCTGGAATGTTCTCTGCAGCTTGTACAGACATAAACAGTAGCCCTGGTGGTCCTGGGAGTATGCACCACACAGCTTTGTGCTCCCAAGGGCATCGCCAGAGCTGTGGCCACCCTGTGTTAAGGTCACTTGTGCTGTCTCTGGAGTTATGAAAGGTGAGGTGGCCATGGCTAGTTATTCAGTTCAGACAAAGCTCAAGAGAAACAGCTGCCCACTAGTCCTTCAGCTCTGTTCCCTTCCCATTACTTCCTCAGCCATTTATAGCGCGGTGTCTGGAATGCTGAGCCAGGCTTTGGCAGGATTTGAAGCTGATAAATCATCTGCTGACCAACGAGGGCCTCACAGCTTTACTAGGAAAGGGAACATCAGAGGCTTGGGCTGAGCCGAGCCAGTGTCCCATCTACTGTCTGGAGAGGCTTTCTGTTCACTCCTACTGAGGAGGAAGCACGAGTCTGGAGTCATAGTGTGTACGGGTAAATGCACACCAGGCCCTGGGTGGGTGTAGAAGGCACATGGCCAGGGGCACCCAAGGGGCTGCCGTGCGTGAGTGGCCAGGAGACTGTGTCTCCATGTTACCTTCCAGCCCCTGCTCTGTTGCAGGGCTGGCCAGCGGAAGAGGGCTTTGAAAAGTTTGCCCTTTTAATTTGAGTCAGAGGCTTTTAGTTTACATCTGGCCAAAAAGCCACTGTAAGTCATGCCTTCTCTCTTCTCCACTCCACATCTGATCAGTCATCAGGCTCCTGATTGCAGCCTTTGGCTATCTCTCCATCCCACCTCATGTTATTGCCTCTCCTGTAGGTTAAGGCTCTGCCATGTCCTGTCTGGAATGGTTCATTGACATTCTGTCTTGCTACATTCAGTCCAACTTGACATGATCACTTTTTATCTTAATAGAGTGATGTTTCAAAACACAGATCCCACATCTAAGCTACGAATAAATGTTTTTTTGATGGCATTATTCAGCCGTGGAATAAATGCCACCCAACTGGGGACAAAGGCTTGTCATGGACAGGGTTCCCCTTCACTCTCCTCTCGCCATTCTCGCACGTGACCGTGCCTCAGCTCTGTGGGCACCAGCCTGTGGTTTCCTTCCATTCAGCCTCTATCTCTTCCTTGCTAGTGCTGCCCCTCAGAATGCTGCTCTTTTACACATCCCTTCCTCTTGCGAACTCTAGATAACCTTTTGGTGTCCAGCTTAGATACTGCCTTCCCCAGAGAAAATCCCTGATTCCCTCTGGCAGGTTTGCCCCGTGTCTGGGCTCTAACAGCGTTTATCATACCTGCTTAGTCTCTTCCCACTGACTCCCATCTCTGGAAAGCTGGGACTGCTTACTATACAGCTCTGCCTCTAAATTCTTCTGTTTTGCTGTTACTTATGGCTGTATTTATGTTTATTACACATTGTTTTAGTAACTGCAGCATTACAATAAGTCAAAATCAGAGAGGACAAGTGCCACACTTTCTTCTTTTTTTGAAGTTGTCATGGCTACATATAACCTTAATGTTACCCTGATATTTATAATAAGATTCTCAGTTTTGGCAAATAAAACCTCATTTGGCAAATAAAACCTCATTGTGTTTTGTTTGGGAATATATTTACTATGTAGGTTAATATATGGAAAGTTGACATCTTAAAAATAATCAGTTTCCCCAAAGGACATGGTATATCTGTTCATGTATCTTGGTTGTCTTTTGTTCATCAGAAATATTTTGTAGTCTATAGTATAGGCCTTACTATCTTTTGCTACTTGAAAAGCAAGTTGACATGGAAAGCTCAAGAAACAAATTGGGGATGGATTCTTTGCTTTCCAAAGGGTTGGGCAAATGCCTTCCTACACGTGCTCTTCCATCTCATTAGGGAGAGTACAGGTGGGTCAGAGCCTATGCAGCGGTCCACCAGGTCATCAGGGCAGTGAAGGCGAGAGGAACCTCATACCCAATGATGAGGAGCCACCCCTAGACCATCTTCCATCCCATCTCCTGGGGTTAACCCCAAACTTTCTCTTAATTTCGTGCATCAAGCCTCCCCCAGTCAGTGCATCAGTTGAGTCACCGTACTGCTCAGGTAAGCCCTGCCCCCAGCCCACTATCTGATAAAGGCTCCAACCTCTGTCTCTATCTAGCATCTCCAACTTCTCTTTTAGCCACCTTCCCATGCCAGGCAATGAAAGACTTCTTTCTTTTCACTCTCTTCTCTTTTGCACCAGAGGAAGGAACCTTACAGGTACAAGGAAGTAAATGTAAACAGAGCTGCTGAGAAGGAATATGTGCTGTGACTGCAGAATTTATAATGCCTACTTCTCTCCTTAATGAATTATTGTAGTGAATTGTTTTAAGGGGATGTGTTGAGTTCGGTGGAGGTAAAACCATGTCTTCTTCCAATCCAGCAATGTGTGTTGGGCAGTCAGCATCTGGGAGAAACCAACTTGGGTTTCAGTGCTGTGGCTGGCCTGGGCATGCTGGGCTGGTGAGTTAGCACCGATTGGATGGTTCTTAGGTATAATGGTCCTCCCAGTCGTGTGTGTGTGTGTGTGTGTGTGTGTGTGTGTGTGTGTGTGTGTGTTGAGGGCTGGCTTCAGCCATCAAGTATGATTTATGTGCATGTGCTAGGTCAGCCTGAAAATGCACACCTTTTAGGCCATTACCAGGTTGGCAGATGCTCAAAGTCTTGCTTAGGTTCACTTTGCATCTGCTTAAAGGTGAACCTTCCTGAGGCTCAGTTGTAATGAGTCCCCTCCAGGCTGTAAGACTTTAATTGGCTCCCTCTTACCCACGGAACTATCCACGTGTCTTTTTGTGATATTTAAGCTTCTTTGCAACTAGCCTCCAAATACCTAGCAGGCCTCAAATCCCCTGCATTTGTTCTGCTCAGTAGTCATCTAGGAGTCTGTATGGCTCCCAAAGAATGGCAAGGTCTTAGCTTATTTTGCTATTG
>NW_004524595.1:15344206-15355220 GCF_000260255.1 Octodon degus | reverse complement strand
TGATTTGTTCTAATGGTGTTTGTAAATAGGATCTCAAGTCCGCATCTTGTACAGCAATTAACCACTAAGAAAAATATATGCAGTGTGTTATTTGTTGAAACTGTACTTCCGATTTGATTTGAAACTGTCTCATTGCTATCTGTTTATCAATAAAATTTTGAAAAAAAAAAGGAAAAAAAAAATTTTTAACCCCTGAGGGAAAAGTGGACATACTAAGGACTCGCATACTGTATATAACTTTCTGGTTTATTTTAGATTTTGTTATATAACCACAAATCTAGTTCCTACAGTTAAGGGTAGCAAATTAATGGTTAGCTCAATTTGTTATTTTCTAGGCTGTGTTTGATGCTATTGATATTGCTGATGGTACTACTATAGCCAAAAGTAACATAATTGTTTTAAACACTGTTCTTCCTGATATTTCAAGATTGAGATTAATAAAGGGTTACATAAAATACTGTGGCACAGTGCTGAAGAGCCACAGGCTAGGCCAAACAGACAGGAATTTCTCATTCCCAACAAATTGAAGAGGTAAGATCTTGCAACAGATTCAAAACTCAGAAAACTGTCTATACCTAGAAGATACCTCAGAGAAATAGTTGTTTCCTAAGGGTCCTAAATAGTAGCAACCTACCATAGGCAATTTACAAACATTACCCTATAGAGAGAGAGAGAGAGAGAGAGAGAGAGAGAGAGAGAGAGAGAGAGAAAGAGAAGAGAAAGAAGAGAAGAGAAGAGAAGAACCCAAGAAGACACCCAAACAAGATTCAACTCCAGATATTCATTTCACCAGAGGGGGCCAATGAGGTGGAACAATCCAAAAGCCACTCCCCTGACCTCTCTGAAGTAGTAACAATAAAGCCATTGAATGAGGCTCTAGAAAAATCAAATCAGAAAATTATTTCTCAGATAACTGTAGAGATGGTGTCCACCAGGAATATCATGATTAATGAGTCTAGAGCAATCTCAGACCAAAAAAATAGAGGAGCTTAAGAAAAATTATGGAAGTCATGAATGAATAGGTCAATCAGGAAGCAGGAAGAGCCTTGGCTGAGCACTGCAGCCTCTCCCAGGGCAAAGAATTTCTAAGTAAAGCTATCTGTGCTCAAAGGGCTTTTTACTACATTCCACACATTCGCTGAATGAATTGCATGGAGGAGCTATAGGACATAAGAACAGCTATTTATGTATGTATTTATTTATTTATGTTTAGTATAGCGTTTACAGGGTCTCACTACACAGATTGGACTCAAAGTGATCTGCCTATTTTCAGCCTCCCAAGCACTGGGATTACAGGTGCATGCCACCATGCCCAGTCTCAGACATTGGTAGAAGAAAGAAATGGAATCCGTAAGGCAGATTCAAGCAGATCTTTAGGAGAATATTTTTTTTTCTTTTTTTGCTGGACTGGGGGATTGAACTCAGGACCCTGCACTTGCCAGGCAAGTGCTTTTTCTACTGCGCTATCTCCCCAGCCCCTAGGAGAACAAAAATTCCATAGCAAGTATCCATAACAGATTAAGCTGATGTGAGGACAGGATCTTAGACACAGAAAACAGGCTTGCAGTTAGCAATCATGAAAAGACAGATTTCTTAAAAATAGCAAGGGACTATGAGAAATCAATCCAGCAGCTTCTACATGAGGCAAAGAAGGATAACTTAAGATTGATTGGAGCCAATGAAAAAACAGGAGATAACACAAATGACATAGAAATTCCAGCTATCCCCAGCTATCCCCCAACTTGGTATCTTCTCCACAGAACTTAAGACATTGTACTACAGCAATATATGCAGACCAATGCTTATAACAGCACAAGCTGAAATAGCTAAGTCATGGAAACACACTGTATACCCATCAAAAGGTGATTGGATAAAGAAAAAAATATATATAACTTTACTATAAAGAATGAGAGATTTTCATAAGAATATGTGACATAATAACCATTGTTAAGTTCTTATCATCTTGTTTTGAAATTCTCTATCATTTTAAATGTTTTTTCTCTTTGGAATAAGAACAAATGAGAGATTTGAGACATTGGTAGAAGATGGATGCATTTGGATATATAATGTTGAGTGAAATGAAACAGAAACACAAGCTTACATGCCATATGGTATTTCTCAACTGAGAGAAGCAAAGGACGAGCAAAGAGCATAATAAAAGGATGGATAGGAGGGAACAAGGGAGGATCTCTTGCAATATAAAAGTGGCCCAAGGCAGCAAGTGAGTGGTGAGGAGGAGGGGGATGGGAAATGGGTAGAGTCAAGATCTGTCATCTACAGGAACCTAATGACCTCAGCTGGTGTAAACATTGTAGCCATGACACAAGCTGGGATTAGTAATATCAATAAGAATGAAAAATGGTACCAGGAAATTAGAGAGGAGGGGGGCAGAGGGAGAAAAAGGGAAGGTGATTAAGAAGGAAGAGAGCTGTGTGTGTGTGTGTGTAAGTAACCAGACCCCAAGATGATTGTAAACTGCATGAACTGCAGACATGGACTAATAAAATTAAAAAAAAAAATGAAGGCTGGTACATTCCGTATCTGTAGAAGCAGAGTCACCACAGGTCAATCAGGAAGCAGGAAGAGCCTTGGCTGAGCACTGCAGCCTCTTGCAGGGCAAAGAATTTCCAAGTAAAGCTATCTGTGCTCAAAGGGCTTTTTACTACATTCCACACATTCGCTGAATGAATTGCATGGAGGAGCTACAGGACATAAGAACAGCTATTTATTTATTTATTTATTTATTTATTTATTTATGTTTAGTACAGTGTTTACAGGGTCTCACTACACAGATTGGACTCAAAGTGATCTGCCTATTTTCAGCCTCCCAAGCACTGGGATTACAGGTGCATGCCACCACGCCCAGTCTCAATCACTATCTCAGTGAACCCTGGGGGTGGGGCCAGCACAGCTTATGGTGCTGGGGATCGAACCCTGGCCCCGGCAGTTTGCCTAAGCAGGCACTTCAGTCTGCTGAGCTATCTGGCTGGCCCTAGAACAGCCATTTAAAAATTCTCTCACTTGTATAGCTTGACAGTTTTTCCTCACAAATTTGATTTTATCACTTTAAAGTTATAAAAGATCATTGTGGAAATTGCGCTGTTTTTCTTTGATCTCTACCATCTGAGGCTTTACCTCTTCCTTTTGTCTTTATATCACAAGTACCATGTGCCCAGTCACTTTAATATTCTTAATCCTACTTTTTAGTTTCAAGTATAATCTCTTTGTAAAAAAAGTTGATTTCTCCTTAGCATGTAGTTCTATTAGTTTGATAAATGTGTAGTCATTTCAGCCAACACTCAAGGCACAGAACAAATAAAATGGAAAGTGCTGCACCCATGGGGGGCCCAGAACACCAACTGGCCTGGGAGCTGGAACAACTCGAGCTGCAGAGGAAGGCAGTGCTGGAGTAGACTCCAGAATCCACAGCAGCATCTAGGCATCTGCACTGGTATGAGTCAGTGACTGAATAATAAACATATAAAGGGGAAGAGACCAGTCTGCTACCCAGACACATTCCAAATGAGTTCCATAGCTCCTCTGCCTCACAGGAAGGAGCACACAATGCCCACCTCTTGAGCGCAGGGTCGGTTCTCCTGTGGGCTTCCTCTGAGATGTACATAGTGGAAAGGCCAAGGGGTGGTCATCAGGAGGGATGCTCCAGTTGAGGAATCTGAGAAGCACTACCATTTCATCTCCAATGGAGAGACGAACCCGGGTGAAGGGGCACCCTGCAAAATACCGGCTCTGTACTCCTGGAGACTGTGGAGGCCAGGAATGGTGGAGAGGATGGGGGCTGGAGCCCAACAGGATGGGAGGAAGCCTGCGATGGTCTGTTCTGGATGGGCTCGCGGAGCAGCCAGGGACTCATTAGGTAAAACTAGAGAGGTTTGGGTAAGCTATGGGCCTTGGCTAATAATCTCTCAGTATTTGTTAACTGAGACAGATGCCCCACACTAATGTGAGTTATGCATAATCTGCGGAGGAACTGCAGGGTGCCTGTGCTGTGTGCTCGGTTTCTCTATAAAATAGCAGCACAGTGACTTCCTGTGCTGAAGACTGACCGTCTGAGCCCTGGGACCCTGACCGGAGGCTGCAGCAGGGGGTGGAGGAGGCATAGGCTCACCCTCTGCCTCCAGGCTGGGCCTCAGAAACAGAAAGTTTGAGGAATAGAATTTGACTAAATGCCTGGAAGGAGGCCAGGAAAAAGCTAAGAGACATTTGGAATGAGGTTGCCGAGGCCCCTCAAAGTTCCTGAACCATTGAAGGAAACTGAATGCATCATTAGATCCCAACCACACTGAAATACCCAGGCTGGGTCTCAGGCTTTCTAAGTAGAACAGACTTAAAGTCAGGGAAGGCCCTTGGCTTTCTCAAAGAACAAGCTCAGTGAGAATGTTTCTCGCACATTTCACCTACTAGGTCAGTGCAATGCCTGTAGTACAAATAATACAGCTGTATAAACGTGTGTAAACTCCTGTCAGCAAAGCTATTTTATCTCTCTGAAAAGAATTTAATTTTAGGCCCTCTGAAACATTCGTTTATAAGTGATTGAATTGATAAACATAGCATTTCTCAACACCCATCTCAGGGCACTAGTTTATCATCTCCTGTTGTGTTTTGCTGTAGGCGCTTGTAAGTAACAAAATTACTCTCTTTTAACAAACAAAATAATAGAAATCCTTGCACAGTCTCTATACTTGTTCAAAGAGAGGGATTTTTTAAAATAGATAAAGTTCAGATATTATTTTTTAATGTAAAGAAATGATGTTGTTTGGGGTATAGCACCAGTTTGAGAGCGGGTAGTAAGATTGTCTCTGTGAGCCTCAGGGTAGAAGGGCAGTTATAGGTTCTGCAGTTAAGGGACAGGGAGGAGGAGGAGGAGGAAAAGGAGGAGGAAGATGTGGAGGAAGAGGGGGAGCAGGAGGCGAGACACTGGCTGGAGAGAAGGAAGCAGGATTCAGTCATTCAATCAGAACTGTTTGTTAAGTTTCTACTATGTGCCAGCTACTGTTTTAGCATACACTGCTAAATAATGGTGCAAGAGGATGCTACAAAGCTCATTATGATGAGGTAGAAAGACCTTTGAATAAGAAATTTTATTTTAGCTCTGTGACTGCCTTGGGTAATTCTTTGCCTGGATCTGACTGTGGATCTCACTCTCCTTCTCTGTCCTTCTTGAGTGTGCTGTGCAGTAAACATGAGCTTAATAAGGGAAGTCGGGTTCGATGTTGGCACATGTGTACCAGAAAACATTTTTGGATAGTTTTGGTTTGATATTTTGCTGTCCCACTCAAATTTTAGCTCCTCGAGGTGTCCCTGTCTCATTTCTTGTGTAGGTGATATGAGATAACATACATGGCATTTAAAGTAATTCGTGACTCTATCAGTTAAGGTTTTACTGGAGGAACAGATAAAACCTAAGGAACAGATACACACAAGATGTACTAATGTATAAGAAATGACAAGATTGGCTTACAAGGGTCAGCCGCAGAGTCGGATGAGGAAGCGTGCAGAGGGCGTCTGCACACCAGAGACGGAAGGATTCAGTCCAAGGTCTGGAGCTCACTGCAGCATTCCATGCAAGTCATATCAGGAGGCTGATGGGTCTGCTAGGGAAGGCTGATGAGTCTACACCACAGGCTGAAGGATCCAAGGTGGAGGCCTGAAGAGTGTGCGCTAGAAGTCAGGAGTCGACATCCAAGCTGCCTGCAAAGGCCAGAGCTCCTCTGAGGAAGTGGAATGCTCCATCCTTCCTCCATTCCCTTTTATATCCTGTAAGTGATGAGTCACTCTAGGGTGGGGCCTTCAAGCCCTAGTGTGGAATTGCTGAGCAGATTTAGTTAAGCTTTTAACTTCTGGAGAGTCAAGCACCACAGTGACCCTGCCTGAGTTCTAGACGCCGGTGCTTTTGTTGCTGGTATAAAAGCGCCGTGATCTGAGATTTTCACACACCAAAACTGTGAACAGCCGATATTTTAGAATACCTGATATTAAAGAATATTTAATATTTTAGAATCATAAAGATAATGATAAAGTTTATGCTTACTTCCTTGGACTGAAACATGCATTCTCCTTCATGGAAACTCTCAAGCTTCTTAGTGTTTTCTCTCTAACCCAGCTACTCCTTTGCCAATGTGTCATTCATGTGCTGAGCTTTCTTTCAGGCATACATGTTCACCTCTACTGGGCTACAGTGGGTCCTTGGTACCTATATGAAAAGAATTCTGAACCCCAAGCTTGCATCTTAAGTTCCCTCGATACAGACTTTCTGGTCTCCTCTCACGTCATCCCACTCCATGACCTTCCGTGCCACTGGGGCTCAGATCTTACTATGCATGGAGCCCACTGCAAGACTTCTTAAAGACCCATCTTTCTGGCCCCATGCCCAATGTTTCTGAGTTGGTAAGCTGGGGCCTAAAAGTTCTGCATTTCCCACAGTCTCCCTGTGGCACAGCACTTACGTTGCTTATCATGGGTGCTTTAACCACACCAAATGCTGGGGATATATTTGGTGAGTGCTTTGACATCTTGGCATTTTCTCATGCTTCTTTCTTGGGTGCTAGTTATAGAATCTCACTCATTTGTAAAGCTAAGTTTGCTTTCTTGGAAAATTTATATTGATTACTCAGAATTAAGGAGGCAGCATTGGCTCATTTTACATCCACAGCATGCTGTTTGTCTTCTATTTTAGCATTTATCTCGTTTTACATTGTGCTGAGCTAATTGTAAATCTCATTCAAATGTTAGGCCCAAGAGAGAAGTTCCATATTTTAGTCCTCTGAAGGATTCAATCTTATTGTGGTGTATCAGAGGCAGCTCTGGTAATTACATATTTGTTTTTTTCCCCTTTCTCTGATTGTTGCAGGCCTTAGGGGAGACAGCAGTCTTGTGGGCAGCACTACCCCTCCTTCTGCGATGGAAGGATTTGCAGCATCTAAATGCCTGAACAAATGGATCACACAAGGCAGGGCGTTGGGCATCACTCAGGTAAGAAAGGAGTCAGCCTACATGCTGGGGTGGCAGGTTTCAAAGCTGCCCACATCATAGAGATGCAGTAAATCAAGCTGTTGTGCAGAACACTCCGAAGTCAACTCCAGTGTAATGAGGTGGGCTAATTATTTTTGAAAGGAATCGTGCCAAAAGCTATTTATTGTCTCTGGATAGTCCTTTCTGATACCAAATGTGCAGAGAGAACCAAAGGAATTAGTGACAGAGCTGGAGTAAGTGCCCAGGCTGCAGACAGTTTTGTTCAAATTTCAGGAAACACAATTGAGCTTTTAAAATATCATGTCAGTTGTCAAAGAGCACAGGGAGAGCCCAGTTCTCCTGCAGGAGGCTCTGCTCCTTGTGACTGAGGATGGCATTCTTAGCCCCTTCTTGCTCCTGCCCTCACTAGCTGCCTTCCCCTTGACCACTAGGTCTTGTTCTCAATCCCCTTCTCTCCTTATCCTGCTCACTGTCCTCAGAGGGCCCCATCTGACCCAGCAACTGCCTCTGTCCTCTTGCTACTCACCATTAGATCCAGCCAAGTCTTCACCCATGGCTCAGAATCCCAGGGCCGAGATCCCAGGGCCAACCATTTTCTCTCCATGTCCCACGTGTTTGCTCAGGGGTCACAGAATGCACTTGCTGCAGCCCACCACTTTCCTGGTTCTTTGGCTCTCTGTGGGTGGCCTATGATGAAGAACATGGAATTGGTTACACATTTACTCAGTCATTTTGAGGAAGTCAACTAACTCTGGACCCCCCCAGATTCCTGTCCTAAGCAGAGAGCTGACACTGCTGACATCAGCTGCCCAGAGGACAAGTATGAGTGTGTTTGCAGCCACAGTACTTGGCATAATCACAGAGAGGAAACTAGGCATGTGGCCTATTGACTACACAATGGATAACCAGGTGTGTTTTTATGTATCATGAAGTATAATAGAACAGTAAAGATAGATGAACTATCTATAGACAACAGTGTTGACTGCGTCCCAGTATAACGAATGGAGGGTAAAAGAATGAAAAATATAACCTTGAAATATAATATTGAACTATAATAACTGGAAAACCATAACACTAAAATAAATTTAACATTGAAAAAAAAGCCAGGAGCCAGACACAGAAGAACACACACGAAGTTAAGGCAGATGAGAAGGAGGCGTAGTGTGGGAAGTTAGCAGAGAGTCCCCTTAGTGGAATGTGTTGGGGAAGGAGGCTGGGGATGGAGTTTCCCTCGGTCTGGAAGTGTTTCACATTCTGGAGCTCAATTTGTGAGCACTTCTTGAAGTGTACACTTAAGACTAGAGGACTTTTCTCCATGTAGGTTATACTTCAGTAAAAGTTACAAACATAACACAACACAGCAACAAACAACTCCCCCCAAGAAAAAGTAGAAAAAGAAAAGTAGCACTTGGACCACAGCTCGCAGTCTTTCTTTAGCCATGATTCAAGCATTTCAGTGACTCACTACTGCTCACCAAATTACATAATAATTCTGCAGTTCCGTACACTCAGAATTCCTCAGTTTTGTCCCAAAGTGGCCTTCTCCTTATCTAGAAACTAAACATCTTACAAGTCTTGTAGTATTTTAGACCAGTCTAACTCCTTGGCATTCTCTGTATCGTTCTCAATCTGTGTCCCTGTGTGGGCTCCGGCTGGGATGAGTAGCACTAGATGCAAGTGTCGCCTCTCCCACGAGGCCCCCAGTCTTCCCCAGGCAGAGTTGATCCCAGTGATGCTCACCCGCACTATCATTCATCACACTGTGTTGCATTTCCTTGTTATCCAATCGCCCTCGCAAATGTGGCAAGCAGGATAGTTCAGTGGAGAAGGCAATGATTTCAGGGTCAGACTTGGGCTGGATCTGACTTCCATGTCCCGTACGCCTACTGGTGCCACCTTACGGATAGTGCTTGTGCTCTCTGAATTGCAGTTTATTCTGTAAAATGGGGCGAGTAGTCTTTACCTTGTTAAGTTGCTGCAAGGATGAAAAATGTACAATGTCTATTGCAGGATGATACATGTGTAGAAAGTACTTCCCTCCTGCTTTCTTATAGTTTGCTTCATACCAAAGCATCTCTCAGAAAAAAAATCACTAAGACTTTGTTGAATGGATGGATAAGGAAGCTCAGCAGCTGTGGCTGTGTGGTGCATCCTCTATCCCAGCTCTCCTCACCCCTCCTCACCTGGGGAAAGACCCTTGATGAGCAGTTCAGTCACCCTCATAGCCCATTTAGAGAAGTTCGCTCTGTCCTCTTATAAAGGCAGAGAACCGTTTTTATCAAGGATGGCTGAAGTCAGAAAATCGTCATCCTGAGTACTTTGCTTTCACAGTAGGGCATAAAATCAAGTACAAAGATTCTATCTGTGCTTTGTATTTCAAGTTTACATTGGCTATTCTGGTCTTTTTTTCATTCATGTTATTTAATCATCTAATCAAGTTCTTTCGTTTTTGTGTGTGCGCGGGGTACCTGGAATCAACCCCAAGATCTCACACTTGCTGGGCAGGTGCTGCGCCACTGAGATACCTGCCCATCTAGTCAACTTTCATAAAAAAGTCTGCCGGAATTTTGATAGGGATTGCTTTGGACATTTAGTTGAATTTGCAGAGAATGTACAGTATATCTGAACAATATTGTTTTTAAATGCATGAACATTATTCATTCATCTAAGTCTTACTTAAGCCTTTCATTTCTCATAGTAGCATTTTGCTTCTTTGAGCTAAGACGAAAAGAGCGCATGCTTTGCTGTTAAGTGTAAAGATGCATCATGTGGGTCCATGTTTGGTTATTTGCTTTTATTTTTTTTAATTAAATGGTTAATTTAATTAAAATAATCATTTCTACTCCATTCATTTGATGATACAGTTCACGAAAATAAATTGAACATAAATTTTAAATATCACTATGCTTATTTTGCATGATATTCTCTAAATAGAAATCACACAAATGAAAGACAGACAATGAGAAATAACAAGATATATTATTTACAAAATCGAAAATGAGTGGAAAAAAGGGAAAATGAAGTGGGTTGGGAGAAGACACTGAAAATATGAAGACATTTTACATAAATGCATCAATCACACAAATGGAAGGTAGCCATTATTCAGTGAAGATATGAACAATTAAAACTTTATGAAGATTATCCTTATTTTATTTTATTTATTTATTTATTTTTTGGCAGAACTGGGGATTGAACTCAAGCCCTTGTGCTTGCCAGGGAAGCACTTATTCCACTGAGCCATCTCCCTGGCCCCTACCCTTTTTTATTTTTATCATTTTTATTTTTCTAGCCCATGTCTATGTGTCTACCATCAATGAAGCTGATGACCTCACTGGTGGATGCTGTGCAGACATCAAATATAACTTTTGCTTAGCTGAATACATCACCCACAAGCCCACAGCTGAGTTTCCCACATTTCTTCTCTGGAGCCCGATTTTATAACATCTTTGTCCCACAGAATGTCGTGAATTTCTTGTGTGAATTGGATTCATGTACAGAACACAAGGAATTCATTTTATAACTACGTTCTGCCCCCTTGTCTCTTGATCCTATTTCAACGGATAAATATTTACATTCCAGTTTCTACTATGTTTCATCAGGGTCCTTCTTTTTTTTAAACTGGAAATTGAATCCAAGACCTTGTATTTACCAGGCAAGGGCCGTCTGCTGAGCTATACACCTAGTGCATGTTCTTTATTTAGAGCTTATATTTTTAATATAAGGGAAATACTATTTGCAATAAAGTTAAAACATTATTTATGAAATAAAAATGATTCCAATGCTTTAGTAATTTTACTGGCACTACTTTAAAGATATTGCTTACCACAAAAACCTATTACACTGCTGGCCTTTTTGAAAGAAATTGACAATACAGGTGCAGTATTTTCAAAGTGCATTTTGACCAAGGAAAAGTTACCCACAGTTTGCAGCACTAATAATTGTGTGGAAAACAGTCACCTTAATTTTGAGAACATAATACACTTGTAGAGGCCAAAAAACTTTGTATTAATCATTTAATGCCTCA
>NW_004524595.1:15313508-15319815 GCF_000260255.1 Octodon degus | reverse complement strand
GTTTATTCTTTATTCCATGATTGGAGGATTTAACAGTAAGTACAATTGAAACCCTACAGACGTGCCACATGGACATGCTTTATGCAATTAAGATTTCCAGATAAATCAATCCTACCTGGTTTTACCTATCCTAGAACTGCTTTAGTAAGCGTCCAGAGAAAGGCCAAAATGCACCTGAGAAATGATCACATGGGCATGAAAAGTTGTTCTGTTTAATCATGTAAAAGCTATTATGGATTATCCACTAGGGAATTTCCTGGCACCATTGTAATTGCTAAAGTTACCAGGCATGCTGAATAAATCAGGAAATTTTTAAAAAGCACATATATCTTCTCTTGTGTGTAGGATGCAGAAAGTCACAGAAAGGCTGTCCTGATAGCTCAGTGGACTAAAGAGCCTGCTTAGGCAAAGCACAGTGGCTGGGGTTTGATCCCTGGCGTGCCATGCTGGCCCCGCTCCCAGGGTGTGCTGTGACACCGATTGAGACTGGGTGTGGTGACGTGCACCTGTAATCCCACTTCTTGAGAGGCTGAGAACAGGAGAATCACTATGAGTCTGAACTATGTAGTAAGACCCTTTAGACTTTGTCCTTAATACAGAAAAAAACCCAAAAATTCACAGGAGATTGCTACTCTTACTTCAATAAAAGATCAAGCCATTTGTTGTTAAAATTATAGCCCAGTTGAAGACACATAGAAACCTAAGTGAATTAAATTCTATAAAACAGCAGATCCTTTGTAGAAGAAAGGAGCTCCACAGCTGTTCACACACCTGGACGAGCTCTGAGAAGACTAAAAATACACTACAATTTTGGTATAAGGATGTGATTTTAACAAAATTCCAGGGCATGGCTTGAATGACAGAGCGGCATCCTGAGGAATTCCAGACACAGATGAGCTGCAGTTGTCTGCTGAATCTTTCCAGCAGATCTTTCTTGAGTGCAGGGCCAGCATGCCAACAGCATGGGGCAGATCAGGAGCACCAGGGATGTCACCCAGGTGGTACACAAGGGGGCCTGCCAGAGCAGAGGAGCACAATAATGAGACTAGGAGATAAGAGATAGGCTGATAGGGTAAGGGGCTGAGTAAATTCACTGAATAAGTAAACTGAAGGCCAGGATCTACATGAGCTAAAGATAAGTATGGGGGACCACTCAAACTGCTTCAAAGCTCAGGGACATCTAAGGACACCTGAGGACATGACTCTGCTTGTATAGCAGAGGCCCCCAGTGGGATATGGTTGTGTAACCATGACTTAGCACAGGTAAACACACGTGTGCTGGTTACAACACTATTTAAGAATGTAAACAGGAGATAACAACACGTATAAGAATTATATAATAAAGACGCAGATGTCTCTGGCTCATGTGCTCTTGTCCTCTGTTCTGTTCCATGCTGTATGCTATTGTGGCTGTTGTCCTGCACATATGCATTCTTTCTTTAAGCTTGGGACCTCATCTATGAAAATCTCCTTTGGGCACACTGAAGTGGGCCAACAATAAGCCATGAGAAATTAGAGCACAAACAGTGGAGAAATTCCTGAATAAACAAGGAGACGCCTTCAAGGGCTGGGATACAAAGAAAAAGAAATAATGCCTGCTTCATGGACATCAAAAGCCTGGCCATGGCAAGTAGCAGCATGTTCCCCTATACTGTTCTCAGGCCAAAACCTGTATCAGTCTCTTGGACTTAAAGATCTGTGGTGTTTGCCTTCTGGAGTCCTCCTGACAGTAGGAACTTTCCTTCTTCTTCTTTCTAATAAACCACGCCCAGCCCATTCCCCAGTGCTGCATCTTCTGTCATCCTGTTGCTTCCATCTTCACCACCTGAAGACAAGAGTGCAAAGGAAAGTAGCTACTCACCATAAGACAACTACAGCATCTTCACTAGAGGCGCTACAGGTTCTCAGGCACCAAAGGCTGGAGTGTAGGATATCTGGAAGAAACTCTGGCATTTTCAGTTTTATGAGTGGAATGAAGCTGCTCTTAGAGGGCTTAGGCAGGTCAGCATGGCAGAATAAACTCACAAACCACAATAATGAGGGACTGGAGTGAGATTGTTTGCACAGTTTTTAAAAACTGTCATCTCGGGGCCAGGGAGATGGCTCAGTGGAATAAGCGCTTCCCTGGCAAGCACAAAGGCCTGAGTTCAATCCCCAGTTCCTCAAAAACAAACAAATAAACAAAAAAAACCTGTCATCTCAGTTGTAGTCATTAAAAAATCTCCAGATTTATGTCAGTTCCACAAAATAAGTCTGGTTGAAGACATAGTCTTTAAGTTACCCTCCAGGTAACTACAGCATACAGCCTACAGGTAGTGAACCAAATGAAGCTAAGGTAGCAATGAAGATCAGACTCATATCAGTAAGATATCAGATTGATGTGGGCCTTTATTCTAAAAAAGAGAGAGAAGGAAAAGTAAAAAATGTTCTTTTCTAAAAGTAAATAGTTTGCTTTAGTCTTTACTGTCATACAAAACATCTGCCATAAGAAACAAAAGATCTACCATAAGACCACAAATCATGAGATAAAGGAAGGTGCAAGAAAATGTGGCCCATTGATAAGAGAAGAAACAGTCAATAAAAGCAGAACTCAGGATATCCCAGATGATTTGATGTGAGGTATGGTCTTTTAGCTAGGATAATAGTGCTAAATAATTCAGTAGAAGGAGTACACAACTAACTCTGAGAGCTAAATGGCTACTGCAAAGTGTTTAAAAAATTAAAAACAAATGAAATTCCTAGGCAAGAGAAACACAGCGTCAGAACCAAAGGCTTCAAGGAAGCCTTGAGAGCAAAATAGAAATGATAGGAGAAAGGATCAATGAACTTGAAGACAGACTAATAAGAAGTAACCAAAATGAGACTCAAAGATGAAGATTTAAAAAAATAAAAGGAATCAAGCATCTGAAACCTGTGGGACAATAGTAAAAGTTCTAACAGACCTGTCCTGGCAGTCCCAGGAGTAGAAGAAAAAGAATAGCGTCAAAGTGATACTGAAAAACAAAATGGCCAAGACTTTTCTAAACTCAGTAAAGGCCATTGAGCCAAGTTTTGAAAATGCCAATCACAAACAAGAAACGTACAAAGCAAATTAACCTAATGTTATAGTTTAAAATGAAGCATTCCCCAAAGACTCATACATAGATTATGGGCCTGATCTATAGTATACTGAGGTGGGGCCTAGATAGGTGATTGGATCACGAGGGCACCAATGTTATGAAAAGATTAATCTATTGATGAGCTGGTAGCTGAATAGGTATTTAGGAGGTGGAGGCTGGTTGGAGGAAGTAAGTCACTGAGGGCATGCATTTGGAAGGTAAATATTGTCCCTGGTTTCTCTTTCCTGATTCCTCTTCCTCCCCCTCCCCTTCCCCGTCTCTCTCTCCTTCCCTCCCTCCACACTCTCTCCTTCTGCATTCTAGTTCCCACAGGGTAATCAGCTGCCCTCCATCATGGCATTCCACCATGATGTTTTACCTCAAAACAGGCCATCCAAAGTAGTGGAGCTGGCTTATCATGCACTGAAGCTCCTGAAACCATGAGCTGAAATAAGCCTTTTCTTTCTTAAGCCATCATTCTCAGGTATTTTGTCACAAGGACAAGCATACCCAAACATGGCATGAAAACATGTGGGGTAAAAGCTAAAGAGAAAATCTAAGGTGTAGCCAAAGGACACAAGAATACAAAGTACAAAAATTTACAAGATATCTTCTCATCAGAGATAGTAGAGACCAAAATAAATGTAACAATAATTTTGAAGTGTTGACCAGGAAAGCTGTCAACCTAGAAGCCTAACAGCAATGTCTTTCAAAATGAAGCAACATAGGCTTTCATCCACATACTATCTAAAAAAGGTAAACCTCAGATAAGAAAGATAAAAATTTCCTTAGACTGAACAAATTAGACCCGAAAAACCTCCAGATGTAAAGGAAAGAGTAAAGAGCATGGAAAGGTAAATTTTTAAGCAGATATAAAAGTCCTTACTAGCTTAGCATCTTGAAATGCTTTAATGACTATCAGAAGTTCAATATAATATTAATACAGTGTAGCATAGTGTATAGACAGAAAACACATGAGCGAATGAAAACACAAAAAGTAGAAAAGGGAATAGACTCTATAGTTAGAAGTTTCTGTAATTTCCACTTCAAAGCAATTTTACTTGGAGGTTAACTGCAAGAACTTAAAGATCTATGTTGTAATACCTAAAACTATCAGTAAAATAAATCAAAAAGACATGTACCTAAAGAAAATCAATTCAGACTGTGCTTCTGGCCAAAACAGCAATGAGAGAGGATTTTCCTTTTCATCTGAAGCAATGAGAATACAAAAATTCTGGAAAGTCTGTGGAACCACAGTGGTCAGACAATAGGCACCAGTGGTGTGGGAGAGCAACCCAGGACTGCTCTGCTTGAGACCTGGAGTGCCCCTGCACTGCTGCGCAGGAGGTGGTCGCAGGTGCTGTGGCCTGGCAAAGTGAGGCCAGTGTGGGAGTGTGGAGTGCCTGCGGAGTGGGCTTTCTAGGCTGCGCTCCTCACTGGAGACTCACAGAGGTAACTCTGGGGACTGCAGAGGGTGGGCTGATCAGGACATGTGTGCCAGGAGGCAGTGAGAGGCAGAAGAGAGAGCCACAAGTGCACAGGGGAGAACCCTCAAAGCTCACGAAGGGTGGGAGAGCGCAGGTTACTGCCAGCCTGTGTGGAAAGCCTCAGTGTCCAGGGCAAGGGGTGAGGCTCTGTTTACTAAGGGAGCTGTCTTAGCCATGGACAGAGGACCATATAGTCCTGGCTCTGTGAGCCCAAAAGCAAGACTTGCAGGATCATACTGGTGTCAAATAATTCCATTTCGGAATGAAGGTCAAAATTTTTTTTAAAAAATGTATTTAGTTGTTACAGGGTCTCACTAAGCAGCTTGGACTAGTAGTGATCCTCCTGCTTTCAACCTCCCCAGAGTTGGGATTACCGGAGTGTGCTACCACACCAGGACTTGGTCGCTGGCTCAGCACACTTGGGGGCGGGACCAGTGTGGCATGTAGGTCCAGTGATTGAACCTGAGTCCCTGTGCTTGTCTAAGCAGGAGCTGAGTCCACTGAGCTATCTTGCTGCACCCCCCTCCCCATTTTTTTTCTCTTAAATGAATAGGCAGAACTGAACAAGGTCAAATTCACAGTGTTTTACACCCAATTAAAATTTGCCAGACATTCAAGAAAAATGGGAAATTGTAACCATCACTGTGGGATAAATTAATCAGCAACAAAAGATCCTAAAGCAAATAATTCAATTTTAAAAAGGCTAAGAATTTCAGTAGATATTTCTCTAAGGACAGTATATATAAAAAGAGAAAGGGAGAGACAGAGAGAGGAAGTGGGCTCCTTTAATCAGCAGCCGAAGGTTAGCATATTTCTTTCTTTCTTTTTTTTTTTTTTTTGTATTTAGTGCAGGGTCTACAGGGTCTACAGGGTCTCACTACACAGATCAGACATGTAGTGATTCTCCTGTTTTCAGCCTCCCAAGCACTGGGATTATAGGCATGCACCACCATGCCCAGTCTGAGTTGCTGGGCCAGCACGGCAGGCCTGGGATCGAACCTCCAACCCCAGAGTGTACCTAAGCAGGTGCTTTAGTCTGCTGAGCTATGTGGCCATCCCTGATGGTTAGCATATTTGTTCAGTCCTAATTCCTTTATCCCATATTAATGTTATTGGACATCTTTGTTTTATGGTCATGGCAGGAAATCTTCAAGTTTTCTAGAAAAGAAGTCATATATACATATAGAACCCTGTATAAAATGTATATGTCATCAGGTAAAAATTTGATTCTTGGAGCTCTTAAAATTGTAGATGGAAACTGGATGCATTTATAGGCTCAGAGTGGAGTCAGGAGGAGAGGCTTTTGACTAGAAGGACAGTGTGGTTGACAGAGGAGGATGCTGGAATGGGGAGAAGTGTGCAATCCTAACGACAGCTTTGTGACTCATGTGACACTCCATGTAACCTTCCAAGGCTTTGTGTTTACTTCATGAAGTGCAGCTGATAACACCTACATCTCCAACTGGTCAGAAGCCAGGGCTTCCCAGCTAGGAGGACAGTCATGCAGGAGCTGGCTGGGGGGCTTAGAGCACAGCAGAGCTGGAGGAGCTCGCGGGTTGCCATCTGCCTGCAAGTTCAGGATCTCAGCCAGGATCCGGCTGGACATCAGGGTTGCAGGAGCTAGAAGACAACCTTGGGAAGAGGCAGCGCGGCGTCTCACTTCCAGTCCCCACTGGTGGCATCTGAGGCCATGCCCAGGGGAGGGGCTGCCTTCCCCCCTGC
>NW_004524595.1:15297715-15310827 GCF_000260255.1 Octodon degus | reverse complement strand
ATATGTACTCACATGCTTCCCTAAGGATAACTATCAGGGATTGATATTCTAAATAAGAGTATTTAGAATTTATTTTGAAACCAGGAAGTGCCACCAGTCCAACCCCCCACAGAAAAGGCCCGTTCTGTATTCATGCCCTCCTGCTATGTGACTGACTTCCCAATTTAATCAATTTTAGCTGAGCAATTATACTTGTAATCTTATTGGTTGATCATAGTTACATCCCACCTCATGTCCACCTTGTGATTTCCCCTTTTTTTTGCCATCTTAGACCTGCCCCACCTTGTAGTTATGCTCTACAAAATCCCTAGAAGAGGCAGGGCCCTTGGCAACCCATTGGAGACCCCTTCTGTCCCTCTGCAGACAGACATTTTCTTTCCCCCACTAACACATTTTGCTCTTAACCTTCGTTGTTCCTCAAATTCATTCTTTGATTTTAGAGAACACAAACTCATGTTCTCTGAATAGGACATCTGGCACTTGTGAGTTTCTTTCTCGTCTATCATCATGAGCCCTTCCTTCTTCAGCTCAGCAGGTAGCAGCTCACACCTCTGAGGAGCTTGAGGTGTTCACAGGCCATTGCTTCTTCCCTGAAGGCCTTTGCCTTCTGAAGTCTCTTCCACAGGTTTCCATTCCTCTATGAACACCTGATCTTCTTTCTTTTGACTCCTCTGTCCTTGATCCTTTCATTTCTTCTCTTTCTTCTTCTCCATTCCCCACCTTACATGTGTTTATCTTTTTTTTTCTACAGTGAGAAATCAAGTACTGACTAGAATGACTGAGTTCAGCAAGTCTCTCCTGCATTAATGATGGAATTTTGGGCTTGCAGCACTGTCCTTAAATGAAGTAGCTGCTAGTTGAGAAATTGTGTGTAGTATGTACCTTACATACTCAAAACAAAGGACATGACACCTGGATGACTGCTTTTGTTTGCATAGCTTTTCCATATGGTACATGAAGAAGGACATAGAACTATAGCACTGTACTATACAGTACAATCAGCAAAAATTACAATTCTGTATAAACAAGGAGTATGGTACTTAAAAAGACATTGAGGCTCTATAAACAAGATGTGTAGAAATGTACAAAAAAAAAAAAAAAGGATTGGGTCATAAGTCTGAGTGGCAGGTCTTTAAATTCAAAGGGTGGGTATTAAGCTAGAAACATCTCTTTCTGCAGAACAGGGACCCAGGACTGAGTGTGTTCAGCACCATATGTGCCAGCTGTTGTCTAGGCTAAGATCTGCTTGCAATGCAAAGTGCATCTCTTTTGTCTTGATGTTTGAGGTCCTCGTAGTGTTGATTCATGGATCTGCCAGCCTTGCTCAGACCCCTCCCACTTGCTAGCACCCCTCCTCCTTGGGTTGCACCCTAGTGCTCCCCATGCAGCTTCCCCCTTTTCTCTTCCTATGATGGTGGAGACAGAAGGGCAGGGATCTACATGTGGGCCATGTCTCAGGTCCTCATGAATTCTTTTTATATTTCCCTCTCAAAATAAATTCCTCTATCTGTGGTGCATTGCTCTGTTATGGCTTGGCATATTCTGTTGTCTAGTGTAATTATTATTTTCAATATTGGGAACTGAATTTAAGGCCTTTGTACTGAGCTACATTTCCATCCCTTTTTAAATTTTATTTATTTATTTATTTATTATTTTAGGGAAAGGTCTGTACAGGGTGTTCAGGGTCTCACTACTAGATTGGACTCGTAGTGATCTGCCTGTTTACAGCCTCCCAAGAGCTGGGATTACAGGCACATGCCACCAAGCCCAGTCTCAATTGCTGTCTCAGTGTGCCCCAGGGGTGGGGCTGGCACAGCAGGTCCAGGGGTCAAACCCACCGAGCTCTTTGGCCAACCCTCCATCCCATTTTTAAGTGATTTTTTTTTTTTTTTTTTTAAATTTTGAGACAGGGTCTTGATAAGTTGTCAAGTTGCCTGGGCTGGGTTCTAACCATGATCCTCCTGTCTCAGCCTTCCATAGTGCTGGGATTACAGGTGCGCTCCATGGCTGGCTGTAGTCATTATTTTTTATGTTTGTCTTCTTTCTGACCCATGACTTCGTGTGTGATTCACCGCCCTTTCGTGTTGTGCAGTGTTGCTTGGCAGTGCTTGCCCGCCCATTACAGTGAGCTACTAAGTTTTTACCTTGAGCTGGAAGGTCCTATGGGGAATAAGATCCCCTTGGTTCTCAGGAGGCAGCTTTCAGTCTAACTAGAAAGAACCAAAGTTTCAAATTCAAATTTTCATGAGTTCAAAGTTCTGAGCGCGTCTTTGTTTTGGAAAGCATCACAGAAAAGCTGAGGATCAAAGCACTTCTGCGTCTGCAGATAATGGCTTAGCTATTACAGCACCTTCTGTTCTGGCGGTCACCGGCTCTCAGAGCCCTGAAGTTCATGCTTCTCATGGAGTCCTGGGGGTGGTTTGGGGAATTTCTGTTATTGGTTTAGAAAATGAATCATGTGGGAATACCCCTCCCCTCACCATGAAGGAGAGAATTCACCACTGCCCCATACTAGGAGACATTTAGATTAACTTTAAGGTTTTTTTGCAATGATAAATTACATTTTTGTGTTTTGTTGACACTGTGTGATTTTATGTCATTTCCAGGACTGATGACTAACATGGCAAAGTGATATAGTGAGGATTTACCAGTAGGCGGCTTTGGTTCCAACATAGGACTTTGGGCTGGCCCCTGCCTCTCTGCATGATTTCCTTTCACTTGTGAAATTGAGATAAGGATGTGCCTGCCTTAGTCACTGTTGGTTGGCTTGGGAGAGATGGTTGTGAATGACTTCTCAGACTTCCCCATAGGCTGTGAAGGAGGATCCTGCTCTGGAGAGCAAGAGACTAGGAGGCGGAGATGCACAATTGATAAAGTCCTTTCCAGCCCTGCCTTTTCAGGATTTACTATCTCCCATACCTTCTCTTTGTTTGGGTGGAGATTAAGTTTTAATTACCAATTTACCTAGGACCCTTAACCCATTTTTGAAACATGTTATCTCTGAGAGTCTGGTGAAGGCAATGTATCTTCTCTTAAAATAAAACCCCTGGACTGGGAGATAACTCAGTGGTCTAAGTGTCTGCCTGGCAAGCACAAGGACCCATGTTTGATCCCCAGTACTGTGCTGGCCCCAGAGCCCTGGGTGTCCCATGCTGACCGCCGAAACTGGGAGTGGTGGTACATGCCTATAAACCCAGCACTGAGGAAGCTGAGACAGGAAGATCACTATGAGTCAGAGTTGTGTGGGGAGACCCTGTACCAAATCAGTCAATCAGTCAATCCCCAGCTACAGAATATCCTTGGAATTATTTTTGCCTTGCTTTTTGTTTCTAGCTAAAACAGCATAGACCTCTTCGGCTGAAAGTTATTTGAAAGATTCACTGGAGATCGTTTAAGTCCAAGCTGGAGCTCAGGAACAGAGTCTTCCTAACAACCCTCCTCAGCGCCTGCTCCATCAAGGTCACCCTGGTGTTAATTATTCATAGGATAGGCCTGGACAAGTTCTAATTGCAAATAAGTGCAATTGCTGTCGATTGCATAATTTATGATTCCATTTGTTAAACTAAGACAATGAGAGTTGATGAAAGGCATTAAGTGGTCCCAAATTAAAGGTAATTTGGGTTCAAAGTCATCTCTGTGTGAGAAAAACATGGAGCTGTCTGTGTTTTCGTGTTCCTGTTCTGCACTGGGGTACTGCCTACCCGCTGTGACACAGGCCCTCAGGAGACACCCTGGAGATGCCCTGTGCAGCCCAAGGCAAGCTGGCCTCGGTTCACATGAGGACCAGAAGCTGCTGTTTCTCTCTGTGGCTCAGGGCTGGCTTCTGGGACAGGCTGCAAGAGCCTGGCTCGGTAGCTTTGTGCCCTGACCTTTGCTGAGAGTTTGGACAGCAGGACGAAGCTGGCACAGGGGTGGTATATTGGAAGCGATTTCCTTGAAAATGAGGCCAAAGCTTTCCTTTCCTGGGGGCAGTGTCTCACGGAGGTTAAGTGCGGTCTCTGAAAGTGTGCTGTTCTTGCTCTGCCTACACTGCGATGTGAGCTGAAGCCTAAAGAAGGAATGGCTGCATGAAAAATTTCTAATGCCCTTCATAGTTATGCATGTATTTTCTATTGATTCGTTCCTCTGAAGAAGTCTGATATAGTCACTGTGACCTAATGCCTGAGACACAATTTAAAGGAGGAGCAGCTGATTTGGCTCATCCTCTTAGAGGCTCAGTCCATGGTCAGTTCTCTCCAAGGTAGAGACTGCGTGGTGCAAGGGCAGGCAGAGGGCAGCTGCTCAACTCACAGTGTCCAGGAGGAAAGGAGCAGAGAGCAGCAGGAGGAGTCATACAGGAGGAAGGGGCGGTCCTAGGTACACACAGTCCCCATATGGGCATATAGCCCTATGTGACCACTTCCTCTGACAGAGTCTCGTCTCCTAAAGGTCATTAGCTACGTGTTCATTTGTGAACTTGGTGCCCTCACCATCTAGCCATCTCTCAGGAAGTCCCTTACTCCAGTCAAGCCCGCAGTTAAGGTTAGCTAGAATAGGTTGATACAGCTGGAGCTGTCTAACAGAAGCAGAGTGGAGAGGACCTGCTGGCAAGGCAAAGGCTGTGGGATAGAGGCAGAGTAACAGGCCTGCCATCTGGGCGGTTGGAAGGGGAAGATTGTGCACTCTTAGCTGCCCAGAGTAAGGACAGATGTGGCCCACACTCCCTCTCTGGGTCTGGGACACAGCCAGGGTGAGCTGGGCTCCCTCTGTCCAGGGAGCTTGCCAGGCTGGCCTGAGCCTATGTCCCACTTGGTCTCTTGAAAGTCTTTATCAGTTTTATTATTTGGCCAATCACCAGGGACACCAACAAGAGCCGGGTGAGTGCCACACTGATGGGAGGGGACCGGGAGTGTGAGTAGTCATTTCCGTCTGGTAAGTTCCCACGGGCCAGGTGAGTTCAGGCATTACCTCACTTCACGTTCTCCACTGCCCTCACGAGAGATGTAACTGTGGCTTACATAAAGGGCTGGGGAGGCTCTACTCATGCAGCTTGGCCTTGTGCTCTGACTTCTCATTTAATTTTTCCATGTTTATTAGTGTCTGTTTGCTGCACAAAATGATTACATTCCTTGTGGGATGTGGATACATGGATGTAATGTAGCTTAATTCCTTTTCCTTCCCTTCTCCATCAGGCCCAGTCTCCCTCCATCTCTAGATCCCCTTCCTGCTTACAAAGGATCTCTCTGTTTCCTATTATCTGTCTTTTATATTACCCTTAAATTACTTATAATCTTTTTCCTCACATCAGAGAAACCATGCTACATTTAAGCTTGTGTAGCTGATTTACTTCACACAGTGTCGTGGTCTCCAAGGGCGCATATTATCCCACAAATGACTCAAGTTTATCCTTCTTTATGGCAGAGTAGTACTCCTTTATATATAAATGCTACACTTTTTAAACATATTCCTCTCTTGAGAGACATGGGCTACTTCTAACAGTTATTATGATGCATGTATATGCTGTCTTTAATTTTGGGGCAAGATACTCGGAGGGGGAACAGCTGGGTCAAATGGAATTTTTAGTTTTCATTTTTTTGAGGCATTTCCATTGTGATTTCTATAGTGGTTGTACTTGTTTGTACTTCCACCAATAATGTAGAAGGCTTCTCTCTCCCCATAATACTGTCAGCATTTGTTATTACTTGATTTCTTGATGGGAGCCATCCATCTGGAGGAAGAGGGAATATGTGTTGTAATTTGTATTTCTTTCGTGGCCAAAGATGTTGAACATTTTTTCATGCACTTATTGGCCATTTTTACCTCTTTACTGAGAGGTGTCTATTACCCAGATCTTGATTGGGTCATTTCTGGGGGGGGGAGTCTAATTCTTTTGAGTTCTTTACATATTGTAGGTAATAGCTCCACATCTGAGAATGAATTCATAATTTTTTCCTATTCTGTAACTTGTCTCTTCACTCTTAGTTCTTACCTTTGTTGTGCAGCAACCTTTTAATTTGATGATTCCATTTGTTGATTTTTATTTTTTTATGTATTTAGTACAAGGTCTATAGTGTCTGCGGGTTGGTCTCACTGCACAGATTGGACTTGTAGTGATTCTCCTGTTTTCAGCCTCCCGAGCACTGGGATTACAGGTGTGTACCACCATGCCCAGTCTCAATTGCCACCACAGCCTGCCTTGGGGGCATTGCTGGCACCGCACAGCACTCGGGGGTTCAAACCCTGGTCCCTGCATCTGCCTAAGCAGATGCTTTAATCTGCTAAGCTGTCTGGACGGCCCTGATTCTTGATGTTATTTATTGTGCATTGAAGTTCTGTCAGAAAAGTCCTTACCTGCACCTATGTCTTCAAGAGTATTCCTATTTTACCTCCCATAGATTAGGTATTTCTGTTTTAATATCTAAGTCTTTGCTCTACTTTTATTTTGTTTTAATTTTGTAGATGGTGAGGGCTATGAATATAGATTTATCCTCTTGCATGTGGATAACCAGTTTTTCCAGCATCTCTGGTAAAGAGACTCTTTCCTGCATGTTATGTTTTTGATCAGTGATTGCCAAAGATCAAGCAAACGATCTGGCTGAATGAGCCTTGGGTTGTTTCTGCATCCTCTGTTCTGTTTTGCTGATCTACACGTCTGTTTTTCTGCCAGTACCATACAGTTTCTAATCACTGTAATTTTGTAATATAACTTGAAATCTGGAATTGTAATGTCTGTTGCTCTGCTCTTGTTACCCGGGATTGTTTCTGCTATTCTGGGTCTCTTAAGGTTCCATATGAATTTTAGGATTGCTTTCTCTAGTTCTGAGAGAAATGCTCTTGGTATTTTGATTGGCATTACATATAACAACAAGTTTGGAAGAATGGTCTTTTTGAATATACTGATTCTGCCTATTCAGAAACTATTTTCAATGTTTAAAAAAATTTTTTTAAAAAATTTTTGCAGAACTGGGGAGGGATTGAATTTAGGCCCTCGTGCTTGCCAGGCAAGCCCTTATTCTACCGAGCCATCTCCCTGGCCCTGCTTTCAATGTTTTGATAGCCTCTTCGATCTCCTTTTTCAGGGTGCTGTAGCTTTTCTTCTAGAGTTCTTTCCCATCCTTGGTTAGTTTAATTCCTAAACATTTTATGTTTCTGAATGCTGTTGTAAATGGTATTGTTTTCCCAATTTCTTTCTCAATGAGTTTGTTATTCATGTACTGGAATGCAATTAATTTTTTGTATTGTTTTTGTATTCTGCTACATTGTTGAATTTTTGGGTCTTCTGTGTAAGAGATCATGTCATCTAAAAATAAGGATAGACTTCTTCATTTTCTATACATATCCTTTTTATATCTTTCTTTTGCCTAATTGCTCTGGCTAAGGTTTTGAATAATCTTGAACAGGAGAGGTGATGGTGCACATCCTTGCCTTATTCCTGATTTTAGAAGAACGGTTCGGTTTTCCCCCATTTAATTATGAAGTTGGCAGTGGATTTGTTATAAATGGCTTTTATTAGATTGAGATAAGTCTTTCTATTCTTATTTTTTCAGGATTTTTCTTATTGTAAATGGATTTGAATTTTGTCAAAGGCCTTTTCTGTTTCTATGCTGATGACCATATGGTTTTTGTCCTTGTTTCTGTTTATGCCTTTATATTTATTGATTTGCATAGGGTGACCCATTCTCACATCTTTGGGATGAAGCCTTTTTCATCCTGATGATGTGTGATCTTTTCAATGATTTATTGTATCCTGTTTGCCAGTATCCTGTTGATGATTTTTGCTTCTATGTTCATGAAAAAGATTGGTCTGTAGTTTTATTTTTTAGTAAAATCTTAGTTTTTGAATCAAGACAAGGCTAGCTTCCAGAAGAAGTTTGGCAGTACTCCTTTGCTTTCAATTACAGGGCAGGCCAAATAGCTCAGTGGATTAAAGCACCTGCAAGTAGGTGCAGGGGCTGGGGGTTCGATCCCCAGGCCTGCCATGCTGGCCCTGCCCCTGGGGTGAGATGGTGATTGAGACTGGGTGTAGTGGCATATGCCTGTAATCCCAGCACTTGGGAGGCTGTAAACAGGTGGATCACCACAAATCTGATCTAGTAGTGAGACCCAAAACACTCTGTAGGCCCTTCCCTAAAATTAAAAAAAAATCAATTTCATTGAAAATTTTGAGAAATATTGACATTAGAGCTTTTCTGAAGTTCTTGTAAAATTTAGAGGTGTAGCTACTGGGTTGTGGGATTTTCTGATTCAATTTTGTCACTATCTCAATTTCTTTGCTTGTTATGGACCATTTATGGCTTTCATATCTTGATGGTTCAGTTTTGGTAATTCATCTTTTCTTAGAATTTATTCATTTCTTAATGCTTCAATCTATTATCCTTTTCTTAAATCTGTAATCTTTCTGTGGGTTTGCCTTTGAATTTTAATTTCATTACACCATGATCTGATAATATACATGGTATAATCTTTATTCTTTTGTGTTTATTTAAGCACGTGTAGGAGCTAACATGTGTTTTAATTTGGAGAGTGTGCTCTGTGCTCTTGAGAAGAATGTGTATTCTGATGCTGTTGAATGGTATACTCTGCAGATATCTAGTAACTCCTTTTCTCTGAAGATGTGGTTCATCTCTCATTTATTTGTTGATTTTTGTCTAGTTGATCTATTTATGATAGTGGGGGTAACAAGAATCCTTATTATAATTATGTTGATGTTTATATAATTTTTAGTGCCTCATAATATTTGACTTATGAAGTTAGATGTGGCTTTTCTGATGAACATATATTTATAGTTATTATTTATTCATGTTCAATTGCTCCCTTAACTAATATGTAGTGACCTTCTTTGCCTCTTCTGATAAGTTTTGGCTTGAAGTCCACTTCATCTCAAAATAGGGCAAATGGCCCCATTTCATAGGATATTATTTAGCATCCTTTGAACTTTAATCTATGATTATTTTTTGGGGGAGAGTGGCTTAAATGTGTCTCCGTATGCAACATTCCATTGTGTTTTACTTTTTGATCCAGTCTGCCAATTTGGGTCTTTGGACTGGGGAGCTGAGGTCATTTATGTTGAGAGCGGTTACCACAAGGCATTGGCTTATTCCTATCATTGAATTATATTTATGTGGCTGTTTTGTGTATCTTTCCTCTTTGTTTCCATTTATGTATTTGGTATGGGCTCTACACAGCTCAGCGTTGTAGTGATCCTCCTGTTTTCAGCTTCTCCAGCGCTGGGATCACAGTGAGTGCCACCATGCCAAACTCCTTCTCCATCTCAGCATGCTCTGCAGGCAGGGCCAGTGCGGCATGGGGGACCAGGGATCAAACCCTGGTCCCTGTGCTTGCCAAAACAGGCGCTTGGTCTGCTGAGCTATCTCGCTGGCCCTCTCTTTTCTTTTTGCTTAATTGCTCACCCTACTTGATGTGGTCCTTCCTTTAGACTTTTTGGCAATGTTGCCTTTATTATTTCTACCTAGGATACACTTAAGATTTCTTCAGAAATTTGAATTGCTGGTCATGAATTTTTTTAAGGTGTTCTTTGTCTTGCAAAGTCCTTATTTCTCTACTAACTTTGAAAGATAGTTTTGTAGGATATATTAGTCTGGACTGAAAGTTGTTTTCTTTTAGGGCTTGAGTTGCTTCACTCCAAGCTCTCCTAGTCTTTATGTTTTGTTTTGAGGAGTCTGCTGTGAATCTAATGGGCTTACCCTTGTGAGTGGTTTATTTCTGTTATACACCTTTTAACTTTCTCTTCCTGTGTTGGATGAAAAGAGGAGAGGGGAGATGAAGAAACAAGAGAGGGAGAGAAAAGGAAAAAGAATAGGGGAAAAAAGAGGGGAAAAAAAAAGATGCACCACACCCCCGCCCTCAGTCGGTGCAGGCTGAGTTCAGCTGCAGATCTCTGAACTGCCCCAGCCTGTGATTTGCTTAACCACCTGCCTGTGCGCAAGGGCGCTGGGTGCTGGGTGCTTGCATCCTGGCTGCAAGCTGCGCTCTGGGCATGGGTAGCTATAGACGTTCGCCCCGTCCCGACATCCATCCACCTTAGCCACTTTGGGGCAGGAAAGGTCTGGTACCATAAGCCCAGCACCCAGTTCACTGCTTCTGCCAGGGCTCGCAGTGCTGCTCCCTTCCCTGCGCTGCACGTCTGTGGTAGCTTCTGTATTTCCCCTCTCCTAGCCTTTGGCTGGGGCAACCCCGGGTGCCCACTGTCATGGTGCCGCTCTTCCTCTTGCTGCCCATGGCCCCCAAAGCATTACTATTTAGATGATGGGCTTTATGGAGGCTCAGGGCTCACTGCACTCTGCAGCCCAGTGGGGTGTGGATGCTCCTGGGAGGGTGCATAGTGCTGGGGCAGGGCACTCAGGCTGCCCCTGGGTGTGCCACCTGGGATGTTTGGGGAAGGAGTGGGTGAGCACTTATTTCTAGGTCAGCCTGGCCTCTTTCTCCCACAGTCTGCAGTTCACAGGTGCTGCTTGCTCACTCTCAGAGCCCCCAGGCTGCAGCCTTCCCCATGTTTTGATGTGAGCTCTCTAATCAGGATTGTGCCCTTGTTCTCCATGTTCTCCAAAGCCCACTGGTGTTTCTTATGCACCCTGTATCCTCTTCCAGTTTCTTTGATGCACTGGTGCATGAATATCTCACTTCCTAGTGGGGAGCATAGAGGGTTTCAGAGCCTATCCTGGTGGCCCGGCCACCACCGAGGCACTGGATTCCTCCTACTGCGGCCCATTCTTCTCCCAAGGGGTATGCACATCAGGCCTGGGGCTTGGGATCCTGCAGTCTAGCAGTAGTCCTGTTCCCTTGTGCAATGCTTGCCACAGGAACTTTGCCTTCTTTACCTTGCTTTCTTCACTGCCCCCTCAGTGCAACTGTTCGCCTCTGGTCCACAGTGGACCCGTCTTCTGATTTTGAAACTTGGAGCTTTCAACAGTGGAGGTGGGGTGGGATGGAGCTGGTGGAGCTAAAGCTGCCCATGAGCAGGGCTTGTGAGAGAAGGGCACTGGCTGAGAGTGTTGCAGGAGAGGCTGCGAGTATGCTGAGAGAAGGCAGGCAGGCAGGCTGCATCCGACTCTGCACCCACTGCTGCAGAGACCTAGGTGAGTTGATGCTCTCTTAAGCTTTTTCCATTTCCTGGTTTGAGCGAGGGAGGGCAGTGACCACCTGTTTATTTTTTTTTATTTTTAAATTAATTTAATTGAGAAGCAAATAGCAACAAGACAGTTTCAAAACCCACATGTTTAGTAGAGCTGTTGTGATGATCAAGCAAGATCTTTTAAAGCTTTATTGGTTTACTTGAGCCAGCCGGATCAATCCTCCTGCATATTTGAAAGTGGTGCAGTGCTGAAGGTGGCCAGAGGTGTAGTGGACATGGCATAGAAGGATGAGTGGAGAATTAGGGGCTAGAGAAGGCTTTGGGGGTAAGCTTAGACTTGGTGCTGAAGTTAATGGTTATTCACATGGTGCTTGTAAGCACGAAGATTCTATAATTAAATTTTTGTTCTAGAAATATCCCTCTAGGTCCTATGCACAGGATGGGTTGGAGGGAGAAAATCTACCTAGGAGGCTATAGATTAGAAAGTGGCAATGGGGCTGAAGGAGAGGCAGGGTGGATGGAAGGATGATTTGCATCTTCTGGTGTTCCACTGTCTCTAAACAGCTTGGATAAAATCTGGTGACAAGTTGGGAGCCAAGGTTGGAATCCCAGGGGAGCAATGGTGAGATCAGTGGAACATCACGATGGAGGGCCAGTCCTGGGCTGTGGGAGGGGTGGACCCTCCATCGCCACTAGTTGTGGCCTATGCTGTCTATTGGAGCCCAGGTGCCCAGAGAGGGGTGTGCCTTCCTCAAAGTCATGTGGCAGGTTAATTAAGCATTAGTAACTTCAATTTTTAAAAAAGTTAAAACGTTTTTAGAGTTTAAGGTAATCCTGCCATATGTGGACACTGTCCGCCTGAGCCTTCTTGGCAGAGTGAGGATCCTCTAGCAAGGGTGGCTTTGCAGTGGTCGGAGGTCTGCCTCTTGTGGCTCCTGGTTAGGGTTTCACAAGGCGCTCTTCACCTTCTCAGGGCTGGATTTGGACACCGGGTGCACAGTTCCATCTTTGAAATAGCACTGCTTCTTAGATGGAAAAATACAAATGGGAAATAAATACATGAAAAAAAAAAGATTATTAGAGAGATGTAAATTAAAACAACCTTGAGATTCCATCTTACATCAGAAAGATTGGCTATCATCAAGAAATCAACCAATATCAAATGCTGGAGGGGTTGTTGGGAAAAAGGAATCCTTCTCTCCTGTTGGTGGGATTGTAGACTGGTACAACCACTGTGGAAATCAGTGTGGAGTTTCTTCTAGAAAACTAGGATTAGTGGTCCCATTTGACCCTACTAGTTTCCTTCTGAGTATATTCTTGGAAGAATTAAAAACATCATGCCGTAGTGATATATGTGCACCTGTGTTAATAGCAGTAGAATTTGTCATAGTTGAATCCTGGAAACAACCCAAATGTCCATCAACTGAGGAATGGATAAAAAAGATGTGCTCTTTTTAATACAATGGAGTGTTTATTACAGAGCCATAAAGAAGGATAAACCTGAGACTTTTACTGGTAAATGGATGCAACTAGAGACCGTACTCATAACTGAAGTAAACCACACTCACATGTGTAAGCACTGTATTATTTCCCTGTTACTAGAAACTGAAAGAATAAATAAGATCCAAAATGCACAACAGATACTGTGACATAAGAAAAAAATTTTCAAAGGAAAAAGTAACTAGGATGGGGGGATGGGAAAGGTAAGAAGGGGAAAAGAAAAAAAAATACCAAAATACAAGGTAGTCGTACTCCTAGTTTCTTTCAGTTCACAGAAAAGAACAGTTTGTGCTAATATCATTTTTTTTTAAAGTTGTGCAGGCATTTATTTAATTGATTTTATAGAATTACATGGATATAAGCAACTTACTCCATTTTTATTGCTATGTTTCTTTTTTTTTCCTATAATTTTATTGAGAAACAAATAGTAATGAGACAGTTTCAAACCAAAGTGGTAGGACAGTTTCAATAATTAACACATTGCATACATTCTTCCTAGTGGTTAATTGCTGTACAAGATGCAGACATGATATCCTATTTA
>NW_004524595.1:15289649-15297055 GCF_000260255.1 Octodon degus | reverse complement strand
TTCCTATATTTCGTCTTCATACTTTTCTACTGGATGGTTAAGACCAGGGTAAAGCAGGACCTGTGCAACAAGAATTGTTGTGCTAATATCATTTTTTTGTGCTAATATCATTTTGAGAACATTTTTTAGCCTGTCTCTTATACTCCGAGTAACTATTATGAAGATAACAATATACAATGTATTAATTATTGTTGTTCTATGATATTGCTCTGAAATTTTGTTTTACCTTTTTTCCATTAAAAAGAAAGAAGTACCTACCTGTATGTTCCCCATGGCCTGTGGCAACCCAGAGGTGTCACAACCCTCATGACAGGCACTGCCTGGTCGTCTGGCTCTCCACCTGGTAAAGTCTGGCCAGAGAAGATGATGCCCCGAGTTGACTTTCTTCCTTATTCTCAGCGATTTCAATACTCAGGTCCCAGCGCTGTGCGCTCCTCGCGTGCCGGCGGCGCTGGGATCTGCAGTGGTCCTCCTGGCAGCCGGAGCCCCTGTGCCGTGGCTGGACACACTCTGCTCAGGCTTTCTTTACCTGTCGTCTCAGTACAACAGGTGAGATTAAGACCCTTTACTTTTCTAAAATGTGTTTGTAGGTGTCCACAACACATGATGGCTATGGCCATGGACAGGAGTTGGTCCACGCAGGCTGCTGTCCCCAGTTCTTCCTTTTCATCCCCTTCCTGTGCCTCCCTGCTCCCTGCAGACCTTGGTCCCCTTCTCACTTGCAAACCCTCCATTTTCACCATAAGTTTTTGTTCCTTCAATTCTGTCTTCCTAACCTCTTTTGTTTCCCTTCCTCCTATGCTCCCCACTAGGAAGTGAGATATTCATAACACTTGTTCACCCACCTATTTAAAAAAATTTCCCTACTTCTTCCAGTTTATCTTTTATTTTGTACTGTGTCTCTCATTTACACAATTTATGCATTTCTAAAATGTATAGATTTCTCTCATTTATGAATTTATAAAATTTTCTCATTTATAAATTTATAAAACATGAGAGAAATTTTCAGATAAGAGCAATGATGCACTATTTGAGTTTGTATGTCTGACTTACTTTACTTACCATTATGTTCTCGAGTTGCATCCATTTGCCCATGAACGACTCCAGTTTATCCTTCTTTATGGCAGCTTAGTGCTCCATTGTGTATAAATGCTACATTTCTGTATCCATTTACATGTCGATAGACATATGTGCTGTGTCCAAGATCCACTTACACACATGGCTATTTTAGACAGGGGGAAACTAAAATCCAAGAGCAATAGGTCTCCAGATGCACTGTAGCTCTTTTGCTGTCCCTAAATGCCAGGTCTCCTCCTTACTTTCAACCCCCCTTTAACTACACCACACCCTTCTCCTTGGGGAGCCCACACTCCATGGTGCCCATGCTCCTTCCTCAGCACCTCTGTCCATTGGCTCTTGGGACATGGCCCATGCTGCGCAGAAGGTGAAGGGCATGATGGATGAGCTGGCCTCAGGGCCCAGTTTGGAAGGAACACTCCTGCCTCTCTCAGTATCTACTTCCTCTTCTTCTTATCCCACATGTTTGGAGACAGGAGCTTGTATCTGCAGGACTTCTCTGTCCAAGCATTTTGCTTTACTGTGTTGAGGTTGACAGGTTTGGTGCCTGGGTTCTCCACACTAAAGATAATTCTGCTCTACTGAGGTGATTTTCCTGAATAGTCGGTATTCAAATGCACACACAGTGCATTTATTTACCACATTAAAAATGTTCTGAAAATAGAAACAGAAAGTGAAAGAGTGTTCTGTGGGACTGTGTTTAGGGACTGACAGAGTCTTGGAAGAGATATCCTAACCGTGTATCAGTCAGCTTTGGCTGTCATGGCGGTGCCAAGACCAGATGGCTCCTCGAAGCAGAAATTTATGTGTTTATAGATCTGAAGGCTGGAAGGTCAAGGTCACGATGTGGGCAAGGCCAGTTTCTTCTGAGACCTCTCTCCTCGGCTTTAAGTGGTCACCCTGTCCCTGTGTCTATGCGTGGCTTCTCTGTGTATGTCTGTCTCACTCTCTTCTAACAAGATCAGTGGTCGCATTAGAGTCTGACACAGCTGTCCCACTTCCAGGGCCTACAGCAGTTACATTGGACTAGGACCTGCCTACTGAGTTCATTAATTACACTGAATTCTTTCAAGACTTTGCCTCCACTTAGCCATAATCGGAGATGTTAAGGATGAGGACTTCATTGTGTGGAGTTTGAAAGACACAACTCAATCCACAACAATGTTCAAATTATTAGTGCCAATTAACAAATTTCCAGCTCTGTTCTTTAGAACAAAGTTTCTGTTCAGTTTTCCCTTCACTGTGGCCTTGCAGGCTTTGGAGAGTAGGGTGGAGAGCCCTTTGTTTGCGGCTACACCTCTTCCCTGTGCAAGGAGTGCTCCATGGTGAGGGCCTTCCCTGGTTTCCCGAAGTGTCACAGGAGCAATGGACCTCCACAGCCAAGACTGGTAAGCACTCAGTCTGCAACTTCTCCATGGTGGTTCTCTGTACTGGATCTGCTGAAGCCTTTACAGGGAGAAGGTCAGAGGTTTTCCCTGAGCTCACCTTACAAGGGAGGACCCAAAGCTCTTTGAGACCATGAGCGTCAGGCCCTAAATCATCCAGTGAACATTGCAGAGTCCAGATCCAGACAGAGCATGGAAATCTGGCTCTGGCTACTGCAGCAAAACAACTTTCTGACTGATTTACGAAGTCGAGGAGATACATTCCTGATGCACAGTCCCCTGGGCTGCTCTTTCTTTTCTGCTGAGTCACCCTGAGCCTGTGCATGCTCATGAAGTCTGTGTGCAGGAGGCTGCCATCGGGCCAGGGCACTAATTACACAACTGAGCCTTCCCATGTCTTTTCTAGCATTTGAGGATTTGGAGTAGTGTAGGTGTGGTTGTGCTAATCCTAGTGAGCTTAGAAATTTCAGACCTTTGACCTTGGGAACCTACGAAAATAAAGTATCTGGAACATTTTCCACAAGGAGATTCAAAGACACGCTACCAAAGGTGCTTCTAGATTTTGACATTCCTTAATTGTAAGTCCTACAGACACCTAAGACAGTGTTGAATTTTAACTAAAAGAACATCAGGGTCTGCTGGCTTTCTAAGAAGAGTGTGGATAAACCCAGAGGAGGGGGCATGAGGAGGAGGAGGGCAGCATGGAGAACAAGAGTTGAGTCTGGAATAAAGAAACTTCGGCAATGTTTTCCAGAGAGGAGAAAGAGCTTGATAAAAGAAGTCCCAGGTGTGGGCACATGGAGATCCTGATGATGCAAAACTTTGGTAGAAGCAGGGACTGCCTTTCTGGTGTGCAGGATCGAGCACAACTTACGGCATCTTGATTTTTACAGTACTTTTAAGACACACTTTCCCCTTCCTCCTTTGAAGCAGCTATACCCTGTGAGGGAGCCTGGTAGCCAGACATGGGGACAGCCCATCTTGCAGCAGCGGTGACAGACAGTGATGGACAGCAGCCATGACCTTCTGTGGCAGGAGTCCGGCTGGAGATACCCTGGGTGTTATTCCTTAAGATTTGACTTCTCCCTGAAGCTCAGGACTTTGGCTACCAGGTGGATTCTTACAGAACATTTCAACTGGTCCAGTGAAAACTCTGTCATGCACTGCATAGCACTGATGGTGGCCAGCAGGGTGCTGTGGCAGAGGTGGCACAGTATACCCACGCCTTTCAAGGGAGACAGAACAAAACCTGAGGTATGAACCAGTGGACTGACAAATGATCAGACAGATTCCAGCTTTCATTAAAAGTAGAGCCAGCTCAATGCCTGCCCTTTATACCTTGTTTTAAGTCATCCTCCTCTGCCCCTTGCCAATGGCAAGTATATAACTATTGAGAACATGCCTGCTAGTGAAGGCAGGAATACCTCGGGGTCTACTCACAATTTGGTTGGCTTGGTGACAGAGCAGAAGGCATTCGTGTCTACCACCCCCAGAACAATGACCAGCACAAGTAACCATGCATGAGTCCCCCGAAGCTGTGAATGTGTTATCTTAGCAAAAGAGATCTTGCAGACAAGATGATAGTAAAGGTGGCAATTATTCTGAACTGTCCAGGTGGGCCTAATATAATCCCCAATTCCTCAAAGAAGGGGATTATTGAATTTTCACTAACAGAACATCAGGGTCTACTGACTGTCTAACAGCAGGATGGATAAATGCAGAGGTGGGGGCATGAGGCGGAGGAGAGCAGCCTAGAAAACTGAAGTTGAGTTCCCATTTTTGAACCAGAGAGATGGCAGTATGAGAAGAATCAGTTTGGCTGTGCCAGCTTTGCTGATAAATCCCCAAAATGTAGGCATAAGCTGTGGAAGGCAAAAAAAACTTCTGGAAAGAAATGTAATCTGGACAAAACCTATGTTTTGTCTGCCCAGACCTCTGTCAGACTTGTGAACTGGAGCACAGGTAAGCGTGCATAATTACCTTCCCTACTGAGTGATGGAAATTTGATCTAATCTAATACAGTGTGATCACAGAATTGCTTCATCTTACAGCTCCCAATTCTCTGCAGAATGGAGGGTTCATCCATGAGCTCAGTAAATATTTTATGAGTGGAAAGAATGGAGGAAGAGAGTGAGGAAAGCCACAATGGAAAGAAGGGAGGCAGGCAGGCAGAAAGGAAGGAAGGAGTTGAGTCTTATTCCTGCTTCACTGTCTGGGTGGTGTGTAGTCCCAGTGGCTGAGCTCGTTGACTGACCCACTTCCTCTCAGGCTCTTCTAGCTCCTAATGTTGCTTTTGTCACTGTTCCTCTTTGCTAGTGTCCCTTGGTCACTCCAGGAGGGAGAGTCACATTTCACCTGTGTACCTTCAGGCCAGCCAGGGATCTCAGTCCTGCAAGGCCCTGCTCTACAGGGTGTGCCAGGTAAGGATAGAGATGCGTGATAGTCACAGTTCAGGGTGGCTGCTGATGTCTTGAGGACAGGGGTGCTCCTACAAAGCCCCACAGCTGATCTGGACCAAAAGGCCCTGGCCTCTAGTGCAGGCACTGTGCGCACATTGGAAGCCCTACTGAAGTCTCAGAGCAAAATGAGAGCTGGCTGCCCCTCGCCATTCTGTCCCTAACAACCCACTGGCTTTCTGCTTTTCCAGAGCAGATGTCAGCACAGCAGCCCTCTCAGGGAGGAGCCCCAGGTGCAGATTCCTCACACAGTCTCACACTCCTGGAATGCTGCGGAGGCATTCCCTGTGTAAGAAGGACAGGAGTGGTCTGAGTCTTCATAATTGTGTTTCCAAGGTCTTGAATTAAGCAATTAGGAAAAAGTTAAAAATGATCTCAGTTTCTAGGCAGGTGTGGTGGCATACTCAGGTAATCCCAGAATTTAGGAGTCTGGGCAGGAGCATCCTGCATCCTTGTGAGTTTGAGGCCAGCCTGGGCTACACAGCAAGACTCTAACAAAACAAAACAACACAAAATAAAACAAAGCAAACCTCCTCAAAACAACAACAACAACAACAACAACAACAACAACAACAACAACAACACCAAAAAAAGTAAAAGCAATTTCTAATTTGTTGGCTAATACAGTTGGAAAATTTCTTTGTCAGATTTTGATGCTCTTCTTTTTCTTTATTTCTCTCTCTCTCTCTCTCTCTCTCTCTCTCTCTCTCTCTCTCTGTCTCTCTTTTTTGATGCTTTTCTAATTGCAGGGTTTTTCTGTGTGAGAGAATCTTGATGGTTTCTCACAGATTGTAAATCTGTGTTATGCCCACACATAGTGATAGAGTCTTACTGCAGTTCTGCAGTTTTATTAGTACATAGAAAATTGAGACATAAAACATCAAATGGGCTATTTCTTTTAACCACACATACGAGCTGAGTGCATAGTGCTATTGTGCTTCAACTTTATAAGGACTGCATCTCATTGCAAACAGGAAATGTGACTGAGAGAAGGCAGGTGCTGTGAGAGCCAGAGCCAGAGCCAGCTCTGGTCTCAGGAACTTCCCTTTGCTCCCTGAACCTCTGCGTCCCTCCTGGACCCTGGCACTGTGAGCAGAGGACCTCCAAGTCTCCCAGATTCCCCAGATTCCTTAGGGCAGCGATATTCCTGGCACTCTTGGGTCTTCCCCAAGAGGAGAGCAGCCTAAATTATTGGGGCGTGTGACCTGGCTCCGGGTGGAGTTTGAAGCCTTGTTGGAGCAACCACTGTCCCTTCCACTGGTGGATGCTGCAGGAGGGTCCCCAGGGCGAGCTGTGGGTTTTAGTGCAAGTTCAGTTGTGATGAAAACTGCCGGCAAATACAGTGCAGGCCTGCCTGAGGTTTAGCTCTCTGGGGGATCCTCAGCTCTTCGCTTTTCAGCTGACTCTCACACCCAACCCGCCTTGTAGCTCATTCTTGTGATAGATCCTTTCTCCCTGAGGGAAGAAACGGCGTCTGACTCGTGTCTGAGTACTGAGAACAGGGTCCTGTGGATGAGCGACTGAGACATACACAGAAATACTTCTACCTTCTAGAGTAGTGTCTGTCTTTTATTTATTTTCACATTTCTACTTTAATACAGATTTTACTTAAAGGGTAAAAGTACATAAATCCCGGGAGAACCTCTGGCGGAAGCCCGCACAGCACAGGCTGAGATGAGTGCTCCACAGAGGCGCAGCCTGGCTCTGCAGCTCCCGGCTCAGCCGTGGGCGCCTCCTGCAAAACCCGCAGCCCTGCCCTGGCCTGGCGCCACAGCCACGGACCCTGCCCAGGCCTCCACCGATGAAACACAATTTTATTTTTTTTATATTTATTTATTTATTTATTTTTTAAATTTATTTATTTATGTGTGTGTGGCCAGCTCAGCTCACCAGGGAGCGGGGCTGGCTGGCATATGGTGCTGGGGGATTGAACCGTGGTCCCTGTGCTTTGCTAAGCTTGTTCTAAGTAGGTGCTTTAGACCACTGAGCCATCTCACCAGCCCCGAAACACAATTTTATATCCTGCTTTATTCCCTCAAATTTTACGAGCGTAGTCTATGTTATTGCATCTGACAGCAGTCTTCATTTTCTCCGTTAAAGGCTGCTTCACGGTATAGGAATATAGCTGACGTTTATTCTTTCTGTTTTTTTTTTTTTTTTTTTTCCTGGCAGAACCAGGAGTTGAACTCAGATCCTTGGGCTTGCCAGGGAACCGCTTATTCCACTGAGCCATTTCCCCGGGCCCCTCCTATCTGTTGTTGACCTACATTCAGGCTCCACTTTTTAAATATTATGTTGCTATGGACATTCTTTTTTTTTTGGACATTCTTTTAAAAAATGTTTGCATTTTATTGGAACATTTTAGATATACATAACAGCAATACAGGAGATTTGTACCTGTACATGATATGTCTTGCTTCTATTTTTCTGAATTCCCTCCCCTCTTTCCAACCCTTAATCCCCTCTTTATTTATTTATTTATTTATTT
>NW_004524595.1:15282663-15289549 GCF_000260255.1 Octodon degus | reverse complement strand
TCTTAATGAATAGAATGATTTGTTCCAATGGTGTTTGTAAATAGAATCCCAAGTCCACATCTTGTACAGCAATTAACCACTAAGAAGAATATATGCAGTGTATTAGTTGTTGAAACTGTACTTCCGATTTGATTTGAAACTGTCTCATTGCTATCTGTTTATCAATAAAACTTTGAAAAAAAAAGACTCGTAACATATCAATTGAATTTCCATAATTTTTTTAAAGAAACATATTCATATAATTAGAATTCTTAAAGTAGAAGGGGGTAGGCAAAAAACATATTAGAGTTTGTATAATTGGAAAACATTCTATTTTCAGTTTTCAAAGCAATGTTTGCAACATATAAAATTTATTGAGGACAGATCTTTTATTTCCAGTCCTTTGAATAAATAAGTCTAGTTTCCTACCCATTTCCTCTTTTTTTTCTAATGTGGAATAAAATGCTATTTATTTTTGTTCTTCCATAGTTAATTTTTTTATGTATATACCTTAATGACTTTTTCTTTACAATTGGTTTTGGACAATTTCATTTTTGTGTATCTTTGTATGATATTATTTATGTTTCTTGTGCAAAAGTTTCATCTTTCTTGGAAATGTGGTGCTATAATTTTAACTAAATTCAGAAATTTTTAACAGCTTCACGTTGAAGCTGAGACTTACAAACAAATTGAGTGGTATGCTGTATCTTGTTACATAAAGCTATTGCCAGTATCTTAGTAAATACAATGTTTTAAAAGTTTGTTGTCTTTGTATGTTCATAAGAAATTATGACACATTAAATTTCAGTGAGAATAGTAAAAAAAATAAAATTGCTTTATTGCTCATTTGATTTTTTATGTCTGGTAAAATGTCTTATATAGTTGGGTGCTCCTGTATTTGATGCATATATATTTATTATTGCTTTTCTTCCTTTTGCAGTTTTCCCCTAACAAGTATATAGTGACTTTATTTCTTTTGGTTATTCTTGGTCTGAATTTCACAATGCCTGCAAACAGAATAGCTACCCTTGCTTTTCTCTGGGCTATTGTGTGGAGTATTGTGTTCCATCCTTAGACTTTTACTCTGTGAATTCCGTTTTGAGTTGAATGTGTTTCTTGTATACCACCTATTGTTTCATTTTGTTTCTTCATCCATTCTGCCAGTCTGCTTCTTTTGATTGGTAAATTGAGGCTATTGGTTTGCAACAGATGTGTATTGCCTTACCTTTGTCATGTTATTTTCCTGATGTTGTTTTCTATTTTCCCCATTTGTTTTGCATGCTCTGCTTGGTAGTTCTTTTCTATTTTCATTCTTGAAGTCGTGTTCATTTTTGTCTCTTTCTAAAATATCTATCAATACTCTTTGTAGGGTTGATTTGCTGTTATGAATTTCTTCAGTTGTTCTTTGTCATGGAAGTATCTTATTTCTCCAATAATTTTGAAAGATAGTTTTGAAGAGTACATCAATCTGGCTTGGAAGTTGTTTTCTTTCAGGCCCTGAAATACTTCATTCCAAGTTCTTTTTGACATAATGGTTTATGTTGAGAAATCTGCCATGATTCTGATGAGCTTTCCATTATAGGTGATCTGTTTCTTTTCTCTAACAGCTTTTAATAGTCTGTTCTTTTGCTGAATTGCTAAGATTTTTATTATTATGTATCTGAGTGTAAATTTATTTTAGTTATGGCTAATCAGAGTTCTATATGTATTACTTACTACACGTCAGATTCTTTTACCATATTTGGGAAGGTTTCTGCTACTACTTCTGAAAATAGAATATGTCATTCATGTCAGCTCCTGCTGTTTTCTTGACACCTATCAATCTTATATTGTTTTTCTTTGCATCATCTTGCAGCTGTTGAATTGCTAGTTCCCAGTTCCTTGCTATTTCTAGGAGATCTCTCCTTTTGGGGTTGCTGTCTGCAATGCTGTCTTCGAGGTCTGAAAGTCTGTCTTTAATTTATTTTCAAGAAGTTTTGCCAAGTTGCAATGGAATTCTTAATTTCCTGCATATTTGTTTGTATTTGCTTTGTCATTCCAATTCTTTCCTGTGTTGTTCATTCAATCTTTCCATAATTTTTCTATGCTCCTTTATTTTTGGACTATGTCTTCTTTAGATGTACTGAACAATTCTTTCATGATTCTTGTCATTTGCTTTTTTTACCTGAGAGATTATTTGTGTGTGATTTCTTCTATAGCTTTATGGAGTTGTCTCTTTACTTCAGTTACTATCATTTCAGAAATTTCAGATGTGTGACTTCCAAATTCTTCTACATCCATTTTTCCTGAACTCATTCTGCAGGGTAAGACCTGAAAGTCTGAGTTCATCATTTTCTCTTTTATTGTGAAATTTTTGAGGCTTCTAAAGTTCAGCAGGCTTAGTGCTTCTCCCATGATAGTGAGGGGATGGGGTGGGGGTGGCCAAGGCTCTTGAAGCCTAGGCTTCTGAAGCTCTCCAGGACTCAGCCTGTCTTCTGCCATCATGTAGTCTTGTAGGGGTAGGCCCAGTTAGGCTCCCACGATGGCAGAAAGCAGGTCATGCGTCAGAGAGGCTCCTGTGACACTGGTGTATATGATGTAGGTCACTGAGAGTTCAGCAATGATGGGGGGTGCAGGGCATGTGTCACCAATGCTCCTGAAGCTGTGCAGGGTTTAGCCTGAGTTTGATAATGAAAAAAGCCAGTTGGCTCAGTGAGGCTCCCAAGACAGTGTGGGGTGTGTGTGGCATAAGTCATTGAGGCTCCTGTTATAGGTGGAGTGGGGGCAGCTCACCAAGGCTCCTGAAGCTGTCTGGAGTCAGCCTGGCTTCCAAGACAGTAAGAAATGGAGGGGCTCAGCTTATCAAGGCTCACATGATGGTGGGGGTGGGGTAAAGCTCAGTGAGGCTCCCATGATGATTGGGGGAGGGCTACAAAAGCTTTGTTTCCATTTTTTTCTTCTATATATATATATTTTTTGTGCTTATTTACACTTTTGGTTTTTCACACTAGGGAAACCATGTAGTGTTTGAACATGTGAGTCAGATTTATTTCACTTAAGATTATAGTCTCGAGGTGCATTCATTTGTCTAGAAGTGTCTTGGGCTTATCCTTCTTTATGGCACAATAGTACTCAATTTTGTGAATGACGCTTCCTTTTCTTTATCTATTTATTAGTTGATGGACATTTGAGTTGTTTCCAGGATTTATCTATTACAAACTGCCCCTATAAAAATAAGTGTCTATATATTACTGTCTCATCATGCTTTTAATTCTTTTGAGAAGATATGAAGAAAGCGAATAGCTGGGTCAAATAAAACCTCTTTTTTAGCAATTTCTATACTGAATTTTCACCAGTCTACACTCAAACCAACAGTGGAAAGAGGTTCCTTTTTCCCCACAACCATTCCAGCATTTGTTATTGGTTGATTTCTTGGTAATAGTCATGCTTCCTAAAGTGAGATGGAATCAGCATTGTCTTAATTTGCATCTCTCAAATGACCAGTGGTGTTGAACACTTCTTCATATATTTATTTGCCATTTCTACTTCTTTGTGTGAGGAATATCTATTAATTTCATATGCCAGTTATTGGATTGGATTTTTAAATTTGGGAGATCTGATATTTTTGAGTTCTTTATATATTATAGATATTAGTCCTTTGGCTGAAAAATAGCTAGCAATTTTTTTCCACACTGTAGTTGTCTTTCCACTCTGTTGTTGGTTTTGCTGTGAAAAAGCTTTTCAATAAGATGAAATGGCAGATGGTAATTCTTTGTGATATTTCTTGTGTGATTGGGGTTTTGTTAATAAAGATTTTTTCTACACCAATATCTTCACAAAATCTTTAATGAAATTGAAAGGAAAGCAGTATTCCCAATTTCATTCCTTGAATCAAACATTACCCTGATAATAAAACCAGAGATGAACCCAAACAAAAAAGAGAAATATAAGCCAATACCCTAATAAACACAGACACACAAATCTTCCATAGGATACTGGCAAACAAAATGCAGCAAACTATCAAGAAGATTATAAAGCATGAACAAGCAGAATTTACCCCAGGGATGTAGGGATGCTTCAACATACACAAGTCAATAAATGTAGTACACCATATCAACAGAGGAAATGCTAAAAGTCACATGTCCATATGCAGAAAAATTGTTTGACAATTCCAATACTCATTCATGATGAAAACACTGCAGAAAATGGAATAGATGGTCTTTATCTCAAGCCAATAAAAACCATTTATGACAAATCAACAGCCAACAACATACTCAATGGTCAAACACAAAAAGCTTTCAATTTAAAATCAGGAACAAGACAAGAATTCCACTATTACCACTCCTATTAAATATCATTCTCTAAACATCAGACAGAGCAATTAAAAAAGAGAAACAAACAAGAGGAATAAAGATAGGAAAGGAAGGAGTTAAATTACCATTATTTACAGATGACATTATGCTCTAAATAGAAGACCCCCAAAATTCTAACAAAAGACTTGTAGATTTAATAATGAAATTCATTAGTTTAGCTGAATGCAAAGTCAACATTCAAAAATCAATAGCCTTCTTGTACACTAATGACAAACTTAGCAAAAGAAAAATTAGGGAGACACCACCTTCCACAAGAGCAACAAAAAATGTAATAGCTAAGAACAAATCTAACAAAAGAAGTAAAAGACACTCATGGTGAAAACTACAGTGCCAAAAAAGGGGATCAAAGAGGAAAATTGAAAGATGCTCCTTGTTCTTGGGTAGAAAGAACCAACACAGTGAAAATGGCCCTACTCCCAAACTTGTTATGCAGACTTAATGCGATCCCAATCAGAATACCAATGGCATACCTCACAGGACTAGATAAAACATTCTCCACACTAATTTTGAATAAGAATGAGCTAGAATAGTTAAAGAAATTCTGAACAACAAAGGCAGGGCAGGGGGCATCATAATCACTGACTTCAAATTATACTACAAAGCTACTATGATAAAATAAGCAGAGTACTGGCAAAAATAGACCTGTGGATCATTGGAACAGATCAGAAGGTCCAGAAACAACTCCAAATAGACTCAGCCACCTTATCTTTGACAAAAGGGCCAAGCATTGTCACTGGAAGAAAGATAGCCTCTTTAATAAATGTTGTTGGAAAAATCGGCTCTCCACATGCTGAAGATTAAAACTAGAGCATGTTTCTCATCAAGCCACTAAACAAAAATGAAGAAGGATGAAAGATCCAAATATTAAAACAGAAACACTGAATCTGGTGGAAGAGAGCATATGCAGAGCTCTGCTATGTACATTCTTATAGCATCTTTGGGGAAATGTATATTTATGTTTGTGTAGGACAGATGCCTAAGGATGGTTGGCCTGGCTATGTACAACTTCAGGATGGAGGAAGTTGGTTGATTGACTTTTACTCCCTTCAGTGATGTATCACAATGCTGTCATCTTTTAAAAAGTTTTGCTTTAAAATGATAGATATTAACTTTTTCCATGTATGGGGTGCAGATGCTAGTTGACTGTATGTGTACATAGCTTAGTGAGCAAATCAGGAGTCACCTGAGCGTCATCAGTGTGCCTGTCACCTGGACATGTATCATGTCTTTGTAACAAAAATGTTCAAAACCCTTTCTTCTAGCTATGCTGAAATGCATATCACTGCCACTCTATTGTGCAGTGGATCATCAGGGCCCCTTTATCCTGCCTAACTGTAGCTTTGGGCTATTCATCTACCTCTGCTCATTCCTCTCCCTCCACCTCTGGTAACCTCTCATCCCTATGCTGCTATGAAATAAATGTTTTTAGATAAAATATGAATGAGATCACGTGTTACTTATCTTTCATGCCTGGTTTAATTCATTTATAAAATACTCAGTTTTATTCATCTCTCAAATGACAGGATTTCATTTTAAGGATGAATAGTGTTCTACTATGGAAACAAATACCAAAAAAATTGCAGGCAAATGTAAAAAAAAAAAAAAAAAAAGGAAACAAATACCACTTATTAAAAAGATCACCCATGTAATATTGTTCTTAATTATCTTCTTTGTTTTTTATTTTAATTTTTTAATAGATTGAAAATTGAAAATAAATTATTTACAAACATAAATGAATATAGCAATAAAATTGTCCAAAATAAAAATGAAGAATTTACAGATCAGTCATAATAGTTCACTGTGTCAAAACGAAGAAACTTATAGTTACATAATTAGAATTCTCAAAGTAGAAAGGAGTAGGCAATAAATATTTAAAGATTTAAAATTTCTGAATTTAGTTCAACTTATAATACCATATTTCCAAGAAAAATGAACGTTTTGCTCAAGAAATTTAAATAAAATCATACCAAGATACACAAAAATGAAATTGTCCAAAACTTATTGTAAAGAAAAAATCATTAAAGCATATACATGAAAATATTAGCTGTGGAAGAACATAATTAAATAACATCTTATTCCACAGTAGAAATAAAAAAAGGACCAAGTGTGTAAGAAACTAGACTAATTAAAGGACTGAAAGAAAAGATCTGTCCTCTTTGAATTTTTTTTCAAAATTTTATGATAAACAGATAGCAATGAGAGAGTTTCAGATCAAACCGGAAGTACAGATTCAACAAATAGCACACCACACATATTCTTCTTAGTGGTTACATGCTGTACAAGATGCGGACTTGAGATCCTATTTACAAACACCATTAGAAAAAATCATCCTATTCATTAAGAGAATGCAACTATATATCTATCCTAACAACTTTGAATACACAGATACAAAATGGACATTCATCTGTATACCCCATTTTTTTTAAGTTCCGTTATTGAACATTATAGGTGTGTAAACTCAGCAAAATAATCTAAAAGAGTCCAGTAGCCCATAATAGCATTGGGTCTTCTGTTTAACTGGCAATGTCAGAAATTATTGACCTGAGTCCCCCACA
>NW_004524595.1:15281678-15282563 GCF_000260255.1 Octodon degus | reverse complement strand
TTCCTTTGTTCTTTATTTTCTCTTTTCCCTTATCCCAGTTATTCCTTCCCTTTCAAGAATTTCTTTTCCTTTCATAGTTTATTTTCCTTTTCAGATTTTATTTACTCTTTAAGATTCTCACACTATCAAGGCAATATGATGTTTAAACATGTGGGTCTAATTTATTTCACTTATGTTTGGTCTATAGTTGCTTCCATTTACCTGTAAAAGTCTGGAGTTTATCATTTTTTTGTAGCTGAGCAATACTCCATTATATAAAATTATCACATCCTTTTTTATCTATTCCTCAGTTGATGGGCATTTGAGTTATTTCCAAGATTTATCTATGACATTTAAATGCAAATAATGTGTAATTTCTTCTTTAATTTCATCTGCAATCCATTGATGGATCAGGAGGGTATTATTTAATTTCTTTGTGGAGTTTTGCAAATTCTTTTGTCAATAATTTCCATTATTATTGCATTATGCATTTTTTATTCCATTAAATTGCATTATGGTTAGACAATATGCATGGGATAATTTCAATTCTTTGCATTTACTTAAGCATGTCCTAGGGACTAGTATATAGTCTATTTTGGAGAGTATTCCATGTGCAGCTGAGAAGAATGTGTGTTCTGATGTGCTTGGGTGGAACATTCTATAAAGGCCTACTAAGACCATTTCTTCATAAATTGATTTAGTTCTATTATTTTTTTGCTGGGGTTTTTGCCTAGTTGATCTAATGCTTTGTGGCAATGGGCTGTTAAAGTCCCTCATTAAAATTGTTTTATTGGAGGAATTTCTGCCAACTTTTGGGAACACGCAGACCCAGTGCTAGCTCAGGTCTGGTGAGTGTGTGGAGAGCTTCCTGCTACCCTGCGCCAGCGGGACCAGTCCCAGCCCAGG
>NW_004524595.1:15246455-15260540 GCF_000260255.1 Octodon degus | reverse complement strand
TATCAGTCTGGGTTGGAATTTGTTTTCTTGCAAGACTTGAAGTACTTTGCTCCATGCTCTCTTGACTTGATGGTTTGTGAATAGAAATCTGCTGTTATTCTGATGGATTTTCCTTTAAATGTGATCTGTTTCTTTTCTTTAGCATTTTTTAGTATAGTGTACCTATGCTGAATTTCTGGGTTCTTGATTATTATATGTCTGGGTGTGGTTTTCATTGGGTTGATGTTATTTGGAGTTCTATGTGCTTTGGTTACTGAATGTCAGATTTTTCCCCCATATTTGGGAAGTTTTCTGCTATTACTTCTGCCCATATTCTTTTTACATCATTTGTATTGACTCCTTCCTTCTCATTGATGTCAATTAGTCTTACATTGTTCATCTTTGCATCCTCTTGCAGGTATTGAATTATTTTTTCCAGCATCCTAGTTGTTTTTAAGAGATCTTTTCTTACTTTTTCACTAGTTGCAATGGTGTCTAAGGTCAGAAAGTCTATTTTCACTTTTCCTCAAATGGTTTTGCCAGCTTGTGATTGAGGTTTTAATTTCCTGTATATCACTTTGAACCTGATTCATACATTCTATTTCTTTCCTAAATTGCTTATTCAGGGGTTCCATCATTTTTATATTCTGCTCTATTTTTTTTATCAGTGTATTCTTTAGAAGCACTTAGTACTTCTTTGATTACAGTTATCACTAAATTTTTGGTTCCAAAATTATTTCTGATCTGATTTCTTCTATACCTTTCTGCAGTTGTTTCTTTACTGCCAACACTATTATTTCAGAGATATCAATGTGTGATTTCCAGTTTCCTCTATATTTGTACTGGATGGACTCAGGGCCTGAGACTGCATTTTGTTCCTTCTCTGTCATTTTGTATAGCACTGTCTTCTGACCTTTGGTGTAGAGTTTAGATAGAGTTTGTATTGGTCAGGGTTTTACTTAGAGGAACAGATATAATATAAGGAACAGATATTAACACAAGATTTACAATGTATAAGGAATTACAAGGTTGGCTTACGACAGTCAGCCGCAGAGTCAGATGGAGGCGTCTGCACACTCCAAACTGAGGAGTTCAGTCCCAAGGTCTGAAGCTCACTGCTGTGCTCCATGCAAGTCTCTATTTGTCAGCTGATGGGCCTGTGGAGGGAAGACTGAAGAGTCTGCGATGGAAGGTGGAGGATCCAAGCCAGAGGTGGAAGAGTCTGCGCTGCAAGCCAGGCGACGACGTTCAAGCGGAATGCGAAGACTGAAGTTCCGACGAAGTGAAGCGTGACTACTTCCTCAGCGCCTTTATATGGTCTCTTTGTCCTGAGTCACTCTGGGGGCAGGACCAATTGTGTCCCAGGGTGGGACCCCCACCAGCCCGAAGTGCACGGGGGAGTCATCCGGCCAAGTTGACACAATGCATCAACCACTACAGAGTTATTACCTTAGCACCAGGTCCGGATCTACGAAGTTCAGATTCCTCCAGGTGGGTGTTGCTTGGATCTGGCTGCTGCGCTCCACTTCTTTCTGCTGCAGGCGTTAGAGTTGAACCCTTTGTGTCTCTCTGGTAAGATGTTCTGCTCCTGAAACAGCTGGGTAGGTCTTGCCTCTAGCCTCTTTGCATGGAGATCTGCTGAAGGGTTCCTCGCTGGGCCTGTACTCTGGGTCAAATGAGGATCCAGTTGGTCCCAGGTGGTCTCATTCACACACTGGACCTGCACTCTGGGTCTATTCAGGATACTGCGGGTCCCGGGTCATCTCACTCACATGCCGGGCCTGCGCTCCTCCATTATCTTCTTTGTAAGAAGTAAAATATTCTTAATAGTGTTGATATATATCTGGTCATCCATTCTGTTTTATTCTTTGCAGTGATCTGATTGTCTTAATTACTGGATGTTTAGAGTAAATCCAAAAAGTAATAGCACCAAGTTTGAGGTCTTTTGAAATTGCCTTAGATATTCTTGATTAATTGCATTTTCCATTTAACTTCTAAAGTGGTCCTGCCAATTTGCACAAAAAAATAGCTACTAGGGAATTTTTATTTGGATTAGTTTAAATCTACTGGTCATTCTGAGGGACAGGGACTGACATCTTCACGATGTTATACCTTTAGTAACACAACCTATTTATCCATTTATTTGAGTTTCCTTTACTTTGCCAGTTTTCAGTGTAAAAATCTTACACAAATTTTGTTACACACATTGTGTAATATTTGATCATTTATTAGGTGTTTTTAAATGGATTTTTTAAATAATAGTATTCTAATCATGGCAAATGTGCAGGAGCAGGATATAATACTTCTAATAGTCTTTTGTTGATACTTTCACACATTTTCACATACAAAATCAGATAATGAATAATGACAGCCATATCTTCTAATTCTTACATTTATTACTTCTTTTTCTTGCCTTAATGTATACACTAGAATCACCAATACAGTGGTGAAATAGCAGCCGTAGTAGTAGGACTTCCAGTTACAAACTCAGGAGAAAGCGCTCAGGGTTTTTCACTCAACATTATGTTTACGATAGCCATTTGAAGGTACTGTTTGATTGGTTTATGAAAGTTCTCTTTTTATTTTCCATGATGCTTTTCAGTCTGTGGCCTTGGCTTAGTTTTCTCTTAACTTTTTTGTTAGTTTTTGGTATCAAGGTCATTCTGGCCTCCTGAAATGAGTTCACTAATGTTCCCTCTTGTCCTATTCAGAGAACATGTAGAAAATTACTATTATTTATTTTTTCCCAAAATGTTTGGAAAAATTCAATAGGCAAGTCATTTTCTCAAGCAATTTTCTTCTCTATTTTAAAGGAAGCTTTTAACTTATATATTCATTTCTTAAATAGACACATATCATTGAGATTTTTGTTTCTGGCTATATTCATGTGTCATGTTTTTCCAGGAAATTGCCCATTTCCTCTATAGCTTCAAATTTATTTACATGTAACTATTTTTTGTATCTTTTTATTGTCCTCTTAATTTAGTCCTGCACAAATTGTGATGCTGTGTCTATTTCCTTATTCCCACACTGGTAATCTGTTCTCTCTCTCTCTCTCTCTCTCTCTCTCTCTCTCTCTCTCTCTCTCTCTCCTTAATCATTCTTGCCAGGGGGTTATTCTAGTCTCTTGAAAGAACTGTTTGGCTTTGTAAATTTCCTCTGTTCTCCCTTTGGTTTGTATTTTTTTTTTTCAGGTCTCCTATCTTTAGTATTACCTTTTTCTATTATCATTGGGCTGAACTTTAAGTGGATATAAATTGTTGTTTGTAATATTTGAGTACTGGATATAATACTGTCCCAGAAACTTGAGCTCATCTAGCTGCTGGTCGTTCTGGGGAACAGGGACTGACGTCTTCACAAAAGCAGTAGCTATGTAAAATGCCTTTCCCAAAACCTTGCCAGCAGGTACGTGTGCTCCAGGTCTCCCACATCACTTTATTATACTTCTACACTTCAGCATGGACTCTGGATGACAGTGGCTTCAGTAAGGGGAGATCGTGGTGAAGAAGCTGCCTGAACAGCATTTAGGCCTTGTCGTAGTGGAAAACATTATCACTGCCAAAGTACAGCGCATGGGAGAAGTAACTGTCTTTGTGGAACGGAATCGTTTCTTTCCCTCCAGTGGTATTGCTCTGCGGTGGGAAAGGTGTATTAGTGTTCAGGAGAAGGCACAGGGCAGTCACACCTTTTCCTGTCCTGCTCACAGTCTCTGGCTTGGTGTCAGGGCCCTGTGTGTACAGCCAGGTGCTGCTATGACACAAGTGAGGCCAGACTAGCTGTAGGCCCCACACAGCCACAGGATGGGAAGAGGGGAAGTATCTAGATGTTTGGAAGAAATTTTCCCAGCTTTCTCTTTTATTTCAAGGTTATCAGTTTAGTTGAAAACACATGGTATTTTTTAACATAGTTCACCATATTTCAGTCAAACTCTTGGCTCCCAAAACCAAGTTATGTTTACTCTTATGTCCAATGGAAGGACCTGGGGCTGTTATTCGGTGGCTGCTGGCGTGGCTCCCTTGCTGCCAGCTGTGTTCCGTGCCATTTCTGACAGTGCTTTCCAGCACGACATGCACTCCAGTTCCCACGCTTTTCCCTTAGTGCAGAGCTGGGGCCTGGACCCAGGCTCGCAACTGCTTCCTGAGCTGCACAAGAGCATATCCGTGTTGGCTCGGTCTGGCACGAGAGCATGGTCCTCTGCAGTGGGGGCTTGGGGCAGAATTCCAGATGTGGTGGCCATCTCCCAAGCATGGTCCAAGTGGCTGATGCCTGCATCCTGGTAAAGAAAGATGGTGGTGTGTGGCTGCTGTAGTAGAGACGTAGCCCTGAGAGCATCCCAGAGGAAACCTGGTAGAGTGCTTGGTGTGAAGTTTGGGAAGTAGGACCCTGGGAAAGGGGTGCAGGGCCCTCTGATCCCCTCCTTGCACTCATGACAGACCAGGACCCACAAGCAGATGCTGTTGCTTTGATCTGGTGCTATGCATGCTGTAGTCAGCTCTCAGGTCCTGCCATAATCTGGAGGTGGTATCTGAGCCTCCTTCTCATCCCTGGGATAGAATGCTGGAGTCACACAATCTAGTCTTGGAGGTGTCCATCCATGGCCAGCTCCAACAGAGAGAGTGCACAGTGCAGTGGTCAGGCAGGGACAGCTTCTCATGCATGGGGCCAGGGCACTCAGGCACAGGGCAAGAGTGATGCGCCAGCAAATCACATCCTGTGATCCTGCTCTGCCAACCAGGCCCACTTCCTAGCAACACATTCAGCTATGGAGCGCCAGTGGACTAGCGCACTTGTGAATAGCACCCCACAATTCACCCACCTTCCAAACACTGAGGCTTCTGGGGGACCCTCCAGGTCCACACCATAGTAGTGGTTTCACGGTGTGTGTTGGATAACCTACACCTCTGCCTTCTTCAGGCAGTGGTCTTCCCTCTTTGGCACCTGCACACATTCTTCAGTGTCCCCCTCCATGTCAGGATCTGAGACAGCACCTGTCTTCCCTGCAACCGACCCACTCTTCCTCACACCTCTTCTGCCACTCCCTGGAGGCATCCAGTTTGGATCCTTCCCTTTAACACCCATCTCTACCCAGCCTATCCCGCACTGTTGAGTAGCACTGACAACCAGGGTGCTCAGCTGGTGCCATTTCACAGCCCTGTCTGAAGAATCCCCCCCATTTTCATCAACAAAGGTGAGACCATGTGAGTCCTTCCATTTACTTTTCCCCATCCATAATCTTTATTCAGGTTGTCATCTATTTTTTTTTTAAATGTAGTAAATCCCTCATTGCATTAGAAGGATTTACTTTGTCCACTTGGACATGTCTTATATAAAACCCAGTATCACACACTCATAGCCCAGCGCTACACACTTATTATCCAGTCACTCCCCTTGGCTGTGTCTATGAGCACAAAAGGCTTTGGGTCACACCTAGACAAACTGTAACACTAATGGATGGAGTTTACATTTTAAAATAATAATAAAGAAAGAAACAAAAAGAAGAGACAGACAGAAGGAAAGACATTCTTGGGTCTCTATTCAGCTTTGGCTATCACCCTGTTCTTGTTATCTGACTTCATCCCAAGCTGGACTCTGCTCACAGGCCTCCAGTGGAAGCATTTTTCGTGCAAGGAGTCCACGTCCAGTGAGGGCTGAAGAGAAGAGAAAGTCGTTGTGCTCCTTTTCAGACAGCTTGCAGCCATGGGGGTGATGCAGGGAGCGGTGCAGTGGGGGAGGGGCAGGCTCAGGGCAGGTGCAGGTGGTGCCCCGGAGCTAGGCACAGCTGGAGTGAGGACCCTCAGGTCATCAGAATCCAGGCAGGACAGGGAGCGTTGATGGGTAGTGCTGAGGAGTCAGACTGGTGGTGGTTCTGTAGACCAGACAAGCACTGGCACATTTGTGTCACTCCCCGATAGACAGGGAGAAGAACACCCCTTTGCCTGCATCAGAGGCATTGCCTGTGACAGAGGCTTCCACTGTCCTTCTGGACAGCCTGGCTCTGTGGCCACAGTGAAGTTCCTTGTGGGCTTGCAGGGCCAGCAAGGGTGAGTGCTCCTGGGAGTGGATGGGGGCCAGGCCAGGGCTGGGGGCAGAGTCTGGACCCTAACTGCCCACTGTTCCATTCAGTCAGCCTCTGGCTGGGGACAGGCATAGCCCTGGAGGTGGCCTACCAAAGCCGGAAGACATACTTCAGGAAACTGGCCAGGGTAGGCTGCAGGCAACTGGTCTCGCTTCCCATTAATTTTGAAGAAGAAAAAGCCTTTCTCTCCTGCCTTCCCCTCATCTCTTCTTCCTGTCTCTTCTCTTCCTCATTCTCTACTTTTCTGGAAAGATAAATCAGTGTGTAGCCAAGTTAAACAAGGCACTGTGAGACTGGGGGTGGGGGTGGGGTGAGGCTGGGAGCCTGCTGTTCTGCTAGGACACAGTTTCTGGGTTGTAAAAGGCCTCTTGTCAGCCTGTGGACACATTTTGCCCAACTGCCTTAGTATTACTTGTTGCTGGGACAAAATACTTGACACCCACAAGCTGAAGAAGAAAAGGGTTATTTTGGCTCACAGGCTATAGAGGTTTCAGTCCATAGTCTGCTGGTCAAGGCAGGGGAGCATATGGCAGAGGAAAAGCAGTCCATGGGAGGGCAGACAGGAAGCTGAGAGTGATCAAGGGAGGAGGGAGCTGAGCCTTTCTGGGGTACCCAGAGGGACCCACCTCTTCCTGCCAGGATTTACCGCCCAACATCACACTCAGCTATAAATTCATCAGTGGACTAACGCAGTATCACACACCCGTAGCCCAGCACCACTCACCCATTATCCAGTCACTCCCCAAAGCTGCATCTATGTGCACAAGAGGCCTTGGGTCACATCTAGACAAACTGTGATGCTAATGGATAGGGCTTAGGGTCCATTTTAAAAGATATCTTTCCTGAGCTTGAGGCAAACAGTTCATGGTCTTGATTTTAGCATCCCATCTTAGCAGAGTGTCCTGAGGGTGTAATCTGGGCACTGCAGCACCCTGTTCCCTGGGGTTTGTTTCTGGCTGAGAAATTTCTTTCTCATGATGCTCTTGGGGAATCCTATCTGCACCGCAAACCTTCCGACTTTTTGTCACTACAGGAGTGTTTGCCTTCCACCAGGCTCTGAGAAGTCACAGCCATGTGATTATACCTACAGATGCATAGCAAAGGTATGAATGTGTAGCTAATTTCGTGAGTTGCTTGTTTGGAGAAGAAGTAATAACTGTTTTTTTTTTTTTTCTGCTTAGAGTTCTTTGTAAAATTGCACTTGCTACTATGTCACAGGATCGGGCTTGGTGGAGGAGAAGGAAAGTGTTCCTATTGACTATTAGAAGTATATTCCTTTGGGAGAAAATTAAGTTATGCTTCTTATGCTTAGGGTTTGGGTCCAAGTCTATTTTGCTTTTGAATACAAAGAGATGAGAGATGAGGAAAGATAGAAAATCTTGTAGGAGAGAACTCAGAGACAGAAATCTGAGTAGTTTTCAGGAAGTTTTTTTAGTTTTTTAGTCTTCATAATCCAGGAAGAAAGAGACAAACGGGACCAGAGGTGGAGGATGAATGTGTGAGGATGTGGTTTTGTGCCCAAACATAGGAACACGATGGGGCACAAGTGGCCCCCTCATGGCTTCTCTTGGGGAAACAGCAGCCTGAAACATGGGGAGGCATGTGGTGGGTTGACAACTGTTGGGCAACTTGTAACACCCAGCTGAGCTGAACCGGTGTGGTACTAGATGTGGGAGGCCCACCTGGAGATTGTTGCTGGTAGCATAAGAGGCAGAACTGAAGAAAGCTGTTTGGGAAGTTGTTGGGAGCTCTTGAGAGCTGTTGGATTTCCTGGAACTGGTGTTGGTTCTCTTGACGAAGCTTGTTATCCTGGCTTTCTTGATGAATTTGGCTGCTCTCATTGGAGCTTTTGAACTTTGGTGTCACTGGGAATGACTACAGTTCATTTTGGGAGAGCCCTGGTCCTTGCTTTGAGCATCACCTTCTGGCTCCAGAGGGAAGATGGTGCACAGCTCAGTCTCCTGGAGAAGTGTGTCGTGTTGGCTTTCCTGATGGTAACTTGGTTGTTCTCAACGTTAGAGGAGTTCAGGACATCATTGATGCTGAGGATGGCTGTGGTGCTTTTCAGGGGAGCTCTGGTTCTTATTTTGAGCATTTTCCTGGTTCCAGTGCCAATCCCTCTCAGCCTGTTAGCACAAATCTTTCATCCCATTCACACAGACACTCTAGCTTCCACCGCTGACCTTTGGGTCTTCTTAGTGCAAATCTGTGAAACAGGCCTGTGTGAGAGGCACTGTCATGGGCTCTAGGTCTTCAGCTGGACGCATGCAGACACTATTGTGGAAACCAGGCCCTCAGCTGGAATCTTTGGTCTTTAGTGTGTGGACAGATTTCCTGTATGCTTTTTATATGATCCCTTGAGTGATTCACTATAAAATTATCTTATAAAATATGTGTCCCATATTGCCTTGTTTCCTTTGCAAAACCCCAAAGTACAACAGAGCAGCTACTGCCCACAAGTCATCACTATTATCTCTGTCTTCCACACAAGGAATATTTAGCAGCAGAGGTGTCCTAAAACCCAGTCTCAGGCTGGGAAAATGAGAAGGTGGGCAGCTGGTGTCCCTTCTACCCTTGCCCTTTGAGTACATATCCAAATGTTCTCAGAAACATTTTTGCTTATTTTTTGTATTTAGTGTTGAGATTCCAAAGCCACAAGAAGAGACTTGAGGATTTGGAGTAGCTGGTCCTTAGCTCTTCAGATCTGCAGCAAAGACTTTCTGCTATACACATCAGAGGGGACCCTAAAACCACTTTCACATTTTGCTCCCTGATGACTGTGTGAGTGGCCCTGTAACAGGAAGAGCATCTATTATGATGGCCCATGATGAATAGTGATACTGTAAGGAAGGGAATAAGGAAGGTATAAAAATAAAGCTGCTAACCTTAGATTTATGTGCACTGAGATTGCCTCTCTGAGCCATTTGAGATGTGACAGACACCCTGCCGGGTAGAGGGCTATGTCTTAGATCTCTGTTGGGCCTTCATGGGAGGTATGAGCTTGAGCCTGGGAATGTTTTTAAAGGCTGATTCTCAGCACTCCAAGAGTCTTTGGGGTCAGATTACTTGTGGAGATTGATGCTGTCTGGCTCCCAGTGTTTTGCAATGGTTGGACCCTGGCTCAGCAAGAATGGGGAAGTCACTGTGACACTGAGTCAGACAACCTGAGTTCAGGAGCGGTGCATGCTGTTGCTACACACAGGAGACAGTCTATATATTTTTATTTTTCATATATTTACAGTAATGCCTCAGTTGGTGAAAGTTTCTGCTTGCAAATAGTTCAGTTCACAAACAGAAGCATTTGTCAAAGTTCTTGAACTCTGCATGGGGTGAGGAACAGGACTGTGGTGTCTTCCCCAGAGCTATAGGACAAAATAAGTTTTTGAGCCAGGGCACCACTGTAATGTTGAATGAAAGGAAAGACTGTTTTGAAATTGATGGCATGTAAGAATATTCTTGGTGTTATTTGTCCTCTGAATATTATTGTCAGTTCAAACAGTTCAGTTTTGTTCACTGAAGACACCTGGCAAATTCTGGCAATGGAGAGCCAATCCTATTTATGCAATGTGTTTCTTGATAGCTTATATACATATATATCTGATTTAATTCTTGCCACTATCCTATTAAAAGTTGGTATTAGCTCTGGCTCATAGAAGATGAAATCTGAAAGATGAAAGGTTAATCCAACTAACAGAATCAGGACAGATCTTTAAAATGTGTGTGTGTGTGTGTGTGTGTGTGTGTGTGTGTGTGTGTGTGTGATACTGGTGACTGAACCCAATTTCTTTGCACTGAGCTACATCCCTAGGATTTTACACTTAAAACTGTTTTCTGAGGCAGGTTCTTGCTAAATTGCCTGCTGGAATGTAAACTCGTGATCCTCCTGTCTCAGCCTCCCACATGCTGGGATTAGAGATCTGCCTGCTATGCTAGATTGCATACTTTTATTGTTTGCTCTTTCTGCCTCATTCCCATTGAAAGTTTGGCTGCAGTGGAAGAGGACTCCTCCTTCCACAGCTGGGTGGAGGTAAAATAATCTCTTTGCCCTGATGGTTTTGGTTTTTTAGTTTGGAACCCAGTAATCAATATCTGCCAAAACCAAGCTAGAGTCAACCGTGAGCACATTCCCTTCCCCATGGCCCTGTCCCTGCCCTACCTCGGGGGTCTGCCTAGATACTTGACTCTAGACTCCACCAGTGGTCCTGCTCTGTCCTTACAGTTTTCTCACTGCTGTGGTCCTGATAGGCATCTGGTCAGCATAGCCAGTTTCCTTATGTTACAATCTACAATAAATTAGAGACACAACATGCAATAATTTGGTATATAATGTATAAAAATATAATAAATTTGGTATTTGTGAACTTCAGATTTTTTATTTAGTTGATAGGTGCAAACAATGTCTCTCTAAAATTGTGCTTCCTGTTTGAGAAAAAGTCAGGAATTCATAGCATAAATGCTTCCAATGATGTGTTTTATGAATAACTCAGTCTGTCTGTTTTTTCCCCCCCCCCCAGCAGTCTCAGCATGCACTCAACATGGTGTCTTGTCTTCTTGGACTTAGGACAAGGGAGCTCATGCTGATGCCCCTGGGGGCCAGGGAGGCCCAGGGAAGTGATGTGAGGACAGCCGAGTCAATCAGCTTTTCCTTACTGTAACAGACACTTGAGTCAATCACTTGCAACAATGCAAGGTTGGTTTTGACTCACAGATTTAGAGGTCCCATTCATGGATGCTGGGCTCTGCTGCTTTGGGCTGTGGGGGTAAATGGCAGCAGGGTCACTGGGTGGAGCTGAATTTCTTAGCTGCTGTGGGGAAAGCAGAAGCACTGGAGAGCAAGGGGACAGGTTTGCTGCTTCTGAGGCCACACTTCCCATGCTCTGCAGACCTCTTTCTTAAATGGCTCACCACCCTGGAGGTATCTTTCTGGGCACCATCTGTCCCCACCCATCATGGACAGCCCAGATCCCAAGCTGCAGGCTAAGTTCAAGGGGGTGCAAGAAAGGGACTGGGCTTGTGCTGGGTTATTGTTTTTTTTTTTTTTTTCTTTCATGTGTAAAAATTTAAAGGAAGCTCTGCTGGTGATTCAGTAAACTTGTGATTTTTCTTTGTGAAACAGAAAAGGCTCTATCCAAATAACAGGCTCCCAAGAGATGTTAACAATGCACCCATATTGCAATGCAAACCAAAGAAATAGGAACCTCCTCCCATCCTTGGAGCTCTTCAGTTTCACCTGAGCCCCAGGGTCTGCCCACTGTCTGGAGGAGAGCACCCAGAGAATTAGATTGCAACAATGAAAGATGATTTATCCCGAGGAGACAGGAACTCTCACAGCACACAGAGCCCCCCAGTCTGGATTTGGGAGAGGTGGGAAGTTCCTCATGCTTTTGAGAGCTCACCCATAAAATGGCAGGTGGAGGAGACAGGCACAGGGATATCAATGGCTTCTTCCTGCTCTGAACCTTAGCAGTTTGGTAAGTCCATACCTGTCCCTTGCTTTTGTGGATAACTCTTTTTTCTGAGGTCAGTTATGTTTCCTACAACTTCTGCCTGCCAAATATGCTGGGCAGAATCTCTTTCCACCTCAGTGTCTATTAAATAAACAGATGGCTGTCCAGATCCACTTGGCATCCAATATTCTCAGGTATAAAAAGTATGTGGCTTCTTTGGGTCCTAAAAGGGGAGCTTTTAAGACCAGCCAGACAGCTTAAAAAGAATTCTCTCAGGATGTTATGATTGCATTTAACTAGATTTATTGAACATGTAAATTAAATTATTTCACTCATTATGGATGTCTGACGTTTCTCCTGCATGCGGCCCTTGCAAGGTTGAGTTGAGTTCATGTTGGTCCCTTCTCATCCAAGTTCACATCTTCTCTCCATTTGCTTAAGTGAGCCTGTGTCCCCAGGGATCTCAGAACAGTTCTCTGCTCTCACCTCCTGCAGCCTCTGCCTCTGCTGTCCTGGGTTGGGACTTGTGGAGCCTGTGGTGGAGAACATTACGATGTGTTTTCTTTTCTCCTTTTAAATATGTTATAAGTGCACATTTGCAGTGCATAATGATTGTTGATTGTCTTCCTTGAGTGTAGTTGGTTCTTACATATAGCACATCCCAGTCACTTTTGCATTCTTCTCCCCTCTCTGGCCCTTCCTCCATCCCTTGATTCCTTTCCCATTTAACTGAGGTCTCTCTCTCTCTCTCTCTCTCTCTCTCTCTCTCTCTCTCTCTCTCTCATTTCCTATATCTATCTTTTGTTTTGCTCTTTATTTAGCTTTGGGATTCTTGTGTAAGAGAAACCATGTGATATTTAGACTTGTATGTGGTTTGCTTCAACAGTGTGGTGTTATCGGCTTTGTTCCCAGTCTTTTCATGCCTCCCTCACCTCCCATGCCTCCTGCTTTCTGTGCTTCTGCTCCTCCCCCCGTGCTTGTGCAGACCCTCAGCGCCTCCCTGCATCACTGCACACAGACCGCAAGACTGCACACACGCCTCCTCGGCAGGGACATAACCACTGGTTTCTGCATAACGAGAGTGATTTCCTCCTCTGTTCTTAGAAGGTGGAATATCTACAGGCACAGTCCTAGGGCTTTTACTTTGGTATAACCCCTCTGCAAGACCAAAGCACTTAAATGTAGACTGAATTTTGTCCTCCACCCCACTTATGTTCTGAACCTGTTTCCCACCATGGTGGTACTAGAAAGTAGGATTTTTAGAGGACATCACATCGTGGAGGCAAAACCCTCATGAGTGGGACTAGTGCCCTTGCAGGTGTGACTGCAGAGAGTGCCCTTTCCTTTTCCAACATGTAAGGACATGTTGAGAAGGCAAGAAGCAAGAACACACTGAATATACCTTTGGTTTGGTCTTGGTCTTCCCAGCTTCTAGCACCACAAGTAATACATTTCCATTGTTCATAGGCTCCCTACACTTTATAGCGTTCTGTTTTTGTAGCCCAAACAGAGACATCAAGGTACTCTTTTTGAGTCAAGGCAAGAACCAGAGGGCCCACAGAAAGAATCCAAGTCAAGAACAGGGATGAATTAGCCTATATATAGAGTTAGCCAGTCCCAAGGACCCTGGAAAGGGATGGTGAGTGTGAGGGTGTGAGTGACTATGCAAACCCAGGCAAAAGAGAAAAAGACTCCTCTCTCTCTGTCTGTCTCTCTGTCTCTGTCTCTGTCTCTGTCTCTGTCTCTGTCTCTCTCTCTCTCTCTCTCCCCTGTCCTCTGGCAGCTGCTGATGCTGATGTTGGTGCTGAACCCAGCTATGGGGAACGAAGGGGACAGAGATGTTTTCGCAGAGTAGAGAGAGGAAGCTGGGAAATAGACTAGAGATTCAGAAGGCAACTGGTCCACAGAGGGTCCTGGGTGCCTGGGGGATTGGCCCTGAGGACTTTGTGGAGACCAAAATCCATAGTTGCTCAGATCCTTTATGTAAAATGATAGAGTTCCTGTCTATGCCTGCATGACCCTCTACATGTACTTTAAGTCATTTCTAGATTACTTAAAGGACTGCAGTATAAGTGCAAGAAATATATACGTATATGTTCACTACAGATGCTTTAATATATTTTTGATTCATAGTTGAGTTTATGGAAACAGAATATATGAATATGCAAGGCCAACAGTATTCATGTTTGATTTTAAAGCTTCTTTTTCTGTACTTTGACATTTGACAGTTTGGTACATCCCAAATTTTTGAAAACCGAAGTACTTAGTAGAGAATCCGAAGAAAGTTCTCTTTCCTCCCTTTCTCCCTCCCTTCCTTCTATTTTCTGTATTATTTAAGAAAAGCTTGCCTGGTTTCCTGTAGTGTGGCTTATTCAACGTTTTAAATTTTAAAGAGTGGCTTATTTGAGAAATTGAGGAAAGAGACATATAGCTATTTACAAAGTTTTAAAAAAATGTCTTTGTCTACAGAGACTATTTTGTCTCAGCATCAGCATCAGCAGATGCTAGAGGACAGAAGACGGGGGTGGGGGTAGAGAGAAAGAGAGAGAGAGAGAGAGAGAGAGAGAGAGAGAGAGAGAGAGA
>NW_004524595.1:15232292-15246355 GCF_000260255.1 Octodon degus | reverse complement strand
AGAGAGAGAGAGAGAGACAGAGAGACAGAGAGAGACAGAGACAGAGACAGAGACAGAGACAGTTCTCTTTCTGGGCCACAGCATAGGTGGCTGTACTGGTTTGGCAGCTCACTGCAGTTGTAGGAGTGCTTCTCCCTTTTGCCTGTGTTTGCATGGGCACTCACACCCTCACACTCACCATCCCTTACTAGGGTCCTTGGGACTGGCCACCTCTTCATACATAGACTTGCTGATCCCTGCTCTTGATGTGGATTCTTTCTGTGGGCCCTCTGGTTCTTGCCATGACTCAGAAGGAAAACAGTCTGTGTGTGGCCACTGTAGTGGTTGATTGGAATGAGATTTTATGAAATGTCTTGAGTGTCATGGAGGAAAGTCCCTTCTTGAAGGCAGAGTTCTCTGTATGCAAATGAAATGACACGGGCTGGCTGTCATCTCAGAAAATGTGCCTGTTGCTGCAACTGCTTATTTTAGACATGCCTATTCAGAATTGTCTCTAGCCAAAATGACATAAAAGCACTCCTGTGGAAAAGAATCAGGAGGGGGCGACTGTATCACACGGGCCTCTGCACTCCCCGCCCGCAGTCTCCAGGCAGGGCAGAGGCTCTGTGTCTAACCATCCTTCACCCATTTGCTCTCCTGCTGCTCCATGTCTGCTTGCTCTCCTTCTCCTGTCTAGCAAAGGGATGTACTTTGGTAACGAAGACATTAATGTATGAATTTAAGCATCCTAAGTATAGGTAGTTTTATCTTTTCTGTACTTTCCACGAGTGAATTAATTTTTATTTTTATTTTTTTGTATTTTAAGTAAGAATCTACAGGGGGTTCAGGGTGTCACTATTAGATTGGACTCATAGTGATCCACCAGTTTACAGCCTCCCAAGTACTGGGATCACAGGCGCGCACCACCACGCCCAGTCTCAATTGCAGCCTCAGCTTGCCCTGGGGGTGGGGCTGGCACACCAGGCCCAGGGGATTAAACCCCTGGCCCCTGCACCTGCTCGTAGGCACTTTAATCCCCTAAACTATTTGGCCAGCCCTTGAATTAATTTTTAAGTTGTTGGTCTTGAAGCCTTTATACCAATAGATTCTTTGATTTTCATCTCATGTATGTCTTGGTTTTGCTGTCGTTTTATGTGTTTTACTTTGCTTTCTTCTTCTCTGTGACTATCATTCCTTATCCATCAGTTCCAAGTTTGCTCCACTCTGAGAAACTGTCAGGGAAAAAGCGGGCTTGAAAATGAGAGTCAGGGATGCGACCTCATGAAGATGTTGAGACATGCTGCAGAGTAGGTCTGCATGCCACAGCTATCCAAACCCAGGAAAGTCCGGGTCAGGGCCACGGTTTGACGATCATGCAGTGGCTTGTGTCAACCCTCAGTGCTGCCAGCACTGTATGGGTACTAGATTTAGCACGTCCTGAGCAGCACTTATGAGAAGCTTTCAGTTTTGAAGTTAAGATGAACAATGGCATTTCAATGAAGTTTATTTTATTTATTTATTTATTTATTTATTTATTTATTTATTTATTTATTTTTTCGGAACCGGCGATTGAACTCAGACACTTGGGCTTGCCAGGCAAGCGCTTATTCTTCTGAACCATCTCCCTGGCCCCTTCAACGAAGTTTATTTTTAACAACATGAAGTAAATTGAAGGAAGACAACTGCTTTAGATGGTTTTATCTAAACTGAAGAAAGCTACTAGTCTCTGCCCATACCTTTTTGTCCAACCCAAAGAAAATGCAATAGTCAGTTTGTGAAGAGAAGTTGGCGGTCATTTTGATTGGTTTTCTTTGAATGTGATCTGCTTCTTTTCTCTAGCGGCTTTCAGTATATTATTCTTGTGCAGAATTTCTGGGATCTTGACTATTATATGTCTCGGTGTGTTTTTCATTGGTTTGAGGTTCCTTGGCGTGCTGTATGCTTCAGTTACCTGAATGTCAGATTGTTTCCTCATATTTGGGAAGTTTTCTGCTATTACTTCTGCTCATATTTTTTTAATGTCATTTGTACTGACTCCTTCTTTCTCAGTGATGCCTATTAGTCTCACATTGTTCATCTTTGCATCATTTTGCAGGTGATGGATTATTTTTTCCTGCATCCTTGTTGTTTTTAAGAGATCCTTTCTTACCTTTTCACTAGCTGCACCAGCATCTTCAAGATCTGAAACTGTCTTCACTTTCACTTGAACGGTTTTGCAAGCTTGTGATTGAGATTTTAATTTCCTCTATATCTCTTTGACTCTGCTTCATGTGATCTATTTCTTTCCTGTATTGCTCATTCAAGGAATCCGTCATTTTTCTAATCTCCTCTATTTTTTTTTTTTTTTATCAATGTCTTCTCTAGAAGCAGTTAGAAATTCTTTTACTGCAGTGTTTTTTTCAGATTGGGTTTCCTCCCTATGTTTCTGTAGTTGATGCTTTACTTCAGATGCTATGAGTTCTAAGAATTCTTTTTTTATTTCAGAAAAGAATGCTGCTCTGAGTTCCTCTATAACTTTCTGCTGTTGCTTATTTACTATCGATGTTATTAATTCATACATTTGAGCTGAGCTAGCAGAAAAGAATTCCACTCTGAGTTCCTCTATGACTTTCTGCTGTTGCTTATTTACTATCAACGCTATTAATTCATACATTTAAGCTGAGCTAGTGTCCTCTGCACTTGTTCTGGGTGGGCATTGGACTTCCTCCATATGTTTCTGCATTTGATTCTTTACTGCAGATGTTATTAATTCAGGGATTTCTTTTTTCATTTCCAATCTGAGTTCCTCTATACCTTTCTGCAGCTGTTTCTTTATTTCAGAAGCTGTTGATTCATTCCTTTCAGCTGTGTGATTCCCAATTTTTTCTGTGTTAGTGTCCTTTGCACTTGTTATGGGTGGGCTTGGGTTCTGAGATTGCATTTTGCTCCTTCTTGTTGTCATTTTGTGCAGCACTGTCTTCTGACCTTTGTTATAGATCTTTGTTGCAGTTATAACCTTGGCACATACTGAAGTTCAGGTGTAGATCTACAAAGTTTGGCTTTATCCAGCTTTGCCTGGCTTGGGTCTGGGTGCTGTGCTCAATTACTTCCTGCTGCTTCCCTTGGCGGTGAACCTGTTGTGCCCCTCTGGCAAGATGTTCTGCTCCTGGATTAGCTGGGTGGTTCTGTCCCCTATACTTTCTGCAGGGATTGCAGCTGCAGGGTTTCATCCCAGGCCTGTATGCCAGGCCTGAGCTGAGTCTGGAGGGGACAAGGTGGAGTAGGGGGTAGAGGCAGCTCTCCCGCACACTTACCGGGCATGGACTAGGACTGAATCTGGCGGTTCCCGGAATGTGACAGAAATTCCTACTCTGTGGGCGGGGTGTGGGGGACTACTATGGAGTGATGGGGGGCATCCCAAAAGGGTGAAAGAGGGTGTCACCAACACTGCACCTGGGCTGGGACCAGTAGGTCACACCAGCACAGGGTAGCTGCAAGCTCTCCCACACACTCACCGGACCTGGGCTAGGACTGGATCTGGGGGCTCCTGGAATGCAGCAGAAATTCTTACTGGGCAGGCGGGGTAGGGTAGGTGCTGTGGAGTGGTGGGAGGTGTCCCAAGGGGGTGGAAGAGGGTCTCACCCATGCTGTGCCTGGGCTGGGACCAGTAGGTCCCGCTGGCGCAGGGTATCAGAAGCTCTCTTACACACTCACCAGGCCTGGTCTAGGACTGGGTGTCGGAATAGTCAGTTACTAAACATATATTACATTTTTATAGAAATTTGAGAGAGATCTTAAACTCCATGGGCTTATTAAAGTCTACATATATAACTCCTTGTTTTGCCTTTTAAAAAGTAGGAGTTCAGGGGCTGGTGAGATGGCTCAGTGGTCTAAAGCACCTACTTAGAACAAGCTTAGCAAAGCACAGGGACCACGGTTCAATCCCCCAGCCCCACATGCCAGCCAGCCCTGCCCCCTGGTGGGCTGAGCTGGCCACACACACACACACACACACACACACACAAATAAATAAATAAATTAAAAAAAAAGTAGGAGTTCAATGGAGGCAGTCTCTGTTAACTAGAACCTTAGTTGGTTTTATTTCTATGATCAATATCTTAAGATTTTTCTGAGTTTCTGAGTTTTTGAAAGTTTCCAGTTATGGTACAAAGGATAGCTGGAAATACATAGAGGTACCATATCTTAGAGGGAAGAAAGAGATACTTTTATTCCTCAGCTATAGAGTATTCCAGTAATGCAAAACTCATATCACTCAATGTAATATATCTCCTGGCTACTTCTGACTGGTGGCTGGGTTGGTGGGACCTAGAGTGATAAGCCACCTTGTCTCTCTGCCCCTGACTTCAGGATCTCTACATTTAAGACTCAGGGTGCAGTTTGGATGAAGAATGAGAGAAGAGGGCTGACTGAGGAAAAACACATGGAATTCAGAGGTGCATATTTCAATTATATACTAGCAGGACATCCTTTTGGGCTAATTTTGTTTTGATCAGCAGATTTCATGTCTACTCTTTTCCCATTACTGTTCCCTCCAGCAGCACCACATATATGTCTATGTAGTTTCTCTACCTAGGAATAAAAAGAAAATTGATATTTCTCTGCTTGGTGATAGTTTTGAATGATGAGACATGCATAATGAATGCTATTTTCCCTTCTACGATAGCCCTGGATCTGTGTGCATCTGGTCACTTTTGTTGGACAAGCTGGAGGATCTTATTATCAGATGGCATCTAGTAGATTCCAGGACCTGTAATTTTATTTTAAAAATATTGTGGAAGCATGCACAGAAGTGTAGAGAGAGGCTCAAGGGTCTGAAAGAGTACTGACAGAAAGGACCAACTTGAAGTGAAATGCACGGCTCCATCTGTACCCAAGTCTTAACTCCTTCCCACACCTGTGTGCTTCACTCTTTTCCTCTCCCTCTTGGGTTCAGCCTGTCCCAGGGACCCTCTTTTTTCTTGAGTTTCCCTGAATAGCAGCATCGCCTCCAGCTGATGCTCGTGTCCTGAACTGGATCCCAGTGGACACGCCTGATGTCCAGCAACCCAGCCCACCTCGTATCTTTGTCCTTGTCTTGCTGAGACTGGACTGCAAGATACAGGACATCTCAACCTCACTATCCACTCAGATAGGCATTTCTTTGTTCCCAGTTTTTAGTTTACCTTGAGAGGAGGCATGGGGGAAACTGTGTACCTGTGGACTTCTTTTATGTCTTCTTGTGTGCATGTCTTTGAGATTTACTTTTTGTTAGATTTCATGAACAGGTGGGAACTTTCATGTATGTAGAAGTTTACAATCCCAGATTTTGTTGATCTATTGGCATAAAATCCTTCCTGTGTTAGTGAGTGTTTTGACTTATAAACAGAATTTTTTTTTTCTCAAAAAATCTTCTGGTCTTGGAGGTTCCAGCCCATGACTAGGTGGCTCTGGAGAGGGTGGTGGATAGCAGTGGCACAGAGCTCAGAGTGGAGCCCACTGTCCATCTCATGCCAAGGAAGGAAGAGGCAGAAGGGATGAGGAGGGGCCAGCATGCCTCATCTTCTGCAGTGGTGTGACCATATGACTCCAGGATCTCCACGGCCCCTGCTAAAACTTCTACCACTTCCCACAGTACCACACTTAGGACCATGCCTCCAAGACATGGCACTTTGGAAGACATTCAAGATTCAAACTATAGCAATTTTTCCAATGAATTCCTTACATTATGTTATTATATTGGTCTATATAGTCATGGCTAGTTCATTAGCCACCAAATGTTTTTTTAATTAAAAATCATTTATTTTTTTATTTGATACAGTGTCTTATTACTACATAGTTTGGACTCATAGTGATCCTCCTGTCTCAGCTTCCTTAGCACTGAGATTAAAGACATGCACCACTATGCCCAGTTTCCATGGCTGGCATGGTATGCAGCACTGGTGGTGGAACCCAGGTCCTTGCAATTGCCAGGTAGATTCTTAGACCACCGAGCTATCTCCCCATCCTGCCACCAAATGTTTATTATAATAATTTGTGCATTACTTGTTTATAAGATAGATATATTTCTGGATATTGTTAACCCATCAGGCACTTGTATTCTCTTGCCTTCTGGCATCTTCTGTGGACCCAGGATGTTTCTAGAACAGTGGCTCAGAGCTCCCTTTCCAGTGTCATCCTCTATATGGGAGCAATGACCCTCCCTTGGGACAGTGTTGGGACAAGTTCCACACCTTATATGACAAGCACTGCCCACGAGAGGTAGGCCTGTCAGAAGTGTGTTCTTTAATTGGAGAGGTCCTCTATTTGGAGCCAGAGCAGATAAAGAGGTTGTGCTTTGGAGACATAGTATGGCAGATTCTGGCACTGAAAATCCACTCAATGGGACAAGGAAGAAGAGAGGACAGTACAGAGACCCAGGACCTCCCTGTTTGCTAGTGCATTTCTGGGAAAGCCTTTTGGATTTACCTGCCCAGATCACTGCTATATACCTTCACACCCAGGCACAGGCAGGATGTAAAGTGGACTGTTCGGTAGGCTTAGTTGTTGAGTGTCTTTCTCATTCTCCTGAAAGAATGCTCTAGGTCAGTGATGCTGTACCTTTTAGAAACAAGGGTCCAAACTGCAACCCAAACCCCACTTATTCATCACAAGATGCCAACACTGCAATTAAAAATGGAATACAGAGGTATTAGTTTAGAAGAAAGAACTAATACATTAACATCTCTGTCTTAAAATAAAAACAAATAACATACACACCATAGGTTCAGCAGCACTGGTCTAGGAGCATAGAGCAACACATCTCCTAAGCCATTGCACTCCCAGCACTCAGCTTCGTGATTGGCAACTTGCTTGGGGTTGTTGCATAGCTGTTGACTGGGTGAGTAAGTGAAAGAAGGAGAAGGAAGACAAGGGTTCTTTTTTGGAGTACATACATTTACTCCCACAGGCTTCCATCTTTGATCTCCATCCACAGGGCTATTTTCTTTCCTGTCTTAATTATTTCTGGCCATGGTCAAGAAATAGGGCCTTCATTTTTAAGGCTACATAACATTCCAAATTTCTGCTGCAAATAAATAACCCAGGGAAAAAGGTCCATCTAGATCTATCCCAAGGTTGGAAAGAGCTTCATATCTAGTGAGGACATGTGACAGCAGACTCAGCAGAATAAAGTAATGGGACCCAGGGGATTCAGAGCTATTGCGAGCCTACTGAAATGGCAGGTGTCTTAGTTACAGTCTGACTCCTGGCACAAAACACCCTAACCCACAAGTTAGAAGAGGAAAGGTTTATTCTACCTCACAGTATGTCCATAGTTGGCTGGATCCAACACAGGGCAGCATGGCAGAGGCACGTGGCAGGGGAGAAACAGCTTGTGACAGAGAAGGCAGGAGGCAGCAGTAGTGATCTTGCCATCCTTTTCATCCCATCCTGGCCACAAACCTATGAGGTGGTGCCATTCACACGCAACGTTGGTCTTCTGTCTTTAGTAAATCCTTTTAACTACATCCAAAGCTATGCTAATTTGCTCTGCATGCTAATTATGTATCACACCCATAACTCTTATTCACATACCCTAGATCCATTCATTTCTGAAAAGCCCTGCCTATGAGTGTATGAGATTTTGGGGTCATCTAGATATAAGCCTTGAGAGCATGTACCATGTTCTGAGTACACAGAGCTTTCATGAGCCTCTCAGAGATGCCATTGAGTGTTAAGTTTAAGGAGCTCTACATGGATCTTGAATTCATCTCCTAAGAACTGGAAGCGGGGCCTCACTTTGCCCCCTCTCCTTGTGTTGATACAGTTCTGCTGTTGTACTCACTATGCTATTTGGAGTCTGGCTCCAGCCATGGTCCATGCCCCAGCAGGCCGGCATTGCCTTTCCCAGCCTGTGAGGTATCTCTTCCTACTCTGGGCTCTTGGCCTCTGTGGAAACATCTACTACTCTCATCAACTGCTATGTGAAGCTCTGAAAGCAGTGAGAGACTGCTTAGGATGTGCTATGTCAGCTAGGCTGCCTAGCACCTAATTGTCGTTTATGGATCACACTCTTCTTGCACTGTAGTTTAATTTCAGTATCTGCCCCTTCACTTGCCCCTATCATGTTAATGTCAAGAGATCAGTGTTGGGAAAATCAGGGAAAATCTTTGATTCTCTGTTTTGACTCAGTGGGTATATAAGAAGAGTGGAATGTAATGGAGAATATTCAAGAGATTGCAGGGGGAAAGTTCAGAAAGACAAGCGTGGGAAGCAGAGCGTATAGGGGAATATGGTTCTAGGGACTCACAGTTCTAGGGAGTCTCAAGGATGACAATAAACTTCCCCAGGATGTGAATTGGATAGTTTTATTTAGGTCTCCAAAGTCAGGAAGGGGGCTGGTGACATAGCTCAGTGGATTAAAGTGCCTACCTAGGCAATCTTAAGCAAGTGCAGGGACCACGGTTCACTCCTTGGCACCACATGCTGCTCCAGCCCTGCCCCCAGGTGCACTAAGCCAGCCACAGAGTCTGGGCGTGATGGTACATACCTGTAATCCCAGTGCTGGGGAGGCTGGAAACAGGAGGATCACTATGAGTCTGAGCTGTGTAGTGAGACCCTGTAATAACCAAATACATTAAGAAAAATCACTAAGAATCCAAGGAATATTTGAGGGACAATATATTGCATTATTACCTCCACTATTTTCTGTGTTAGTCACTGGTCCACTAGTATAACAATTGCCAAGATGGTCAATTTATGCAAAGAAAAGGTGTCTTTAACCTCACCATTTTGGGAGTTCCAGTGTACAGTCAATTGGTCCCTTTGCTTTCAGGCCTATGTCAACCAGCACATTACGTTGGAGTGTGTGGCAGGGCAAAAGGCTCATTTGTGGCCAGGGAGCGAAAGGACTCCAGGAGGTGCCTGAGTCCCACAGTTTCCCCAAGTGTACCTGGGGGCCCAGAAATTCTCAAGGGAGGCCCCAGCTCCTAAAGGTTCCACCCTACCTCAACAGAGTCACTCTGGGGAATGAGCCTGCACTGCATTGGCCTTTTGGGGACATCTAAGAGCTGACTAATTCACTGAGTGAAAAGTCATCAGTGGTAACAAAGGGAATCTGGCATTAGAGAAAATCGTCAGAATCCTTCAGTTGCCCAAAGCTTTTGTAGAATACTCAGAAAGGAGCAGTTGAATGGCTGAACACTTTCACAGTGAAATTAGTCAGCGCATCCACTCCAGAGCAAGCTTGTTGCTGTTTCTGCGGGACACCTAAGGATGCAGTGAGCTCCTCTCAACAAACACTGGAGTGTCCTGCTAAGCAGTGTTGCTGAGTCCAAGGGCTATGCAACATACATGCTAGCATATATGAAATAAAACTCAGTTCTCTTCTAATTTCACTGATCATATAAAATTCATAAATGGAAAAGATGACTGGAAGTGAGTAGATAAAAGCCAGAACATAATTTGGGGGCCTTGATGGACAGTGGAGCCCGAATCACTCTGTAAGTAATTCTGTCTCTGCTAGCCAGGAACATTGAATTTAGGTTTTGTAGCTGCTGACCGGGGCCAGGAAAGGAAGCTCTGCAGCTGTGTGAATTGTAGTGTATGTGCCTCTCTCCCACTCACTCTCAGGAACTGCAGTGTGGGTCTTGACAATTCACATTGCAAATCAATTCTGCTGAGGGACTGATTCATGGGTCCAGGCTAAGACCACAGCGTGCTCTGCCTCTGGCACCTGCTGCAGGCTCAGTGGAGCTACCTCCCTCCTCTTGAGATTGCTGCTGCTGTCTCCCCATTGTGATCACTGCTGCTGTCTTCACCACTGCAAGGAGTTATCACTAACTGCTTCTAACAGGTGCCCTGTGTCAAGTGGCTCCCACCCTATCTTATGGAAGCCTCATAACAGCATTACCTTGGGAGATGAACTCTGTCCATTGTAGTGACTTCCTCATTGCTGGGACAAAATACCCAACACTGAAGTTAAAAGAAGAAATATTTATTTTGCTCATGGTTTGTAGTGGTTCCAGTCTGTAGTTTGCTGGCTCCAAGGCAGGATGGCCCATGGCAGAGGAGCATCAAAGGGGAGAAACACTCCCTGGCAGGGTAGGCAGGAGGCAGCAGTCAGTGAATCTCCTTTTCCCTTTTATCCCATCCCACACTCAGCACCTTCTTATTATCCACACCCAGAAGTATGCTAAACTGATGGAGAAACTAGTCATTGCACACCCTTAGTCCATATTCACACATTCTACATCCAGCCAGCTCTGAAAAGTCCCACCAATGGATGTAGGAGGCACTGGGGGACAGTTAGACACAAGACACCACACTATCATTGCTCCAGTTTTATAGATGGGAAGACTTAGGTCCAGGCACAGACATGGCTTAGTTCTCATTGAATGGATTGTTCAAGAAAGTAGTGCACAAAGACAGTATGCAATGCGTTAATTATTGAAACTGTCCTATCGATTTGATTTGAAACTGTCTCATTGCTATTTGTCTGTCAATAAAATTATGGAAAAAATAAAAAAAATATTGCAAGTAAAAAAAGAAAGAAATTAGTGCACAATCTGAGAGGAAGAGTCGGACCACAGCTAAAAGGAAGGGCTTTCCACCAAGTGCTACCATTTTAATCCCTGCTTTCTTTTTTTTTTTTTTTTTTTTTTTAGTTTGCCAAAGGAACTGAAAGGATTTTATTTTATTTTATTTTTTGAAAGAGTAAATGACAGTCATAACTATCTTCACAACATAACTGAATAACTCTGATGGTCTCAAAATACCGATCTGCCTTCATTGACCTGGGGAGGGACACACACACGCTAGGAATTCCTACATCCCTCAGAGCCTCTGGTGGCTTTTCTGGGGGTTCCAGTTTATCTTCAGTTCTCAAGGCAGCCCACAGAAGAGACAGCAGGATTTCTGTGAACTCTTAGCAGCTGGCCTGGGTGTCCAGGAAGTAACAGGGTGACAATGATCGAGTCACTCTTTCACATAAAGTCACGTAGCTTGAGGCTGCATCTGGATTCCTGATGGCTGGTTTCATGGATCAACTTCCAGAACCTTCCTCTGCAGCCTGGATTAGGACTAGGCTCACACACCCCGGGTGTCTAATGGGCTTGTTCTTTCCTGGGTCCCGGTGGCTGTGAGTATTTGAACTCCTGATACGCAGGAGCCCATGGGAAGTGCCAGGCATAGGGTGAGTTGGGTTTCTGCATGGAGAAGGAGATGAGGCACTAGGGCTTTGAAGCTTGTGCCTGACATTCTCCCTCCTGGGACAGCCAGATGGAGTAGGAGCAGATTGCTATTATGGTTGATAACAATGTCCAAAGAGCCCTGCACTGAGTACCTGTCTATGTTGGCATGCAAGCTTGAGGTGCTGATTCCTGTTTCTGGTGGGGCCCAGTGTCCACGGAGGGGCACCGTCAAAGGAGCACAGTGGACCGCTCAGGGTCACGGGGAAGTTCAGGTGCAACTTGCTGCTTTGGGTTGTGAGGGGCAGAAAGGAACATTCTCGGGGCATCCGTGTCTTCAAGAGCCTCCCCACACCCTGTCTGCTGAGGGTTCTGCATGTGCTTGTCCTCCTCAGACTCTTCCTTGCTCCATCCTCAGAGCCAGCCTCTCTCTGGAGGCCCGTGCAGTTTCCTTCCCTGCCTCTCCTCTCCTGAGTAGACTCAAGGCAGATTCCCTTCTGACCCTTGTATCTTTCTCGATCTAGCACACCCCATCCCAAGTTGGCATGGCAAAAACCTGTCAACTGAGCCGTGGAAGGGAGCATTCCTTTGAGGGTGCAATGTGGAGACTGAAGACTAAAGATTCTGATTACTTATTATCCTTTTCTTCTGATCGCGTCTATTATTATTATTATTATTATTATTATTTTTTTTTTTTGTGGATTAGGCTGTAACTACTTTATTTTTTTTCAACAAATAATACACTGCATATATTCTTCTTAGTGGTTAATTGCTGTACAAGATGCGGACTTGTGATCCTATTTACAAACACCATTAGAACAAATCATTCTATTCATTAACAGAATGTAACTATATATCTATCCCAGCCACTTTGAATACACAGATACAAAATGTTAATCCCTGCTTTCATGGTCAATGTTGTTACTCCACAGCACAGCCAGGTTTGCAAGGAGTTTATGAAAGGTGCATTAATAATTACCATCACAATTATTTGTGGCTACATAACAAGGCACCCCAAATTTAGGGTTTAAAGCGTTATGTGTTACTGCTCTGGGTTTTGTGATTCTTCTGGTCTCTTCTGGGCTTGGTTTGCACCTATGATTCCCAGGGACAGCAGGGTGGTTGGGACCCCAAACTGACCCTACTTACCTGTAAGCAGGTGGTGCTGGCTGTGGGCTTGGCTGCTCTGGCCCTTGTCAGAAGATTCTTTTGTCCTCCTAGTGCTGCACAACTTCCTGATGGGAGGTTTGGCAAAGGATCGTGGCCTTTCTTCAAGCTACCACAGTTGCACAGGGGAAAGCCAATGGGGAAGGTGGAAGAGGAGGAAGAATCCAACTAGCAACACAAAGATTTGTGGGCTTCTTAGCTCCAAGGAGCTGTCAGGCCTCACCCTGTGCCCCATGTGTCTGGGGTTCTGGGCCATTTCCCAGCCCCTGGTCAGGTGACCCTGCAGGCACCTTGTCAGCCTCCTTCTGCTGTCTCCTGGTAGGTCCCTAAGGCACATCTTGTGTCTATCTTTTACCAATTGGCTACAGTTTCCCTGTATTCCCTAAACCCTGTGAAGGAGATAGTCTTACTTCTGTGGATCCCACACTCATCACTTACCTGTGTCCACTGGCCAGGAACTGCTTCCAGGGCTACAGAACATAGTAGAATTGACTGATAGAATCTTTCCTATAATTTGTGCATGTTAAAATTATAATACATATAATTATTACTATTTTGTTGATTCATTAAAATGTTGTAGGCTATCCTTTAGTTTTACTTAATTTAATAGGGAAATGTAAGTATTCCTTTTCAGTGATATTTATTTTTGTCTAATATGCTTTTAAAATTAAAACAATACATGCTTCAAAACTCTACATGTTTGTATAAATATCAATGTATTTAACTTATAGTATGTATAACAATTATTCTGTATATTAAAGATAGAATTCTTTATCAATGTGGTGGTGCCAACATATATTCAACCAATCCCCTAATAATGGACATTTATGTTCTTGTCATTTCAAAAAATAAGAACAAAGTATGTTGTGATCACTACCACTTAACATATATCAGCAGTTCTACATCCTGGGATGAATAGCACATGCTCTTACCACTCTAGGATGTTGATTGTGTCAACTTGAGAAGTTTAGAGGTTCAACTAAGTTATTTCTGCGAGGGGCCAGGGCCTTTACTTTGTAATTATACTCAGATGTGGAAGAGGAGGGCATGGACATGGTATGAATGTGGGATGACAGCCTATATGCATATAAAGGAGAAAAAGAGCCCTCCTTACCCTGCCCTTGCTCTTGCTGCTTTTGCTGTCTTCTGCTGTCATGAACTGTTGCCCAGTGAAATGTCACTTTGCTTTGGAGCCAGCCAAATATGGACTGAAACCTCTGCAAACTGTGAGCTAAAGAAATCTTTCTTATTTTGCATATACAGATACTTTCACAGAGAGCAAATTGGTCAGGCATTGGCCGTGACTCATCCACATGGCTGACACTGACAAAGGATCTACAAACTGTGGTACAGGGTTTTCTGGATAAATCCTGAGGGGATTTAACTGACCTTGGCAGATACAAAAGTTACATTTGTTGTTATATAGGTCTTGCTTTATCTTGGTCTTAACCATCCAGCACAAAAGTATAAAAATGAGGTATAAAAAGTAAAGCCATATTAATATGCTGAGCTGTTAAATGCTCAAGTAACAACTTCTGACATTGCCAGTCCTATGGATAACCCATTACTATTATGGACTATTGGACTATATTGGAATATTTTGCTGAATTTTTTTGTCAATAAATATATGCAACTAGAGAACATACCACCCATCCTTTTATTTATTTTTTTTTTTTTTGCAGAACCAGAGCTTGAACACAGGCCCTTGCACTTGCCAGGCAAGCACTTATTCTACTGAGCTATCTCCCCAGCCCCTATTTTGCTGAATTCATG
>NW_004524595.1:15227938-15231937 GCF_000260255.1 Octodon degus | reverse complement strand
GGTATTTCATTGCCATTTAAATGTTTTAGGTGCATGAATTCAGCAAGATAATCCACTATAGTCCATTATTCCGTAATAGTAGTGGGTTATCCATAGAACTGGCATTGTTAGGATAGATATACAGCTACTTTCTATTAAATTAATGTGGAGAAAGATTTGTACTAATAGTGTTTGTACAGGGTATCATGTCTGCCTCTTGTACTATGAATAACCAGTATGAAGACAACAATATACAAAGTATTAATTATTGAAACTGTCCTACTAATTGGTCTTGAAATTGTCTCATTGCTATTTGTTTCTCAATAACATTAATAAAAAATAAAATAAATTTTAAAATTGGAAATGAAAAGGAAAAAAAATCTTTCCTTTCTTAAGTTTGGGTGTGAGGAATTTTGTCCTAGCAATGAGAGAAAATTGACCAAGACAACTTTCATGAAATTGTCCTTAAAAACCCAAATTTTTGTTTTATTGCATATTCAAAGGCAACAAGCAAAGAGAGGTGAAAGGTAAATATTTCTAATCCAAGGAAAGAGCAAAACTCTAAACGGCTGAATTTCTCTAGAGAACCCCTGATGAGAAGGTCCCAGCCCAGGAACCCAGGGAGAGAGAAGTGGAGAAACCGCAGAAGGAGCAGCCCCATCCCCTGGACCCTGCAGCACTGAATGCACTCCCAGCCAGCCCAGCCATGGAGGACCACCATCCAGCACTGCCCTCACCCACTGGCTATGGAAGGCTCTGAGTTTGGGCTGTTTCTCAGTGCTGTCTCCCACCCCACATCTCCCTACAAGGTGCCCTCCTCCCAGCAAGCCATCGTAAATCCATATAGTCCAGCCATTTGCAGAAAGCCCCGCTGTGTGGTGCAGAGGTTCTTGGGGGACATCTGGATACAAACCACAACACAGGCTCTCAGTGTCTCATGGCACGGGGTCTGAAGCCTTCAGAGGTGTAGCCTGAGGAGCTTCTTCAGGTTGCTGTTGGGATGGGGCAGCCAGTTTAGACCTTAGCCTTTCTGTAGGGTCCTTTAAATTCAGAGCATAGAGCTGAGTCCTTGTCACAGTGCTCTTCTTCATCAAATGCACACCTTTTGGCCTTCCATTTACATTATTCACATCAGGACATCAGTGTCCTTAGAAATAAATTTAGTTCAAAGTCCTCATCTGGAAAACCTTCAGCCCAGGGGACACAGCCTCTTGCATGTGTAACTTGTTGGTGCAGGTCCTGGCCTAGGTCTGGTTCTTACCTTGGGGTGGGAAGCAGTGTTTCCTTTACCTACTTTTAAGAGCCTATTCCATTTTTTTTTAGCCTATTCCTAAGTAGCCCTTGGGTGACCACAGTGCTAAACACTTCAGAGTCATTCTCCAAAGACTGTTGTAGCCAGCGCTCATAATTCTATCGGTAGCAGTAACCTTGTTTTATAGGAAAATGAAAATTGATTTTGGAGATTTTTTTAGTTGCCTGATATATTAGTTTTCTACGGCTGCCATAACAAATGACCACAATCTTAGAGGCTTATGCAATAAACAAATTTATTAACTGTTTCATAGCTAATTAAGTTCAAAACATATCTGATCCAGCTAAAATAATGGTGTTGGTAGCAGGTTGTTCTTTTTCTGGTGGCTGACACCACCTTGACATTAGCCTCATTGGACCTGCTAATAGGATGACATCTTTTCTTTTCTTTTCTTTTCTTTTCTTTTCTTTTTTTTTTTTTTTTTTTTTTTTGCGGAACCGGGGATTGAACTCAGATCGTTGCGTTTGCCAGTCAAGCGCTTATCCTACTGAGCCATCTCCCTGGCCCCATGTTTTCTTGCCTTTTTTGGCTTTTCCTGGCAGTCAGATTCCTGGTTCGGGGCTCATCTCTTCATTCTCAAAGGCAGCAATGAGCAGCAAACGTGGCTCCAATAGCTTCTCCCTCTGACCCCAGCTTTGAAGGACTCATGCATTTAGATTGGGCTCACCTGGATAATCTAGGATTACCTCCCCATCCTCCTATTTGGGATCTTCACTACCGTTGAGTATTCCCTTTCACCGCATAAGGCAACATCGCAGATTAAAGCATGGGCATATTTGCGGGTGTCACCATTCTGCTAACCACATTCCACCTGTTGGTTCCCAAAGATCTACATCTGTCCCACATGCAAAATCTGTGGTTCCTCTTTCAGAGCCTCTGACAGTCTCAACTCATCACTTGACAAAGGCCTGCAGGAAAATGGAATACAAAACTGATACCTGCTGGTCAGTTGTTGATGCTGCTGTTCAGATCCTCCTTGGAGTGTATGATTGTCTGATTTTCCTGAATACTTCCAGCCACATGAGGTTAACCTGCAATCCCTGTGAAGGCAGAGGAGGTATCTGTCTTGTTAATCATTTGACCTCAATGCTTATCATGCAATTAGTCCACAGTCCATGCTAGGTCTTGCCTTATCTCACAGTGAGTGAGAAGAAGCTTGTAAAGGAGACATAAGAGGTTGTTATAGAGATATTTTTCCTGTTTCAAAAAGTCTTGCTTGTTCTCCAGGTGTTTCAGAGGCCGTTCAAGTAGGTTATAAACTGTACCAGGACCCAGATTGCCCTTCAAGGTAAATGGATTAAACCACTCACATTCTATCTGGGTTTAAACTTCTGGAGCATAAAGATGTTGCGAAGGTTGGTATCCAGCCCATGACTCTGCTTGAGGTTTAACTATATCATTCAACATACATATTGCTGAATATTTGCTATTCTCAGTGTATTCATGTGTATTCTGGGTGTAAGCATCTTGGTTCTTTTTCTTGTTAGAATGTCCTCTCTATCACCATTTCCGTGATGGCTGAGCCCACCCAATCTAGGAGAAAACACTCATTTTCCTGACAAATGTTTGGATAATAGTTTGCTATAGACTAGGAGTAGCCAGGAATGAGCATAGAACAATGATTAGCTGTATGTGTGGAATGGATTTTTTGGAGTTATGGTCGCTTTTGGTGGTGGTCATACAGCTGAGGAGAACTTCTCTAAAAATCCTGAAATAGTACCTTGAGAAAGCGTGATTTGTTTTTGCAATATGGGGGATCAAAGCCAGGAGTGCTCTACCAGGCTGGTCTCAAACTTGCAAATCTCCAGACTTGGACTTTAGGAGCTGGAATTACAGCCATGCACCACCACAGCTTGTGAAAAGATAATTTTTTGTGGTATATAAATTACATTTCAATACTAGTACTAGAAATAATTTGCTTGTCATTCACTTGGAAGCACTACCCAAATATTTTTGTTTATGATAATTATTTTCTGCAAAGGTATTCTTTAACTGTGGCACTTAGAATTATAAACTCTATGAGGAAAAATGAAAGAAGAAATATGACAGGAGCTTAGCAAGACAGGTCTATTGCAGACCAAACCTGAAAGGGATGCATTGGCTTTGAGACTGGCCAGCTGCCCTTGTACAGACCATGGGTCTCCTGTAAGGACCCTGGGAGGGGGAGGTCAGTGTGAGGGGCTGCTTGAGAGAGCACAGTGGTCATGGTTGCCAAAGGATGAGGCTTGGGGAGGAGCAGGAAGAGGTGGTCACTGTCCACAGCAGGGCTGACGGTGTCATGATTCCTGGGTGCAGATCCACTGGAGGGGAATCTAGAGGGTTTCTAACCAGGACGGTGGTGGTGGGAGTCCTTTATTCTCTAAGGGTGTTCAGCTGTGTTGTTGGTTGTTAACAAGCAGAGCTGAGCAGTCAGACTAAGATATACCCAGAAGTAAGCATGGCACCCTGTTTGACTCATTCTTGGTTTGATTCACCTTAAGTTTATCCACGTCATTATCTGAATATAAGTCAAGCTGTGCATCTTTTATATCCAACAATTCATTTAGAAATAGTAAGGCAAACCCCTCAATCCATCAGTGTCCTACTTATGAGACAAACCAGTTTGCCATGACAAATGAAGCTTATTACGGCAATGTATACATAATAGCTAAGAAAACACAGTGAGAGTCCTAGCCCAGGTCCGGTGAGTGTGCAGAGAGTTTCCTGCT
>NW_004524595.1:15209124-15220448 GCF_000260255.1 Octodon degus | reverse complement strand
ACAACATTAAACATAGATGCATGTACGCTGTTGCAAATGTGAAGATTCTGAAGAGAGATATAGGGTTTAAAGCAGTCAGCTTCATTTTGGATTTGCATAAATGACTCATGTTGCTTGAGGAGTGTTCCATATTCCGCAGGCAAAGGCTTGGACAGGCCACCTCATCCTCAGTGCACGTGGTGCTGCCTGGGAGTTTCAGTTTGATGCCTATGTGAACCAAGAGCTGGCTGTGACCTTTCGTTTTATTTCTTGTTCCTTGTTCTCAGGTACAGTGTTTCTGCCCCATGTGCATGACTGATCCACTTGGTGCTTTTAGAAGTACAGCGTCCAAGCCTGCCAAGTTAGAATATCCAATGTAAGGTTCAAAGAATCTGATTTGTTTGGAGACGGAGGTCTTACTACACTGTCCAGTGACACTGTGTGCCACTCCAACAGGCTGGGAATCTGCATTGTTATGAGAAACACCAGTAATTATGATTCACACTGATACTTGAAATATTTGGCCTGAGAATCTTGCTGAAATCAGAGTCACACAGACAGTTTGGACGCATGGTATTCCAAGGAGAAGTGTTTCCTGGCAGGGGTTTTCACACTCTCATGTGTGTCCAGAGCACCTGAGATCTGGTTGAGGGAGAAAGTCTGGATCCACAGTTCTGGGTTGCTCTACATTCCAGCAAGCTCCAGGGAGGCTGCTGCTACCCAGAGAATAAACTTTGATGGACCAATAAGGCTTTCAAGCAATCCACTGTGGAGCTACAGGGCCTGGCACTTTCTGCAAGGCACAGTGTAGTGGTTACATTGCAGACCACCTTCTGCCGATGTCCACTCACTGGGGATGGGGAGCAGGTGTGCTCCAGGAAGCTGGGCTGGGCTGTGATGCGGATGACTTTTGGGTTGCAGAATGGAACTCAGGAAGGGCCGAAATCACTGTGTAGAGGGCAGTTCAAGGGCTGATCAGAGGTCATGTATATTGGAGACAGAGAAAAAAAAATGAAAAATAAAACAATATATTCAGAATATCAAAACAAGGGCTGATCAAATAGCTCAATGGATTAAAGCACCTGCAAACAGGCACAGGAGTCAGGGGTTTGATCCCTGGGCCTGCCATGCCAGCCCCGCTCCTGGGAGCACTGAGATCAAAATTGAGACTGCGTGGTGGCAGGTGCCTGTAATCCCAGCTCTTGGGAGGCTGTAAACAGGTAGATCACTACCAGTCCAATTTAGTAGTGAGACCCTGAACACCCTGTAGGCCCTTCCCTGAAAATGCAAAAAACAAAACAAAACAAAAAACAAAATGTCAAAACAATGGGAAGGAAAGATAAGGGTTAGGACCTAGAGATTCCTGGAAGCTGAAGATTAATCACAGGAGATATTTAAAGAGGTCTGCAACTTTCCAAGCAATGGAAAGGAAGTCATTATGGATTCCACATTCTTAGATCAATCCTCTTTGATGTCTCTAGTCCATTGGTCACCTTATCTTAATTCTCCCACCTGTGAAATGAGACTGGAGCCTTTATGATGTGGGAATGAAGGGTGTGACATGTGGAAAGATCAAGGCATGGTGGCTTGAGGGCTTTTCTATCTGTACTCACAGTACTAGCAAACCCCAACCTGGAAATAGCTCCTTGGGGTGCACTGAATGCACTCAGTACTGTGTGCTGCTGCAGGGAGCAGTAGATCAGCACAGAGAAACCCTCCGTGGCTGACACTGCCCGATAGAAGAGTTTGATGAGCTCCCTTTGCATTGTCAAACTACCAATCCCAGAGTTCTAGGACATTGTTCTAGGCCTTGGATACCAACCCAGAAAGAGACAGATACTGAGCAGGTGGAGATGTGCTCGTGGCTGTCGCTGGGGAGCTTTAGCTGTGGTCGGTATCACACTCCCCCAGGCGGCCTTCTTCATCCTTCCCTACCCCATCAGGGCAGCTGTCCCTCAGCCCACTTGGGCTAAAGTAGTATTTCACAACCTAAAGCCCAGGAGGAGCAAAGACCACAAAGGGGTCCTGCTTGTGGGTGAATGCTAACCCCAGCTAGGTGAGAAGTGTGGCACTTACCACAGAGATATGCAGTTTTCCAGAAGGGCCCAGACTTTATTCTGAGTAGGAATTCCATTAGTATATATAAGAGGTAGGGCATTCCAAGTCCCTCTAAACATTCTGAGCAGAAAACAGGAGAGGACAAGTCTGCATCTTGTCCTCTGAATAACTACTATGAAGACAACAATATGCAATGTATTCACTATGGCAAATGTCCTACTAACCTTTTTCGAAACTGCTTCATCGCTATTTTATCTTTTTTCTCATTAAAATAAATAAAATTATAAAAAGCAGAAGAAATAGCTGTTAAACTGTTTCAACGGTCAGAAAGTCCCACTTAGCTGCAAACTATGTTGTTTATTGTGTCTAAAGGACTCTGAATGCTGGAGCTTTGTCAGGAAAATTATTCAGCTTGAATTATTTATTGGCAAGGGTTTTTATGGTTCCTTATGCTTGAGTGACAATTTCAACATAAACAAAATAGGTCAAGAGAGATAAATACATTGAATGAGGGGGAGATCTATTTAATTCAAAAGAAACAAATATAAGATATTTGAATTATATGCTTTCATAGTGTGACTAATTAAGAGCTGACCATGGAAATGTTTATTCAGCCCTGCCTTTTATTCTCAAAGGTTGCCATAAATCAAGGGGAAGCCTGGCACACACTCCTTGTCTGCCTTGCCCTTAGCTGTTGGAGGCTGACAGAAATCTTTTTTTAAAACATATATCAGTTATTTAATTAGATTTTTTAGTTAGAAATTTAGAACACTAATTTATGAGGGTAAATTTCATTTGTTAGAGCAAAAATGGATCTCAGGTAGCCCCTGAGCTGAGAAATAGATTTGACTTTTTTTGGTGAAATCTGCAGGGTACTGTTTTCTAATTGCCCTTGCGCTCCTCTGAAATCTGGTATCTTCCTCAGTGTCAAAGATCTTGCCCTCTTGGTGTCTGGGCTTCCGCAGCTTCTTCTTGAAGGAAGCATGGGTGAGGTGTTTGGGGATTTTCACTTTTCTGATATCAATTTTTGTGGAGGTGGCAATGACAAATTTCTGGTGTGTTCTATGGAGAGGAACACGATTAACCTTTGATTTAGCAGCTGTGCACTTGCTCTGGTACAAAGTCTTTCTGGAATACACAGTAGATCAGGAGTATCTACCAATTCTTCTAACCAGGACAGGATTTCTGCTGCCCCTGCTTGGACTTTTTTGCCTTCACATTACCCTTTTCACGAGTGCCACTGGCAGCAGCCTTCTTGGTTTCAGGTTTCTTCTCTTTAGTATCTGGGTTCTCTGATTTTTCACCCACCATTTTACAAGGTGGGAAAGAGTCTTTTGCATTTTTCCTGCTCTAACTAAAATACCATAGCATGTGTGGCTCGAATGATAAACATTTGTTATTATCCCAAAGGCTGGTAAGCTAAAGCTCCAGGCATGGCAGACCCGTGTCTGTGGAGGGTCTTCTCCCTGGATTTCAGGTGTCCTCACTAGTTCAGGTATCCTCACAAGCCAGAGAGAGAGAAATACACAGATAATCTCATACATGTCTGTTCCTTTCAGGACTCATATCCTACTCATGAGGGTTTCTCCCTCAAAAAGCTTCATCTTCGGAGTCCACCACGCAGGGCACTAGCAGTTTAGATTTTTTTTTTTAAATTTTATTGAGAAACAAATAGCAATGAGACAGTTTGAAAACGGGTTAGTAGGACAGTTACAATAATTAATACATTGTATATTGTTGTCTTCATAGTAGTTATTCATAGTACAAGATACCACATGACACATAGATTCAGTCCACAATAGGAGGCCCTTTGGGAATTCAGGGAGGTGATTGCCTTGAGTCCAGGCCTCTGTGCTATCTGTACTTAAACCATGTAGGGAGCTTCCTCCTGGAAGGGAAAGACGTGTACTTGCCTCTAATTGTGTCTTGGGGTGTGGCTGATTGCACCCTGCTGAGGTGTGGCAGATGAGCAGGACAGATTGGCATTGGATACCAATCCAGAAAGAGACAGATTCTTTCTCTCATTCCAGCCTCCCTTCTTCTTCCTAAATGACCAGCATAGCCTGAGTCTCCTGCTTCCCTTATTTCCTACTCAGAAGCTAGAGCAACTGTTTTACAGTACAAATCAGAATACCTATTGCATGCCCTAAACCCTCTACATCTTTCTTGCCCCATACTCTGAAGCCTGAAGTAGCAAGGCCGCGGAGCTGTGCGTGTCCTGGTCCCTGGTTGCCTCTTGCTATCACCTCATGCTGTTGTCTTTGCTACCCACCTCAGCCAAATTCACCCCACTGGTTCTTTTGGAATACAATGAGCCTGCTTCACGCTTGCTGTGGTCTCTTGCCTCGCAGGGCTTCATGGCCTAATCGGTCACAGCATGTAAGACTTGGATCAGATGTCTCTTCCTTGTGTCACATTGTGTTGGCTGGAAAGGGCAGTGTGTCCTTCATGAGGCAATTGATATCTGACAAGTTCTAGCTTGTGTATTGAGCACCAAATGATGAGTAAAGGGAAAAAAGTGTCAGAAGATGCTGGCTACCAAATTTGATGAGCTTCAAAGTAGTCCAGTATTGAGGTGTAACTGTGTATATTTACTGCTTTTCTTTGTATTTGTTGCATGCCTCTCCTATACATTTGTGTGTCCCATGAACACAGGGACTTTGCCACACTCACAGTCATAATGCACAGGGCAGCATATGCCTAATACATATCCACTTATAAAGCCCTGGGTGGGTCAAATTACTAGAACTCTCACTTCCCTGGTCTTTCTCCATCCGTCTCTCACCCATCCCTGTGAAACCTTGGAATCCAACAGACCTTGATTTTCAGGACTCTTACCCCATGTGCTTACCCAGATCCCTTAGTGCCTATTGCCTGCTCTTTGAGGTTTCTTGGTCTCTTATTTACCACTTTTCCTCCAGGAAAACATAATTGGGCTGAAAAGAAGTTTTGCACTTGGTCATAAAGGCTGCACATCACTAAACTTGGATAGCCAGGTCAGCCCAGTCTTTACCCTGCAGAGCGAGACTGAGGTATCTGCCCAGCTCAGGTCACAGGCGTGAAGGAGAGCATGCATCACTAACTTCCTGGTCCTGCAGGAGCTTTGTGAGCTCACTACCCTGACAGCAAGTGGTAACACCTCCTTGGACAAAGGTCAGCTTCAGGTCTTGCCAGATTGAGGCGACTGGAGCATGACTTATGCTGGGAGCTTGGGCCAGGCTGGGGATCTGTGCCAGCTTTCCAGACATTCAAAATCTTCTCTATGCTGCTCTCAACCCTGACCCTGTACTACGCTGTGTGAAGTTTCTGTGTCACTCCCTGCAGAATACTGCTTCCTGCTTCATGAGTACCCTGGACTTTCCTGCCTTCTAATCTCAGATTCTGTACTCCTTGGTCAATAGGTGAGCCACCAAGTGAGTCAGGTATTACCTGCACTTTGATCACAAGTTGCACTCCTGTCTCTTATGTGCTTATGATGATGTAATGTGGTATGTACAACTCTTATCTCCATTCCATACCTAAGGAAAGAGAAACAGAGATACTACCTCCTCTTAGCTGAGAATCCTCTCCTGTCCCCTCCTTTACGATGTGATTTGTTCCAAATCCTTCCACATAGACTTGCCTGACTTGTGCTGCTGATCTGTGAGCTCAGAAGGACAAAGACCATGTCTTAATAAGTTCTTTATCCGTCATTGAAGTCTAAGGCCCAAGAACTGCCCACTGCATTGGCTTGAATTGACTTCGTGTCCCTTAAATCCCTTAGTCTGATGGTGAGCATGTTCCCAGTGTTCAGACGCTGCTCTGTAGGAGAATTATTCACCTAATTAGCTTGGTAGGTGGATCTTTTGGAGGTCAGGGAAGCTGGAATATGACTCTGCACAGCTCTATCTCAAGAGTAAGCTCAGGCAGCATTACAGTGTCATGGTCCCTCTTTGATGATGAAGGTGGCTTATGATAGTTTCCAGGAATGTAGTGGACATGGAAGCTGTCTCAGTTACTCTTCTCTTGTTGCTGGGATAAATATCCAGCACCCAAAATGAAAGAAGGAAACATTTACTTAGCTCACAGTTACTGGAGGTTTCAGTCCATACTTGACTGGCTCCAAGGCAGAGTGGCACATGGCAGAAAATAACCTTTCATGGCCCAGGCAAAGAGCAAAAGAACAAAGGGAGGAGAAGTAGCAGCTAGCTTCTCTTCCCTCCTTACATTGTATTGCAAATTATCTACCCCAGGGCAGGTGCAGCATCCCCACCCACAATAATCAATCACAAACTCCAGAAGCCACCCTATGGCTGCATGAGGTTTTGGGGGCACACCTATATACAAACCATAACAGAAGCCATTTAGGAGACTTGGGCTTCTCCCATCTGCTGGGTTCTGGGTTGTCACCGTTATTTTATCTTGTATCTCTGTCTAAGTCAGTAGGGAATGATCTGAATTCTATCCATCTTTCAAGGGACACTTCTCCACTCATCCGCTCCTCTGAAGTTTTCCAATGCCAGTATGTGTGCTTTTCGCAGGACAGGATAGGCAGATGACTCAGTATGGTACTTAACTTTCAGTGGGTCTATGGATCTCATCTCTTACACACTGCTAAAAATCTCCTGCTATCAGAAGGGTCCTTCTTCTAGTTCGGCATTTGGGTGTAGAGTCTGAACAAACAAGAAGCTCTGTGATGGATCCACACACCACAGCAGCAGAATGGGTGCTGAGGGTGCAGACAAGTGAAAGGACAATGAATAAGTCATGGGCATCACTAACGTATGGCTGATAAATGGAGAGAAGCTCAGTAAGGTGGTTTGGAGACTCTAATATTGTGTGTCAGTGGGGAGCACAGGCGTGCTCCATAAATTATAGACTGTGGTTTTATGTGCTAGGCAACGGGCTTCGGTGATATTACTAATAAACTGCAGTCAAGATCTGAACCTAAGTCTTGTGAAATTACCTCTGCTCTTCATATTTATTATACCTCGTTGTTAAAGGAGGGTGGAACTAAAAATCATCCTTCAGTCTGGGAACAGGGGTATCATGTTGAGTATCACTGGAGCCTGACCTTCTAGTCTTAAAGTACTTTCCACAGAGCACATTTGAACCATGTTCTCATTTGCTTCAGCGCTTGGAGTGGCCAGTGTTCAAAGTTTCTGCAAATTAAATCGATCCTTATCTTCAAATCGAATGATTCCTCTGTAGTTACCCAGGAGCTTCTGTTAAGGAATGTTAATGAGACATTATTTTCCATTGTCCTTATCTTTGTTCCATAGTCTAGACCTTCCACTCCCCAGAACAATAATTGTGGTTGTTATTGTGTCACAGAAGGTGGCAAAACTCAATGAGTCCTTGTTAGGCTCTGGTAATGATGGTCCAATCTTGGCCTTGTGTGAGAGCTTCTCCGAGACAATGGCAAGGCCTTGGTCTCTAGACAGGTTGTGCTCCTAGCCAGACATTCTGGCTATTGAAATCCTGCCTTCCATGGTGATCCATGGGCCCTTGGTTTCTGCAATTATGGCAAAAGAAAAGGACAAATCCTGACTATCTCATGAACAATTTTATTTTGTTCCACAATGTCTTTGTGTCATGGTGCAGAATAAGAAAACCTAGTATATTGCCTGGCTATAAGCTCATCTCTGTTATGAGCATCCTCAGGAGTACTGCAGAGCTGCAATGGTGCTCCTAGACCACTAATCACCTTGTCTTAATTCTTCCACCTGTGAAATGAGACTGCAGCCCTTACAATGTGGGGATGAAGGGTGTGATGTGTGGGAATGTCAAAGTGCAGTGACTTGAGCGCTTTTCTATCTGTACTCAAAATACTAGCAGCCCTAACTTGGAAAGAGCTCCTTGGGGTGTACTGAAAACACTAACCGTACTGTGTGCTGCTGTGGGGAGTAATACATTCACACAGAGAAACTCGATGTGGCTGACAGCACCTGACAAAGGATGGAGAAATAAAAGAATTTAGGCTTTCAGGCTAGTGGATAGCCACCACTCCATCCTCATGGAGTTACACCCAATAAATGGAGACCCTCTGGATTCCTAATCCTGTGGGCTTTCTGCATCCTGCTAGCTCTCTGTAAGACTTTTATTAGTTTATGTCCGTGACCTTGAAACCAAGCAAGGGAGACCCTCTGCAGAGAGAAGTGGAAGTGGCTTGACCAATCTGCCTGAGTGTGGGGAGAAGCTCTTTATGCAGGGCCAGGTTCTGTTTTGCACTTCTCGCTCCCTTCCTCTTCCTCTTTCTTTCCTTCCTTATTTGGCTTCGCAAGTACTGATTTATCCTCTCTTTACCTCTTTTTAGCTGATCTAACCTATTAAATGTGCATTTCTCAGACCCTCACCTTCCTTTCTCTCCATTGTAAGCCATTTTCCTCCTAGTTCAAAAAGGAAATTGACACCATTGTAAAGGGAATGCCTATAACATCCTTCCCCAAGGTTTGAAGAGCTATCTGCCTCCTTTGAACCCCATTCTCTCTGCATTTCTGTTACAGTAGAAATGTTTCTTTGCTCTCCCAGATCAATGCTTCCATTGTCTTTCTGCAGCCCAAGTCCTCACAGTATTGGAAAACATACTCTAGATTATTTGTTTGTATTCAGCCTTTCTTTTTCTCGATCTTTCCCATCAACATTTCAATGCACCTGAGCTCTTCCCATCTTAATGGGAAGCAATAGATCTTGATGACCTTTTCCATGTGTCTCCCTGGCCAGCTTGTGTGTGTCTCTCTCCATTCACAGGGGTCTCTAAGGGATTACCTACACTTATCCCCCCCCTTTAAACCCCACTCAGCCCTTAGCCCATACTTTTGCTTTACTGTCATTGAACAGAACCTGCCTTTGCTAATTTGGACATTCATCCATTAGGAAGATAGTTGCTTGTGCCAAAATCCACAACTGTAACAAAATCTGCACTCAAACTTAGATTTCTATGCCCAAATTTCTTCCTTTTTTCCCCATTTTAATAAGGTGTTGGTCTTGGTCCCATATAAGACCTCTTTACTCAAGCCCTGGGCTGCACCAAAAACAAGCCCATTTTAATTAGCAGACCTTTAACAACTGCAACCAGCAAAACTACTCAAAAGACTTCCTTCTTTCCACTTTCCATTTCCTATTCTGCTCTCAACTTTTTCTATTCATGCTCTTATTCCTGTCTTTCTACAAACTTGTGTTCTTCAGGTTCTTGAATTATTTTCCTCTTCAAGGCTACAGCTAGACTTGAATGCTACACTCTCCTCATTTTGCTTTCATTTTTGGTAGCAGTGAGTGAATGGTGCGGTCTCTTCCAGGCTTCTGTGCTGTTGTCCTCCTGATTTTCCTCATACAAGAGTGGTTCGCCTGGCTGTCCTTTGCTACTTGTCCTTTACCAAACTCTTTTTCTCATCTTTTCTTTTTTTTTTTTTTTCACCCAGCCTTACTGCTTTAAGTGATAAGGCAAAAGCAATCAAATTGATGTGCCTAGTTTTGACCTTTCACACGTACCCTGTTGCATCTTTGACCTTAGATGTCTGACAAAACATCGTAAACTCAATGTATAAGCTTTGCTCTAAAGCACGGTCATCTCTTATCACTTACATGGGCATCGCACATCTTCTCTCCCAGGTGCCGAAGCCCCTTCATGCTGTGCTAGCATCTAGGTGATCCTTCGGCTTCTGTTTTTGCTTCATTAGGGCCGACCAAATAGTTCAAGGGATTAAAGTGCCTGCAAGCAGGCACAGGGGCCAGAAGTTCAATCCCCGGGCCTGCCATGCTGGCCCCATTCCTAGGGCACACTGAGATAGCATTTGAGACGGGGCATCGTAGCGTACGCCTGTAATCCCAGTTCTTGGGAGGCTGTAAACAGGCAGATCACTAAGAGTCTGATCTAGTAGTGAGACCCTGAACACACTGTAAACCCTTCCTTAAAAAAGAAAAATACAATTTATTTCATCTCCCCTTTATGCTTTAAAGAATTGCAAAGGTTTCTCTTTGGAGTGTAAGCAAAATTTAAAACTTCTAGTTTTACTGGACTTAATTTTTTACACAGTCTTCAATGGGAGCAGAGGTCTGGTGTGCTCTTGCCTGCAAGCCCCACGAGCTCTGGGGCCATTTCCTCCCACACGATGGAAGTCTTTGCAGTCACTCAGAGTTCTCATTCAGATACAAAGATGCCCAGGCCATTGTCACGGCGAGAACTCCAGCATGGCTCAGTGCCGTGTTGCCCCCATTGAGTATCCAGAGCCCATAATGGGTCTGCAGCCTGCCCTGGGGCCGCACTACGTGGTCTTTCTCACTTCTCTGTGTGTGTCTCTCTCTCCCAAACTCCAGTCTTAACCATCTTCTGAGCCCTCTGCAGTGAAACATTAGGGAGAAAGAGCGGGAAATCCTCAAGATGTTGCGTGAAGATGTTCCTTTATCTCATGAAAAAGGTTTCCCAAGAAGCTTTCCTAGGGTTTCTGGGGGCACCTTTTCTGATGTATTCTTGCCTTGAAAATGCTTCTCTGCTCCAGGAGGCTGCATGGGGCTTCCTTAGGCATTACAAAGTCAGCATCCCTTGTGTCCCATCATTTTCTGAGTGGTCCCGCTCCATGGGACCCCAGATGGCCCTTCTCTGGTTTCTTGTTTCCGAAGTGGTCCAGAATCAGTCCATGGGAAACCTTTATGCCCCAAAACCTGCCCCTGACAGGGCTCTGATGGCTTTACCTTCTTCTTCTTTTCTTTTTTATCTTTTTGAGACAGGGTCTCCCTATACAGTTCACTCTGGCTTTGAGTTCACTTTGTAGTCCAGGTTGGGCTCAAACTTGAAACAATCCTCCTGCCTTAGCCTCCAAAGTTCTGGGGTCACAGGCATGAGCCACCATGCCCAGCAGCTTTATCTTCTAAATCCATCTCAGATTCACCTACTCCTCTTCCCCACCAGCTACACCTTCACACAAGGAATCCCAAACTCATTGGCACCTTGGCAGAGTGTTCTTCTGGTCACCCACATATCCTCTTGTCTGTGCTCCCAGTTCCCTTCCTGTAGTCAGCTGTTAATGGCATCAGAGAAACGGAGGCTGGGTGAAGAAAAGCGGAGATGTGCTGTGTGGGTGGCATTTTGGAGCAGGTTCCTGCAGGTCCCTCTTCCCTACAACATCCATCGTTTCTCGATTCTTGAGTGCTTGTTGGACAAAGGTGTTTTGGTCAGCACACCAAGCCAGGCAGGACTTCATTTCCCCCAGGAAATGGCTCAGTTTTAGAAGGAGGAGAGAACCAAATGCACTCCCAGAAAATGCTAATCTGCTGCAGAACTGCCATGCCTTAGGGCTGAAAGGGCCTTA
>NW_004524595.1:15206507-15208699 GCF_000260255.1 Octodon degus | reverse complement strand
TTAAATGTGATCAGATCCCTGACGTAGCCTACAATCAGCCACATCACTTAACACAAAGCTCATTTTATACCCTTGGTTTGTGAACTTAAATTCATTTGTAACCAGAATCATGGAATGAATTAAAGCCATGAATTGAGGCACTGCTGTGATATGCTGAATGCCTCTTATGATTTATTGACTGCCATTCTTTTTTTTCCATAATTTTATTGACAGACAAATAGCAATGAGACAGTTTCAAGTCAAATTGGTAGGACAGTTTCAATAATTAACACATTGCATACTGTCTTTCTAATGGTCTGATTGCCATTCTGAAATTGGAAATAGAGTGGCCGTATGAGCGGCTTTCCACCACAGTGAATTTGGAGAAGTGTAAGTTGGCGGCTGTCTGGGCCAGCAGCTCTGTCAGACCCTGCTCTGGGGGCCTGCAGGCTGCAGATGTCCCAGGTGACTGGTGCAGTGGTCTCTCAGCCCACACTGCGAGGATACGGCATCATCATGGAGCCATGGAGCTTCAGCTAAGAGTAGATGCAAATTCCGGTCCTATGTCCTCGTGCTGTCAGGAGTTGTCACATGTACATCACTTAGCTGTCTTCCTTAGCAGAAGGGAAATGCTATCTAACAAGGCTGCTTTTGGCCCATGCCAGCACAGGCTGGCATTTGCACATAACTCTCACTGGTCCTTACAGCAACCCTGTATGTGGGGCACTTATCCCTTGTTCTCCCACTTCCGGTTTTGAATTAAAGTGTGAAACAAGTGCAGGACTTGCATTATGTCACAATACTGGCCTCAAAGAGACCCACAACTCTGCACCCCTCTGCACTGCATTGGGCTGAGCCAAGTGGGAAGAGTGTACCTTTGGGCCTTTGCTCAGGAAGTGGGCTGCACCCTGTGGGGAGGCCCTGCTGGTGGGGCAGGTACAGCCCTGGGAGGAGCTGAGCACAGCAGGTGGCCAGGCACATGGGAGGGAAGATGACAGGGCCACCTAAGGAAGAAGCTGTGGGTGGGAAGGGATGCAGGTAGACTGAGCCTCATGGGCTGTGGGGTCCTGGGGGTGCCCTGGCTGCCAAGGCTGGGCCAGGTGGCCAAGCAGAGGTGACTGGTGGGAGAGGTCGAGGTGGGCCCCAAGCTGCAGCTCCTCACTGAGTTTTCTGTGTTCTGTTTTTCTGACTTCTGTCCTTCTGTGATGAAGATGGGGAGTGCGCTCTGCCCACTTGCTTGGCTGTGAGGACAGCCACAGAGCTGGCACTGGCTGCTCACTCATGTTTCAGAGTTCAGGTCTTGTCTGCCTCAGCAGAAACCTCTAGGTTAGCCCCAGATACTACACATGAGGACCTCATGCCTCCTCTCAGGTATGAAAAGCCTTAGAAGGTGTCATGGGTCAGGATGTCTCCCAAGGCTGCATGCAGTCATAGGTTTTTTTTTTTTTTTTTTTCAGAGTTGGCTGAATCTATAGAGTGTGATTGATTTATAGTGTAATTTGAGGACTAAGGGTGCGGGAATTAAGGGTGAGTGATTGCTGGATCAGTCCACACACACAGGGGCTCCTCTGATTTGTGATATCGGCACAGTGTGTATGATGTCTGGCCTACACTTTTTTGAAAATTAAATTATATTTAGAAAAAAGCCAATGATTAGAATCATACACTATGATTTGTCTTAGCTACCAGATTTAGAGGTTTTCTTATTGCATCAAGCTCACTCACCTTAGCAAAATTCCACCCTGAGTGTCAGTGCTCGGGCCCTTGCTGAGGCTCCTCCCCAGGAGGGGCACTCAGACTCTATTGGCCCCTGCAGGTGGCTTCTGGAACATGAGGTGCCCATGGACACCAAGACCTCCTGCTCTTGCCAGCCCCAGATCTTTGGCAGATGGGAAGGGAACTGAGAGAAGGAGGGGTGGGTAAAGAGATTAAGAGGTGGGGTTCAAAGTGCTGTGTACACATTCTTCAAATGTATATGTGAAGGAGCTGGGGAGCTGTGAGGAGGGGAGGGAAGGAAGGAGATTTAAAAGAGAATTGAAAGTGTTGTGCCCATGTGCCAGCTCTCCTGATGAATGCTACAAACGTGTATCAATAAAAATAAATCAATATTTAAAAAATGGAAAAGAAACTTAAAAGGAAATGCACTGCATGAAAGGAAGGTTTTAAGGAAACAGACATAAATGGCAAGGTGCACAAAGCCACATAACTCTCAC
>NW_004524595.1:15205139-15206407 GCF_000260255.1 Octodon degus | reverse complement strand
TTATTATTATTTTAATGTATTTGGTTGTTACAAGGTCTCACTATGCAGCTCAGATTTATAGTGATCCTCCTGCACTGGGATTACAGGCATACAGCACTATGCCTGGATTCTGTGGCAGGCTCAGCCCACCCTGGAGGCGAGGCTAGCACGGCATGTGGTGCTGGGGGCATGTGGTGCTGGGGGTCGCTTGCCTAAGCAGGCACTTTAGTCCACTGAACTATCTCGCTGGCCCATCCTCCTTTAACTTTAGGCATCAGGTATTTTGTCTCAGCAAAGAGTGAAAAGTAAATAGGACAGAAGAAGGTGAGCAGAAGTCACGGCTGAACACAATACCCAGTGCTGGCCACCTCCCCTACTCATGGGCTGTTCTAGTCTGTGGCGAATGGGTGGGAGATGGACTTTCTAGCAAGAGGCCTCGCTCCTGCTGTGGTGGATCCTGAGACTACAGAGAGGCAGCTCAGAAGGAAGGGCCCTGCTAGGCTGCGTGCTCCCGTGTGCCACACACACAGGGGCTCCTTTGATTTGTGATATTGGCACAGTGTGTATGATGTCTGGCCTACACTTTTTTGAAAATTAAATTATATTTAGAAAAAAGCCAACGATTAGAATCATATGCTATGATTTGTCTTAGCTACCAGATTTAGAGGTTTTCTTATTGCATCAAGCTCACTCACCTTAGCAAAATTCCACCCTGAGTGTAGTGCTCAGGCCCTTGCTGAGGCTCCTCCCCAGGAGGGGCACTCAGACTCTTTTGGCCCCTGCAGGTGGCTTCTGGAACATGAGGTGCCCATGGACACCAAGACCTCCTGCTCTTGCCAGCCCCAGATCTTTGGCACATGGGAAGGGAACCGAGAGAAGGAGGGATGGGTAAAGAGATTAAGAGGTGGGGTTCAAAGTGCTGTGTATACATTCTCCATGGAGAATGTGGCCATCAAATGTATATGTGAAGGAGCTGGGGAGCTGTGAGGAGGGGAGGGAAGAAAGGAGATTTAAAAGAGAATTGAAAGTGTTGTGCCCATGTGCCAGCTCTCCTGATGAATGCTACAAATGTGTATCAATAAAAATAAATCAATATTTAAAAAACGGAAAAGAAACTTAAAAGGAAATGCACTGCATGAAAGGAAGGTTTTAAGGAAACAGACATAAATGGCAAGGTGCACAAAGCCACATAACTCTCACCATGGAGGACCCCGACTGCCTGTTGCTGGCAGATTCACATGCTCGGTGTTGCTCACCCCTGTAGGTGTGAACCCACATTCACCCTGCAG
>NW_004524595.1:15195028-15204206 GCF_000260255.1 Octodon degus | reverse complement strand
TATGTACAGATACAAAATGGTCCTTCATTTGTATCCCCTTTTTTCATTTAGTTTTGTCAGAAAAGGGTATTTTATTGTCATTTAAATATTATAGGTGGGTGAATTTAGCAAAATATTCCAATATAGTCCAGTAGTCCATAATAGTAGTGAGTTTTCCATAGGACTGACAATGTCAGAAGTTGTTGACTTGAACTTTTTACAGCTCAGCATATTAATATGGTTTTACTTTTTATACTTTGTTTTTATACTTTTCTGCTGGTTGGTTAAGGCCAAGATGAAGCAAGACCTATATAACAACAAATGTAACTTTTGTATCTGACAAGGTCAGTCAAATCCCCTTATGATTTATCCTGAAACCCTCTACTGCAGTTTGCAGATCCTTTGTCAATGTCAGCCATGTGGATGAGTCACGGTCATTGCTTGACCAATTTGCTGTCTGTGAAAGCCTGAAAGAATGTTTTCTCTCCATGTGACTCTCCTTAGGCTCACTCTACATCATGCATCACTTTCCTCTGTGGTCCTCTAATCTCCTTGATCAGAAAATTTTGGACACCACTGAGTTACATGATGTTACAGTGTAGATTGTCCTATGTCCTGAATCCTCACTGACCTTGAAAGGCTAAGGCCAAAATGTTGACTGTCCTTGCTGCCCTTCTTTTTCTCTAATTTTTGTTCATCAAACTTAGGTTGTTAATCCTCCAGAAGAGAAGCTTATTATTATTACCCTACAACATAGGCAGTTGAGCTTAACCTCACATCTGTCTGAACATCAAACATCTTGCTATGCATATTTTTGAAAGAATTGATCTTTAAAATCTACTAGTTCATGCTGCTTTGTAAGAACAAGTATTTAGAAAATATTTTAAAATGTTGGTGACTCATCAATTGTCTACTCCTCATGTCTTTAAAGGAATTGGAAGTGCATAGTGTCTCAGAGTTTCTGGATGTAGGAGTGAGGCTTAGCATTTTACGGACAAACCCTGTAATGCTGGAAATACCCATAAGGTGATGTGTGTGTCAGAATCAGGCTCAGCCTGGGCTCAGGGTTGGAGGTCCGTGGAGGGCCTGGTGGCTTCCATCTCAAATGCTCAAGGGATGCTGCTGCCGCTGCTGGCTGAGAACCAAGTCTGTGGGTCTGTGTGTGCTCATCTCAGTATACAGATGAGGCCCTATGACTCAGAGAGATTATTAACAGCCTTGATGGACATTACTGCATGGCAGAGCACATTTAATCAGACTCCAGAGACCCACTCTTGGTTAGTGAGTTCATGGTCTTCCAAGAGAAATCTGCAAGGAAGAGAAGAAATAAGACGTGACACATCCCTTGTGTTGGGATGTTAGAGAGCTGACTCCTCCAGGAAATGGGTGCAACTCTGTCCACAGTGAGTGCCCTCACTTGGCAGTTTAACAGCTGTATTAATTCCAGCAAGTCCCTTCAGCTTTTGATCTGCTTCTTTTTCAGTTGCTAAATAGGCAGAGCAGTATGTGTGCTTCCAGGCTGGTGTAAGGATTCTGATGAAACTATGAACATCAAGAACCTGGTACAATCTCTGGGGTGTGTGTACCCTTAAACTGTCTGTTGTTCCCCTACCAAGCTCTCACTGTTGAAATGTGTCACATAGAAGGCTAAGATGAGTCACATTATCACTATTGTTCAGGGGAAGAAATATTAGAAATACTAAGTGATTTGCACAGCTTGCCTACCTAAAACATGATCATTCTCAAGTACTCACTCCGAGGCTCTTTCCTAATCTCAGGTGATTCCCAAGAGGAAACCAGAAAATGTATTTTATTATGGACTAAAGCCAACTGGCTGGTGCTTATTAAATGGAATGAAGAATTCTAGAGTCCATGAGATGGAAGAAAAGAGGATTAGGATGCATTTGTCATCTCTTCCAGGGACCACAGTAGGGATGTGTGGTTCCCATCATGTGACCTTGTCACTGGGTCCTAGGTGCGTATTTCCCATGAGCTCAAGGCAGAGGTGCAGCACCCTTTCCAGAGGCACGTACTCACACGCTTGCTGTTTCTATGTCTTGTTATACAGCAAGAGGGATTCTGCAGCTAGAATAAGATTATAGGTCTTAAAAGGTAAATTACTCTGGATTAGCCATGTGGACCTGATCTACCAACATGAACCATTAAAGATGAAGATTTCTCAGTCTGGAATCAGAAATTCAGGCATAAGGAGAAACTGGGGAAATCTACAGTATGTCCTTGATGGCTGTGAAGATGAAATTTCTCAGCAAAATGTTCTCTGAAGAATACACAGTAAATAGTTATTGGCCTTATCTGACATGCTAGTCTCTTTGTGGTCTCTCCTCATGCTAGAGAGCAGTAGATGATCAGTATGCCTGTTCTCCAGTAACATTTTCTTTGTAAGGCTGATGTCTAGACATTCCTCCAAAGCCCCATGCTCTCATAAGTGGGGCCGGAAGGAGTGCCTGGATCATGGGTATGTGATGCTAGGTTAGTTCACTGATGGTTTAGCACAGTTCTGGGCTTAGATGGTGGATTCAAGGGAAAAGAGAAGGTGCCACTCTTGTGTGACTGGCACCAACCAATGGGCTTATAGCCTGGATAGAATAAAAAGGGAAGGAGGGAAGGCTCCCTACCTTGAGATTAGCAAACTATGGATTGAAACCTTTACATCTGTGAGAAAAAATAAACAAAATAAAGTAGACTTTCACTCCTCCTTTGACTTATGGGTGTCAAGTATTTTGTGCCTACAACCAGAAAATAACAAGATATCACCCTTAGGGAGTGGTGGGGTATGTCTCCCACTTTCAGGGAATTGTTTACACAATTTCAGGTGGATTGTTTATACAATTTATTTGGAATTTTTTTAGCATGAAAGTTTTGTCTTTTCTCTCCATTTTTAAATTTTTCAATCATTTATTTAATTTGTATGGGGTCATGGGTATTTCTTTTACACTATTATATTCCAGTACTATTTAATTTATTTTATTGCTAATATTGTTCCAGCTTTTAGAACAATGTTTTAAACATTTTAAATCTGCTGGTGCTGAAATGGTTTTATTTTGCTTAATTAATAACAAGATAGCAGGTCTGTTCATATTTTTCTGAGTTATTTGTATTTCCTCTACCATGAAATATCATGAAATGTTTTATTTTTTTTCAGAACTGGGGATTAAACTCAGGCCTTTGAACTTGCCAGGCAGGTGCTTATTCTATTGAGCCACCTCTCTGACCACAGGTAAGGTTATTGGATCATTATTTGTTTTAAAAAATCTTTTTCTTTATTAATTTGTGTCAGTTACTTCTGTAAGCTGGATATTAATCATTGTTAGTTAAATCTTATACTTTGAAGCTTATTTTAACTACTTCCTTTATAGTGTCATGTGATGAGTAAGTTTTGGTTTTAGTCTTATATAAATTTTTCAATATTCTCTTTAATGTTTTATTTATTTATTTATTTATTTTGCATTTTAGGGAAGGTTCTACAGGGTGTTCAGTGTCTCACTACTAGATCGGACTCGTAGTGATTCGCCTGTTTACAGCCTCCCAAGAGCTGCGATTACAGGTGCGTGCCACCGTGCCCAGTTTCAATTCCCATCTCAGTGCACCCCAGGGGTGGGCCTGGCACAGCATGTCTGGGTGTATTTTATTTTGAAAAAATTCCTTATCAAAATATCATAGTAAAATTCACTGACAGTGTCTTTTATTAAAATTTTAGGGACTGGTTGACTGACCTTGTCACATACAAAAGTTACATTTCTTGTTATATAGGTCTTGTTTTATCTTGGTCTTAACAATCCAGCAGAAAAGTATAAAAATAAGGTATAAAAAGTAAAGCCATATTAATATGCTGAGCTGTAAAAGGCTCAAGTCAACAACTTCTGACATTGCCAGTCCTATAGATAACCCACTACTATTATGGGCTACTGGAGTATATTGAATTATTTTGCTGAATTCATGCACCTACAATATTTAAATGACAATGGAATACCCATCTCTGACAAAACAAAACAAAAAAAGGATACAAATGAAGGACCATTTTGTATCTGTATATACAAAATAGGGTAGATATACAGCTACTTTCTCTTAATTCAATTAGAAGTAAGATTTGTAGTAATAGTGTTTGGACAGGATATCATGTCTGCATCTTGTACTATGAATAATCACTAAGAAGACAACAATATGCAATGTATTAATTAATTATTGAAACTGTCCTACTAATCAGTTTTGAAACTGTCTCATTGCTATTTGTTTCTCAATAAAATTAATAAAAGATATTTTAGGGCCTGGGAAGATAGCTCAGCAGTCTAAGCACCTGCCTGGCAAGCACAAGGACCTGGGTTTGGTCCCCGGTACCATATGCCATGCCAGTCCTGGAACCCTGGGCACACCAAGCTGCCTCCAAAACCAGGCGTGGTGGAGCATGCCTGTAATCCCAGCACTGGGGAGACTGAAACAGGAGGATCGCTATGAGTCTGAACTGCATAACAAGACCATGTACCAAATAAATAAATAAATAAATAAATAAATAAATAATTTTGTTAATTTTAAACTGAATCTAGGTATAGTGAAAAGAAGGGATCAAATTTTAATTATTTTTTCCATATAGATTGCAAGTAGTAGGAATATATTATTGAATTAGTTCTGATTTCTCCATAGCTTTTTTTTAGATCAGTACTATGCTTTCTTAAATTCTCCATTTTTCCTCTCTTACTTTTATGATTTTTTTTTAATTTTTAAAGAGAACATAAAACATATAAAAAATTACAAAGATGCAGAATTTCACTAAACAAAATGACAGGAATACAACAATTGTTATACTGCATATTGTAGTCTCCAAATTAGTTTTTCAGATTAACAGATACAAGCCTGTAAGACTGATCAAAAAATTATAAAACATTAAGGAGAGAGAAAAAAAAATTAAGCATTAACTGCTCCTTTCAATAGACCAGCCGAAATCATCAGTTCAGCTATTTAAGCTATCCTACGTACATGCACATCTTCTTCCTATCTTTTTTCCTTTCTCTCATTTCAGCTATTCCTTCCCTTTGAACAGTTTCTTTGCTTTCCCAGTATCCATTGTATCTTTCAGATCCTGTTTACTCTTTGAGGCTCTTACGCTAGAGAGACAATACATGTTCACACATGCAGGTCTGATTTATTTCACTTGCTTCATGTAGGGAAAGTCAGACTCCCTGGGTGTCCAGGGCCTTAGATAGCGTATCCTCTTTGTCTTACCGTCTATGTTCACTTTTGAGTCAGATTTTCAGGTTTCACCTGAAACCCAGTATAGAATTTCATTGTGAGCACATCAGAATTTGATATTTATTTTGGAAAATTGGACAAGATTATATGTTGAATTATCTTTTCTGAGAACATTAGGTAATTCTTTTAATTATATTTTATTGGTTTTCAATTATATTTTATAATAGTTTCATGAAGGACTTCCATATATTTTGCTAGATTTATTACTAGTTTTTAATCAGTTTTCTTGTTGCTATTATAAAAATACTTTAAAATTAATATTCTAGATGTTTATCACTGGCTTGTAGACATGCAACTAATTTTTGTACTGATTTTATATCTGGAAAGTTTGCTAATATCCGTAAGTGGTATGAATCTGTAGATCATTTTGCATTTTAACCTGGAAAATCTCATTTCCAGCAAATGTTCCCTCCAGTTTTTATGTTCTTATTTCTTTTGTTAACTTCAGACTCTGAGTGGGAATTCAGAGTAATACAGCTCACGGAGTTTCTCCTTCACTTACTTCTGTTGTCCCTTGTAGATCTTTGAAGACAGAGTTCTTTCTCTGGGGACTCCTGCTGCACTTTAGATTGGCCTGGGAAGTGCAGCCCTGGGAAAGCGAGCTTATAATGTACCTGGAAGATCACAGGGGCAATGTTTGCTTTTACTTCTGGGTCCTGGCAAGTCCACCTGACTTCACTGAAGTACAGTCTTCAATTTGAATATTTGGGAAATGTCTTTAAGAATAATGATGACCTGTGCCCCTGTCCTGGATTGTCACACAGCTCACACTGCTTACAAGTTTGCTGAGCTGAAAGAAAAGATTGATTGCTGGTCTGGCAAGAAGCTGGAAGATGGGCCCAAGTTTTTAAAATTTGGTGATGCTGCTTGACATGATTCCAGGCAAGCCCATGTGTGTTGAGAGCTTCTCTGACTATCCACCTCTGGGTCATTTTCCTGTTCATGATATGAGACAGACAGTTGCTGTGGGTGTCATCAAAGCTGTGGACAAGAAGGCTGCTGGAGTTGGCAAGGTCACCAAGTCTGCCCAGAAAGCTCAGAAGGCTAAATGAATATTATCCCTAACACCTGCCACCCCAGCCTTAATCAGTGACGGAAGACCGGTCTCAGAACTGTTTCTCCCAATTGGCCATTTAAGTTTAATAGTGAAAGACTGGTTAATGATAACAATGCATCATAAAACCTTCAGAAGGAAAGGAGAACATTTTGTAGACCATTTTTTTTGGTGTGTGTGTGTGTGTGTGTGGTAGTTTTTAAGTTATTAGTTTTTAAAATCAATAATTTTTATTTTTTAAAATACTTTTTAATAGGAACAACTTGACAAAAATCTGTCACAGAATTTTGAGACCCATTAAAACAAAGTTTAATGAGAAAAAAAAAAGAATAGACTAATGATAACACTAGACATAGTAACCTTGTAGTATAGCTTCATAGCATTTATGTGGTAAAGCCCTCTTGGGAAGTCTTCAAGGTCCCTGAGGTGTGAACATTGCTTACTTCCTGTTTGAAGGACTCCTGGTGACAGGTGTTTTGCAACTCTGCCTTCTGCTTTGCTTCTTTCAAGGAGTTACTGGGAGAAGAGGAAGTATAGGGGATTTGTATTAAAGTCTCACGTAATCCCCAGTTCTGTGATATCCACAGCCTCCACTCAACTCACGGGCCCTGGAAGGCACAGCTACAGGAGTGCACAGAGCGAGGCTGCCCTGGCCAGCTCAGTACCTGGGCATTCGTGTGCATCCTCTGTGGCTGACAGTAGTCTGTGTGCTTCCCAGCAGCCCTGGAACACAGCCCGGGCTTTTTGTGGACACCATTAACTTGCTCCAAGGCCAACATTTCTCAAAGTTATATCACTTCTCAAAGAGATAGGGACAGAAAGTGAGAGCAAGCATTTAGAACCTGGCAAAGCATACTGACATTGTCTTCACATTTTTTACTATAATCATCAAAAGAATCAGTCCACAAGGAATTAGATATTTTTTTAAAATGCTTTTGCACTACAGAGAGCATAGTTTTCTTGCAGCTAGTTGCTCTGTGGCAAGGCGTAAGGGAAGGACACCTCAGTCCTCCTGCTAGCTCCTCTCCATGCAAGGCTTGGTGAGGAATTCTTTCTTGGCCTTAAAGACTCAGCTTGCACTTGGCCCTGAAGTCTCAGCTTGGACCTGCTCTCCCAGCCATGCTTCCTAAGTCAGACTGAATCGCTCCTCTCTTCTTGCTGCCCTCTTATTCTGTTTTTCTTTGTAGATGGTTGTCTCTCTGCGGGTGTTCACCTCACCAAACTGGGAGACCGAGGATGATGTTCATGTTTTGTTTCTGCTCATTGTGGATACTAATTACCAGCATCTGCAACTTGCAAAGTGAGTTCTGTCTTTTTATATCCGCTAGATGATGTGCAGTAGCCAACAAAAACATATTTTCAGGATTAGGACATGTATTAGTGTACTCAGCTGACAACTGATTTTGAGTGCCAACCCTGGCAGGCACCGTTTAGGAGCCTGTGACCAAGGTCCATTGGTTTCTGTCCCAGGCAACTTACCTTCTAGTGGGCAGGAGGGAATGAGCTGGACAGTTGGTGCTCAGCGAGCATCTGAAGAAATCAAGCAAGGCTCCACATGCAGCTAATGTGTCTGTCTGGTCTTATCATCTCCAAGCAGCTTTGCCTTGGCTTTGGCAGGGTGAATCGACCAAGGACAGCCAGTCTGGCTGCAAAATAATCAGACTGAGAGCTGATGCTGAAAACACTTCACAAGAAGGTGCAGGCCCAGGGTCGCTGGTTCAGTGCCCACCTTGGGAGGGAGCAGTGAGGATGTAGGAAGTGCTGCCTGTTATCCTGTGGTTCTGGCAGTGCTGCCGGAAGGTCCTTATCACTGGGTCTCAGCCCTGTATGAGAAGTGTCAGCCTGCACTGCAGAAAGCCTCATTCAGAAACTGAAATGGGAGAAGGGGGAGAAACAATGCTTTACCCGAAAAATCAGGACATCTATTTGGGATTCAATCTTGTCTCTGCCAACTTTAGAGTACAGGATGCCTAAAATAGAGCTATTATTTCAAAATGTTTTGAAATGATAGACTACATTTGTCCACATAATGGTTTCTGTAATCTAGAGCAGTGGTTTGTTTGATTTTTTTTTTTTTTTTTTAGAAAAGCCATTCTTTTCTTTTTTTGAAAAAATCTCATGAAAAGCCAAAGAAATATAGGATAGTATACAATTGAAGTTCCCACCAAATGCCAGACACTCTACTGACCACCTTGGTCAATAGAATGGACACAAGAAAAAAAGGACATGAGAAAAAACAAGAAGAATCTGGTTTTTGAGAATTTCCACCCAAATGTGAGTGGATAACTAATAGTAACAATAATGACAACAAAACATGTAATAGAGAAATAAAGTTGTATGATAGCACAGTGATGACTAAGTTTGATGAGATACCAAATGTAGTTAGGAGAGCCCTCTGTGACAGGTTGACACTGAGCACTGGCACAGAGCAAGTGGAGGAGGAATGCTTTGGTATATCAGGGAGAGAGCAGGCAAGGCAAGGAAGCAAGTGCGAAGGCCTGCGGTAGGTATGTGCACATAGCACTCCCTGAATAACTGGAAATCGCTGGGGCCTCCCAGGGATGGAGCACCAGAAAAGTGAGTCTCAGAATTAGTGAGGAGTATGGAAGATGGGAGAATTGTTATTAAGAGGTTTTGACTTTTTTTTCTGACTCCTGAGTAAGATACAAAACTATTGAAGACTTTTGAAGACAGGAGTATCCTAAGTTGACCTCCCCCTTAAGTTATGCCACAGGAAGTACATAAACTACACGTATCTATATGCCTGGAGGAGGGAAGGTAGAGTGTGTCTGCGGTGCATACAGCCCTGAGGATGTGAAGTTAGAAGATGATGCTGCAATATCCATGACTGCTGCTCTTTCCTCAGTGAATTAAGAAGCG
>NW_004524595.1:15184646-15194924 GCF_000260255.1 Octodon degus | reverse complement strand
ATAGCTTGGATAATTGTGCTGCTGATTTCTGCTGGTCTATTGAAAGGAGTAGTTAATTCCTAATTTTTCCCTCTCCATTTTAATTTTTCATAACTTTTTGGACCAATTTTGCATGCTTATACCTGAATACATAATCTGAAGACAATAGTACCCAAATGACAACAATTGTTGAATCCCTATCTTTTGTTTAGTGAAATTTGGTATTGTTTCTAATGCTTTTCTTTTTTAAAAAAAACTTTTAAATTGCCTTTTAAAAACAAAAACAAATAGATATGAAAGGCAGCATAATCAGGCAAGAGTGCAGATGAGAGAAGAGTCCCTAGAGGCATTCAAGAGAATGAAAGGAATGAAGCACCTCTGAGCAGCACAGTAATGTGGCTATCCTTGGAAATGAGAAAGACTGCTGGTCAACCCACAGTGCTGGTCATGAATCCGTCATGTGTACAGTTGTCAGCTTTCCTGTTGCTGAGACTAGATATCCTTAAAGGAAAAGAGGTTTGATTTATACAGTTTCAGGGGACTTGGTCTATGGTCAGTTGTCTTCTAGGAAGGACCATCACACAGAAGGGTGTGGTGGTGCAAAGCTGCTTAGCTCATGGTGCCCAGCAAACAGAGCAGGGCCCTGCACAAGAGAGGAAGGGGGCAGGGACCGGGTCATAGTACTAAAGGTCACACATCTATGACCATCTAGCAGTGTGCTCCACAAACCTCTTGGACAACTCCAGTGCCATCAACTCAATACAATCAAGAGTAACTGTCACAATTTATGATCCTGAATTTTCAGGGTACCTGATGGCATGAGCTGGGTATTTTTCTCCAGCCATAGTGCAGATTGGGCTCATACACTTTATTTAGCTTCATCAGCCACTGCATGGAATTAGGAGGAAGGGAGAAAGAGGGCCTGGCTTCCTTACAGGTCCAGCAGGAAGAATTGGATTCATGAGGAGTAGGAGGACAAGGGAGAGATCAAAGTGAGGAACCACAGTATCCTGTGGAGAACTGAGGAGAGCAAAAGACCAAAAGACTTGTTTTAAGTCCAGATAAAGCCATAAAATTCAGGTCATAGTAGAGGATATTATAGGAAATAAAGGACCAAGATGCACAGGTGAGACAGATAAAAAGAGAATCTGAAATTAAGGCTGAGAAGCAGTCAGGAGACTTCGTTGTTAGCAAGTATCTGTTCTCAGAAGGAGCAGGAAGTGCAGAACCATTGGAAGATACCAGGTCATTGAAAGGCTACAACAGTGGAAGGATCTATGATGTCGATTTTGAAATCACTGAGAATCAGGACAGGAATAGTACTGGAGAGGACGGGGAAATGGGAGCTTCCCCTCCGAGGGCTGTGAGGAAGAGCTCTGGGAGGACCTGCAGATGGCTCAGGCAGGTTGTGGTGGAGCAGCCTGTGGGATCTGGGAAACCAGGTGGGCGTAGTCTAGGGAAAGCTCGGGCACCACTGCCCACACAGCAAACCACATTGGTCCTTATGTCTTGCGCTAAAGCAGTCGGAGGACCATCAAAAGCACCCAGGGTTTCCTGACAGGGCTGGAATAGTTCAGGTGAAGGGGCAGCAGAATTATGGACAAATTCACACGTGGCAAATTTCTGCGCTGTTGTTTTAATTTCCTCTTTGCTGGTCTCCTGTATAGTCCCGCCTTTTCTGGCTGTGTACCAAGGACCAAACCTCTGCTGCACAGCTTGGGGAAGTAACAATGACTCTGGGGAGGAGCGAGGATGCTTTCTTATCTGCTGTCCACCATTTCTGTCCCGTCTTCTTGGAGCTGCTCTGTCTGCAGAGTCTCTGTTATTGGTGTTTGGGCTGATGGGACCCTGCTGCCTGCTCCACTGTCAACGCTGGAGTCGTGCCTGATGCTTGCAGCGCACTGCATCTGCATCTGTCAGCCACAGCTGTCCTTGGAAGGAAGGGAGGAAGGAAGGAAGAGGATGTATCTGTGAGCCCCAAGAATAGCATCACAATGACCTGAGGAGATGTGGGCTTCAGTAATGGTTGAAACCTGGTGCAAATATTTCATGAAGTCAGGCATGCGTGTTATGGAATATCAGTCATGTTTATTTATTTTGAGACAATGTGAAAAGCTCATACCCTTCATCAAAGTAGAAATAAAAAAGAAAAATGGGTTGTGGCTGTGCAGAGAAATAGTGCAACCATATCCAAATTTCTTCCCTCCAATGAAGTTTTACAAATAGTATTTCTGTCACTGGCATCAGGCCAATTGTGCCTCATCTCCCCACCCACAATCCTGTCCCACACTAAGGGAGTGACATTTGGACACAGTCACCTCTTCTTACCTCCTCCTATCAAGTTCTGCCCTCTGAGACCCTGAACAGCCCAGACCCTTGCTTCTGCTAAATAGCCAGTTGCACGGGATCCTGTGATCAAGGGTGCTTTCTGATTGTCTCCCATCTGGCTTTTGTTTTTGTCTTTCTTCAGATACAGGGCAAACCCCTGAGGGACAGAAGCCTGGTATGATGTTTTCACTCCCCTCCCAGGAGCTCTGGCATGTGCAGAGTGTGGCACCGGGAGTTGGTGGCTCTGCCCTTCTCCTGGTGCCTGGGACCTGCACAGGTGGCCTGCACAGCGCTGTGCCGCACCAGGGAGGTGGCCAGGAGCTGGGCTCTGGAGAGCTCCTGTGCGCTCCCTGCTAGGGCTGAGGAGCAGCCCTGGGAGCTGGGGTGACAGTAGTACCTACTCGGGGTGGTAGCAGGACTAAGCACTACAGCACATGCGGTATGCACCTGCTGCTGCCGTCACCCACCCGTGCTCTGTGAGTCCCACCCCGTGCAGGCGGAGGGCTTGCAAGAATTCCCTTTTGAAGTGGTGAGGTTTCCTGGTGTGTATTTGCTTCAAGGTGTTCCTGGCTCTGTTGTGCTCCTGGCTTGGCCAGGCCATCATTGTTGGATTCTAGGCATTTCTTTGGATGTCTGGGGCAAGGGCTGTGAGAATCTGAGTCTTCCACAGTTTACGGTGTGGCTTTGTGGCCTTTGTTCCCTGACCCTGTTGTGGGGCCGGGGCCGTGGCGTCAGCCAGTATGCTCAGGTTGTGCACTGCTCCGCTCTGGCAGGTCCTGCCCTCTAGCACTGCACCCTTTTCCTTTCGTACAGGCTTCTGGAGCTCGGCAGCATGCTACCATGCCCCAAACGAGGCCTCATGACATTAGTGTTATCATTCTTATTTAAAAAAATAAGGAAATCGGGGCTTGAGAAATTTTTAAATCTAAAAACTCAGAGAAAAGATCTTATACTAAATGGGACTGCTTCTCCTAGCCTGTGTATTTTGTCAGTTGCCAGGAAATTACCCTGGAGAGAAGCAAACAATCAATTTCAAAATGTTTGCCTTTATTGCATCTTCTTTTCCACCTCCACACTGAGAAATGGAAAATCGAATAACTAATAAAGAGGATGGCGAAGTCCTTTCCCTTTGTCAAAAGGATTTAATCACTGAAGTGAATTCCACAAATATTTGTGCAGCGGAGGAAGATGAGTCAGTGCACAAGGAGCTGAGCATCCTGCAAGGCTGGGCAGGGCCTGCACTGACCTAGGGAAACAGTGCCCAGGAGCTTAGCACCCTCTGGGCACAGGCTCAGGCCCCACACCCAAGGTCTCCAGGCTCTCGGTGCCATTGTGCAGCCTGCAGCCCCCCCGGTTCCAAGCCTCTGTCTCTCACTGCCAAAGCTGAGGATGAGGTAGGCTGAGTTCAGGCAGCTGCAAGTTAGTCACATGCCACGGGCAGCCTCTGGGCCCTGCGCTTAGAGTGGTCACAGCCTTTCTGTTCCTGCTCTCATGGTTCCCCTGCAGTGGGCTTTCCGGGCATGGCAGGAGGGAGGTGCCTTGACTCACAGCAGCTGGCTCCCAGCTCAAAACACAACTGGGCATGTGCTCTGGCCTTTGTGGAACACTGTAGAACAAAACACACAGCACAGGTTTCTCAGCAGAGGTCAGGGTAGTCTGGAGTCTTCTTCACTGCAGCCTGCTCTGTAGGCTCCACAAGCTGCAGGACTGTGCCAGGCCCAGCCTCCGCCCCTCTCCCGCCCACTGGCCCCTCTGCAGTCAGCCTCTCTGCCAGGTCTGTTCTGCAGCTCTTCCTTCCCTGCTCAGTATGGTCAGCATCAACTGCACCTTTTTTGTGTGTGGATTCCATGGCACTTGAGAAAACATCTCTTCTATAAATATTTTATTTGGTAGCATATTAGGAATTGTCAACTTGCATGTGATCTTAAACCAGATTTCTAGAGGCTGCAGAAGGTCAGGTTCTGATTGGAATCTTCTTCCCCACTAGACCACAAGCTTCTTGCGGGCCAGAGCCCTTGTTATATATTGCTGACTCCTCAGGAGAGTCACAGTAGCTTGCCCGGTTAAGTTGAATCCCTAAAACACCTGCGCATACTTCTCCCTACGACAATGAGCTTAGCTGTGTGTGTTTATTAGTTGGCTATTGCCAAGTGACGCTGTGGCAATCAGTGTCAGCACTGCTTTCCAGAGATGAAGCTGATGGCAGTAGGATGCCAGCAAAACAATCAGACTGGCAGGCAACCAAATTCAGCCACTGCAGGCAGTAGGTCTCTTCAGCTCTTACCCTGTTTCTGTCTGGCTTTGCTCCTGGATGAATGCCATGCAGAGCCAGCACTGGGAAGCCTATCGATTAGAACCTGGTCCCCAAGTCAGGAGTAGGAGGACACTGGGGAGGGGAGCCAGACAGCCAACCAGCTGCTGGGACAGTCTGTGCTGCAAGGTGCAGGCTGTCGGAGCTTATGTGTGCCCACAGGGTCAGAGAGGGAGGGGATGCACTCTGTCTGCTACCAAGAGTCCTGGGAAGGCCATACTCTCTGTCCTCAAGTTAGTAATTGTTTCACCCAGCAGTGCAGATCCCTGATAACTTTCTCTCAGGCACAGCTGGTGAGGACCACCTTGGTCATCCATCCTGCTCCGTCCCCCAACCCTGCAGTTGGCAGCATCCTCACTCCCTCTTCCAGCCAAATGCTCGCAGATTCCTCCATTACAAACAGGGGCCTTTGTGGGGTTGGTAACGATGGGGCTGTCCTGGGGAGACTGCACTTGATGGAGTGAGCTCAAGAGAATGGCCCCTAAGTTGTTGAGTGCCCCGCATCAGTCATAGACAGAAGGACTAGAGAGTGAGGACAGCATGACATTTGTCTGGTCCTTGAAATTGTACCACAGCCAGGCCCCTTCTCTTATCTCTGTGTAGCTGGACATTATGGTTCTTCACACACAGCATAGTTTCCATATATTTGGTGAAATCAGTGGCTAACTGTTATAAAATAAACCTGATTATGTTTAGGAAACACCAATTATCAGTGTAGTGCTATAAAATTTTATTTTATTTATTTATCTTAATCTTATTTATTAATTTGGTACAGGGTCTCACTACGCAGCTTGGACTGTAGTGATCTTCCTGTGTCAGCCTCCCCAGCACTGGGATTATAGGCGTGCAACACCACACCTGTTTTTAGTGCTGGCATGTTTCGTTCAGGGTTCTGGGCCAGCTCAGCATGTAGTACCAGGGATTGAACTTGAGTCCTTGAACTTGCCAGGCAGTTGCTTAGACCACCAAGCTATCTCCCTAGCTCCTAAAATTTTAAAAAGTAGTAAGAACAAATGCTATCCAGCTCAACTGATAGACTACCTGATAGACTACCAAGGTAGATGCTGGAGTTACTAGCCAGAAGTGATAATTGTAACAAAATAATAGAATAAATATAGGTAATACAGTAAAAATTCAGTTGGAGCCAGAGGAGACCTAAAATAATAAAACCAATTCTGGTAAATAAACAATAAAAAATGACATTGAACCATTCATCTTGGTAACAATTTCCAATGATTTCCAAAATATATGTAGTAAAAACACAAATACATTACTGGGATTAAGTTTTTTTTTTTTAAAACCTGCTGAATAGCAAATTAAATAATAAACCAAAGGAAAAATTATCCTATATGTTAGTAGAAAATACTTGAAAATCATATATCTGATAAAATTTTAATATCCAAAACATACGAGGAACTCAAATAACTCAATAACAACAAGTCAAATAATTTGATTTAAAAATGATCAAAAGAACCGAAGAGACATTTCTCTAAAGAAAATATACTAATGGACACAGAAAAGGTTTGTATCCTAATTGTTCTAATTATCAGGGTGGTGCAAATCAAAAAGCACAGAGGCGATAATGTCTCATATATGATGGCATTACTGCAAAGAAGAAAAGATGACATTACTGGCAAGGGCTGGAGGACAAAGGCAGGCAAGGGGACAGGAAGGTGTATCTGTGGAGCCCTTGGAATTGTGGAGCTTCCTCAAAATCCCAAAGCACTCTAGTATAGAGTTCAGCAAGCCCATTTCTGTGTTTGTAACAAAAGAACCAGGAATCTAGACTTCAGAGCGCTTCCTGCTCTCTCCTGCTTATCATAGTTACAACACCCAAACGCTCTGTCTATTGATGAATGAACGGATAGAGGCCACGTGGCCTCGACATACTATACAGTGCTTTTTTGGTGTAAAGAAGAAAACAGTCTTACATTTGTGACAATATCCATGAGCCCTGGAGATATTAAAGTAAATGAAACAAACTAAACACCGAACAAACACTGCATCATATCACTTACACGTAGAATCTAACATGGTGAAACCCATGGAGACATTGGAATGGCCATCCTCAGGACTGGGCAAGGTGGATGCTGGAGTTACCAGCCAGCATTTCAGTTTACAAATGAGTATAAATCATAGAGATGCAGAGCAGAGCCCTATGGAAGACTATAACGTATAGTGTACTTAAAGTTTTGTGAGAGAATGGATCTTATGTTGTTATTTTTATCCCAAATAATGATAAATGAATAAACATGGGAGAAGAATCTTTCGGAGGTGATGGATATACTCATGGCATAGATTTTTGGCTATGGTTCAAACATGTATTCACATCTTCAAACTCATTAAGTTGTATGCATTAAATACAGCTTTTTTTTTTTTCTGGTTTCAGGGATCAAAATCAGGACCTTGCACTTGCCACGCAGGCATTTATGCCACTGAGTTTTCTCCCCAGCCCCAAGTACAGCTTTTATAGGTTGTTTAAACCTCAGTATGGTGGTAAGAAACTAGAGAAGGAGCTTCAGTTTTTCAGACAACTACTATGTGCCAAGAGATTCATGTGCTCTCTCATTGATTCTCATAACAATACTGTAAGATTATTGTTATGCTCAGTTTCTGATGAAGGAAGAAAAAAATCTCAGAGCTTTGATAACATGTCTGAAAGTACAAAGGCAGTAAATAATGGAGCTGTGAGTATAAGCACCGTTGAAGGGAATGGTGCGCTTTCTGTGACACCACAGTGCTGTCCCAAGCATGACCAGGAAGAACCGAGCCGAGTCTTGGGCTGGCTCTCTACCTTCCCATCTGAAGGGTTCTCGCAGCTGGGTTGATGTATAGAATGTATATTTCCAGGAATTTTGATCTTGGACTTTTCACCTGAGACAAATATGGGAAAATGAAATTTAAAAGACCCATGTTCAGGCATTCTATGATGGCATTATGGAGCAGACTAAGACTCCTGCCAGAGGGAACCACAGTGGATCTGGTGGGTACAGTCCTCTCACCAGAACTCTTTCCAGAGCTTCAAGGCAACCCGAGGCTGGGCGGTCAGCTTGCTGAGGGGGCAGCCTGGTCCTTGTGTTTGCCTGGCTCCCTTCTTTGCCTTTCTCCTTTTCCTCCCTGGGATTATACCTTTCTGATCCATTTCAGGTACAGAAGACATCCTTCAGGCTCTGTCATCTAAGACGGCACTTCTCTGCCAGCTTTCATCTTCCTCACTAGCTTCCTCTGCTCTGTTTTCACAGGCAAGTCAAGTTTTTCCCTGTCAATTAGAAAGCTGTTTATGGCTTGCCAGCCCCACCATGCGTTTCCTATAATGCTTCTCTGCATCCTGGACTCTAGGCTCAGAACTGGCGCTTGAGTTTTATTGAAACCAAACAAGGTGGGTGGCATTGGAGGATGAGAGGTGATGATGCAGCCTCTTGCCGGTCCAACAGCAGAGGCTCCTAGAGCCCCGCAAGGAGGGGAGGAGGGAGGCGCCAACTGTGGAGGGTGTGTGTAGAGTTCACTTGCCACCTTCCATCTGCAGTCTCTGAGACCAGCTGCCATCTTGTGGGAGTCTGCTTGGAGGGGCACAGGAGTGGGGCAAGGACAGGCTGCAGCAGGCAGCATCCCATGGTGTCTTGCCGGCCTTGGCCTGTTTTGTTTTGGTGACTCCCAGCACCAAAGCAGCTATCAGCATGTAATATCAGCAACAAAAATCTCAATATTTAAAAGTTTCTGCCTAAGGGGAGTCACATGGAGAGAAAACATTCTCTCAGGCTTTCACAGAGAGCACAATGGCCAAGCAATGGCCGTGACTCATCCACATGGCTGACACTGACAAAGGTTCTACAATCTGAGGTACAGAATCTCAGGATAAATCCTGAGGGGATTTCACTGACCTTATCAGACCCAAAAGCTACAACTCTTGTTGCATAGGTCCTGCTTTACCTTGGTCTTAACCATCCAGCAGAAAAGTATAAAAATGAAATAGAAGAAGTAAAGCCATGCTGTTATGTTGAGCTGTAGGGAACTCAAGTCAACAATTTCTGACATTGCCAGTCAAGAGGAAGACCCAATACTATTATGGATTACTGGACTCTTTTAGAATATTTTGCTGAGTTAACACACCTATAATATTCAAATGACAGAACTAAACAGAAAAGGGGCTATATGTCCATTTTGTATCTGTATATTCAAAATGGTTAGAATAGATATATAGTTACATTCTCTTAATGAATAGAGGGATTTGTTCTAATAGTGTTTGTAAATAGGATATCATGTCCGCATCTTGTACAGCCAATAATCACTAGGAAGAGAGTATGCAATGTGTTAATTGTTGAGACTGTTCTACCAGTTTGATTCGAAACTATCTCATTGCTATTTGTCTCTCAATAAAATTATGGAAAAAAAAGAATAAAAGTTTCTACACCTGACAGAAATGGCTATCTGAAGCTGAACTTCAGCCCTGGGTACCCAGTCTGAAGAACATAGCGATGGGTCATGCCACCTGGCACAGAAATCACAGTACTCTAGTGAAATGTCCCAGAAGACCATATGTTGCCATTTAGGTCCAGCAGGAAGTCCAGGACTCCGAGCACCTCCCAAAGCCATGCCAGCAGTGCCTGCCTTTCACACATTTAGTCACCTTGCCTCCCTTACCTTGCAAAAGTACTTCCAAGATTTTCTTTTAAAGTAAGCAAAATTTTCACGAGCTAGCCAAAGACAATTCTAAAAAATTAGTAAAAACAGAAACCTCAGATACAGAAGCCAAAATATTTGTGAATTCAGAGCTCAACAGTACTAGACTGTTAATTTAAGAAAAAATAAGAGTGCATCGCTGCAGGAAAGTTTACTCAGGGACAAAATTAATTTATTTATCCAGAACAAGTTAATTCACTGTCCCAGAGAGCTGTTGCTCTTTTACAAAATTAGGACTCCTGTTAAAGCCAGAGTGCTCTTCCAAGATGATAAGGAAGAATAATGCAGCTTTTGATTGCCTCTGGGGTATGCCTTGCACAGATGGCCTTGAAGATAAATGGTCATTTGGACGGAACTCAGTCTATTATTTTCTAACTGGACTCCACGAATGCCCACCATACCTACCATGTTCTCAGCAATTGTTGTGTTTTCAGGATGGGTGCGTCCATTAAACCCTATGCTTACATCCTTTATATTTGTATCAACAACCTATAAAGTGTGCTTGTGCACACCCATCAATTAGTTAGGTAGTACGGGAAACCTAGAAGTAAATTCTATACTCAGCATGGAATTAACCTCATTGCTACTTGGTCTTCCTGAGATACGGCTTGTGCTGCAGCTGGTGCCCAGTAGTTACTGCAACTGAAATGTCAGAAATTTTTGCACCTTCACTGGCCCAAGGCAGAGCAGAACCTACACAATCCCCTGGCAGTTTATATCTCTTCCTTCTGAAAGCAGGTATCAGGGTGGTTCTGAAGACTGCCTCTGGAAAACATTTGTGTTACCAGCTGCATTTTATCCAAAATACATGGGAGGCAGTCATTCATGAATTACTAAGCATCGTGCTTGGGTTGTCAACAGCCCTGCCCTCCAGGACTTGGCCATCTATGGGAGGCAAATAAGTGCCCAGCTAAGCATTTAGTTTCAATGTAGTAATTACTGCTTCAGGAAGGAGAAATTGAAGGCACTGGCATTGACCT
>NW_004524595.1:15181841-15184116 GCF_000260255.1 Octodon degus | reverse complement strand
AACACATCACTCTGTTTGCAGTTTAAAACTGGACAGGAGGTAAAGACTCAGGGTCCAAGAACCCAGGTAGGAATCTGCTGCAGTGACCAAGATGGGTCTATGCTTATGTGTAAAGTTGACAGTGACAGAGAAGGTGAGATGTCTTTGAGCAGTGGTAAAATTCATGAGACTTGTGCAATCCACATAGGTTACTCACTGGCTTGTAAAGTTGGTCAGAATCATTCCCATACTTCCACACGCTGTGCTGCAATTATTTCATGTTTACAAATGTTTCATTTGCAGCAACAAAAATGAATGGAATGGCTTTGTCCTTCCTGCCTGTTCAGGTTGTTTAGAGAAAGCTACATGTACTCCTAAGTACTATAAACTGTTACAGATGTTTTTATGGTTTTGGTCTCTTCTAACTTGGTATCCTCTTTTCCTTGAGGTTGGTGAAAAAATTAGGTAGATTTTTCTCCTTACATTATTTACTGCCCTTTATTTCCCTTACCCAGGGACTGCTGCAATTCTCAACATAGATGTGTAGCTATGCTATCTGGAAATGATTAACACACAGATGAAATCTAGAAAGAAGCATAGACACTCTGAAGGTGGGGTCACTGAGAGGAGAGGCAACATGATCAGTGAGGTGCACATCTTCTGACAGAACTCTGGGGAGGGTCTGAGGCTCTGTGTTCTGGACTCCTTCTTTGCAGGCTGGTAGAAATGCTTAGGAAGTGTGTGGAAGGCCTGAATTCGCACTCTCTGTATAGCACACTGATTGTAGGCCCTCGGGCTACCCTCTGTGTTCTCCTTAGATGTATTATATCTTTGTTAGTATATGTGGAAGACAGTAACACATTTATCTTGGGGAGCTGGTTACATATGTATAGCAGGTCTTGATTGTTTTAAACCCCCCTCTTGTTCCTCCCTCTTTCCCAGATCCCCTTTCCCATCTCCAAAAGTCTGCCTCCATTTCCTCCTGAAGACATGTGATATTTAACATTCAGTGTCTGATTTATTTCACTTAGCAAAGAGCCATCTATTTTCCTACAAATGACTCAGGTATCCTTCTTCAGCAGTCTCCCCTGTAAATGGAAGTGGAAATTGTTTTTCCTAATAGTCCAGCTACTTCTCTGGCTGCTCAGGCCAGGTGCCCAGGTGGCCATGGGGCATTTGTCTGCATTCTTCTTTTTGCCCAGGTCATCTTCCTTTTTGAGCTAGCCCTGGCTAGCATTGTTTCAGTTTTCAGCATAGCTTAAAATATCAGTTCTTTAAAAAACACTCTTATCTCAAATGTTTGCACCAATTCAGTTCCCACTCCAATACCTTCAGTATTCCTCAGGTTTATATTTCTGTTATTTCCCCTTCTTCAAATTCTCTTATTCTTTTCACTTACCATTTCTTTCCTTTAGCTCAGCAAATGTTCTCTGGACCCTGAACAATTGTAGACAGTGTACAGAGGTGCTTGAGGACAAATGGGAAACAGGACAATCGAGATTGATTGGAATCCTATTAATCCTGATTGTAAGATTTCCTAAGAACAGCTAAAGTGGTCACAAAGGAAAAAGAAGTAACATATGCTAATGAATTCCATTGTTGTTCTTTATCTTGATCTTTAAAAGAAATGATGAGCCCATGTTTGCAGTACGTAACATTCACATTCATCAGGGGGAATCTGTACATGTGCATAGGGCATCTTAATTCTTTTTTAATGTTCCCTTGCCCTCCCTTCCCTCTAACTTCTCCCCTCTCCACTTGAAAAAGCTCTATTTCTGCTTTTTCTTCAATTCTTTTTTTAACTTTTTGAAGAGAACAAAAAAAATAGTAAAAAAACCAACCCATTAGAAATGAACAGAATTTCACTAAACAAAATGATAGGAATTCAACAATGGTTGTTGTATTGCATATAGTTGTTTTCAAATTAGTTGTTCAAATTATCAGATAAAAAGAGTAAATAAAATCTGAAAGGTGCAATAGATACTGTGAAAGGGAAAGAAACTGTTCAAAGCGAAGGAACAATGGGGATAAGGAAAGGAGAAGAGAAAAAAAGAATGAAAGGAAAAAGAAATCCATGTGTATATGCACAGGCTAGCTTGGCTAATGGTACTGTTGATTTCTGCTAGTCTATTGAAAGGAACAGTTAATGCTTAATTTTTTTCCTTTCTAATTTTTTTCAATTCTTTTTTAATAATCCTCTTCCAGGGGCCTGGGAGATGGCTCAGTAGAATAAGTGCTTCCCTGGCAAGTGCAAGGGCCTGAGTTCAATTCCTGGTTCCCCCACCCAAAAAAAATC
>NW_004524595.1:15170758-15180929 GCF_000260255.1 Octodon degus | reverse complement strand
TGTGTGTGTGTGTGTATTCAAGGATTTTAAAGGAACATAATGTTGATGATTTTTCATATTGTTTTCAGCTAAAGTATGATTAACTTGGCCTCTTGTTTTTCTCACTTGACTTTCAAGAATCTTCTTCTCTGTCAATTTGTTACACATTGCTGAGGCTTCCTGTGCCTTAGAACAATGGTGATGCACGAGGTGTAATGACATCATCATGACTTGCGAACGCTTACCACCATTTGAAACAAGCAAAAAGAAACAAGAGTTTCTAATGCGTCCACTTTTCTCATTTTAAAATGTTTTCAAGCACTGTGAATGTCATGATTTTAATAAATTGGAGGAGACTCAATGGGCCAACTAGGAAACTAAGTTTGGGCTTTGTTAGTACAACTGACTTCTGATGCAGGACCTTTCTTTCTTCACCAGGACACTGTCTGCCTTTAGTTCAGTTTCCAAAGTGATCTTCTTAGAATGTGGATGCGGCTAGGCCTTTGCTTAGTGGCCAATCCCAAAATCCTAAGCCTGTCTGCCATTCATGGTCTAATTCTCTACAACTTCCTGGGTTTGGCCCCCGAGCCCCTTGGGTCCTACGAATGCTTTCAGGTCTCTGTGCGCTCCATCCAGTGCTCTGTTCTCTCTGTCTTGCCTGCAAACCTCCATCAGATGCTCCTCTTCTTCGAAGCCTTCTCTATGCAACACCGACTTTACAGTTCCCTACTTCTACGTTTCACAACATTGTCTACAGCTTCTGTCTCCGTGAGCATTTAATCACCAGATTCTGCTGCAGTTTTCTTTGCCTATGTCCCACACCCTGGTACTGTGAGCACCTCAGAAAGAAGTGGCATTTTATTTACTTTTGTATTTCTAGGACTTGTCTACATAATAGCACATAGATAATTGTTCAGGAATGTGGAAAGGAAAGCCTGAGGATTATTTTTTTTCCAAAATTTTATTGATAAGCAGCAATGAGACAGTTTCAAGTCAAATCGGAAGTACAGTTTCAACAAATAACACACTGCATATATTCTTCTTAGTGGTTAATTGCTGTACAAGATGTGGACTTGAGATCCTATTTACAAACACCATTAGAACAAATCATTCTATTCATTAAGAGAATGCAACTATATATCTATCCTAACCACTTTGAATACACAGATACAAAATGGACATTCATCTGTATACCCTATTTTTTCTAAGTTCCGTTATTGAATATTATAGGTGTGTAAACTCAGCAAAATATTCTAAAAGAGTCCAGTAGCCCATAATAGCATTGGGTCTTCTGTTTAACTGGCAATGTCAGAAATTATTGACCTGAGTCCCCCACAGCTCAAGCCTGAGGATTATTGCCTAGTGTTTTCCCACCGAAATATACTTTCCCAATAATTCAATGTTTAAGTAAAAAAAAATTAGCATATAAGGCTATTTTCTAAGTGATTCAACTATTTTGCCTGTAATCAGGGTACTGAGGGAGGCTGAGGTAGGAGGATTACAAATTTGAGTCCTAGCTGGGTAATTTACTAAGATACTGTCTCAAAATAAAAATAAGGGGTATGATGTAGCACAGTGGTGGAATGTTCTGGGGTCAGATTCCCACTACAGGAAAAGAAAAGAGCTTAGCCATTGGTCCCATGCAGTGTAGGAGGCACAAAGGTAGACCAGAAGCGAAGCTGGAAGGGCCTGTGAAATCTGGGTTCCTATTCCACCACCTCTCTGTTCTGTGACCTTTCAGTCAGTCATTCCCTGATGGCTTAGTTTTCCTTATCTGTAAAATGGGGCCTTGGAAGGAGCCATTACTCTAAGAGAGATTGCTCAGTTCCATGCATCAACTGAGTCAAGGAAATGATAGGGCTGCAAAGAACTCTAAGGCTGTCTATCCCAACTTCCTCCCTAGATTCAGGGGTCACAGACTGTCCCTTCCAGGGGTGGCTGCTGGCAGCCATCCTGACCCTCACTTTCTCTCATTCCTCACACTTGGCTGTTGGGCAGTGCCCACCCAGGAAATTCTCTTCTTCTGAGTAAAATCTGTTTTCTTATCATGACTGTGGTCAGTGATCATGATCAGCTCCCTCAAGTCACAAGAAAAGTCAATTCCATCTGCCCTTCAGCCCTGGAGAGATGGTGGTCACAGCACCCCACAGCCTCATCTTCAGATTAGAACCCTAGGGACCTTCAAGCATGAGTCACAGGTCTTGGATACCAATGTCTTCACCGTTCTTATCAGGGTCCTTAAAACATACTTCATTGACTAGTATTGAAGCCTCTCAAGAAGACAGCCAGGTGAGCAAAAGGTTGGGGGCAGGCAAACCCCGAGCAGCCACAGCTTTCCTTGAGGGTGGCACCTTGTGTCTGCTCTCACTGCCCTGCAGCCCTGCAAATTTCGATTCAGCCCCAGAAGCCTGTTGGCTCAAGTTGCCTTTGTGGTCAGTTGATATTTGAAGTATTTCATAGTTTAATATAAAAATATCTTTAAAGTCTTCTGATAGTCTAAGTTACCCTTTTCTTGGTTCCTCACACAATTCATTTTCTAACTTTACAGAGAAGTGCTTCCTTTTATATAATGCTCCGTCCTTAAACACCACAGTACTCCGGGATTCACTCTGCAGCACGGGGACTGCAGGCCCTGATCTCAGTCTGAGGAACCAAGCCAGGGCCATCCATGGGCACCTGCTTAACCAGCCACTCTGGTATTGGCCAGCTGGTGACTGACTTGCACACCTTTCCAGCTCTGTGTCCCTCATGGCTCCCCACTCCTCATAGGTGTGAGCCCTTTTTAGCTCTCCTTTGGTATGAAAGTCAACAATTAGGAACAACACTGATTACCTGACTCTATCTGCAAAACAAATGCTGCCCTGAGAAAGGCTCACTTTCTCTCTTTATAAGGAAACCAAGAATATATTTATTTCCCCAAATTCCATCATGTTGCTCTTGTAAAATCCCACTGGTCAAGATTTACTTTATTAATTTTCACCCCAAAATAGCCACTGAATTACACAGCTTTACCTCACCTGTTACTGTGATTGGCAGGCCCTCATGGCTTCACCCAGTGTTGATAAAGATAATCAAAGGGAAAATCGAAGCATCCTGTAGCCTGATTCAAAACCGGCAGTTGGCTATTTTGAACTTATTGGGCAGGTAAGCCAGCTTAGATTCTTCTAAACTTATTAGGAAACCTATATTGCTTCATTTCCTGGTTTCTTAGTATTAGCATCTGTGTTAAGTACAGCATTAGGTCTGAGGATCGAATAACAATCAAGGCATGCTGACTGCTAAATTGGTTTAGGCTTTTGACCCAGAACACAGAGGATCAACTTAATTGGGCTTGGTATTCTAGGTTCTCTGATGTAAGCATTGACTTTCCTGAAGTCAATGCTTACATCAGAGAACCTAGAATACCATCTTCAGATGAGAGGGGAGCCCGTTCTACCTTGGTGAGGTAACCAGGTGAAGGTATAGAGGAAGTTTTCCCAAAGCGGTGATGTCTGATTTAGCATGAAGGGTGAGCAAGAGCTGGAAGGGTGGGAAGGGGGATGGGGAGATAGGAGATAACAAACCATAAGAAAGCTGCTAGAGCTCAGCTGAGAGGCAGGTGCTTTCCGGACTGTGGTAGGTACTCAATATATGCTCGTTCAAGACTAGATTTAACTCAATGACTCTTAAACAAATAAGAAAATTAATCATAAATACCAGAGAAAGCAGAATAAAACTGTATTAAAGAAGGAGCAAGAAAAATATCCTGCTTAGAAGTAAGAATAACAAGTAGCAAATTCCATTTTAAATATAAATGTATTAGGAAATGCCTTATAAGGAAGGACTACATCAAGGATTTTTGACATAATCTGACTTCCTGCTTTAGTTCCTGAAACCCTGTGGGGTGAATGTGATGTTTGAGGTGGCGTCACTTTAGGTTGGTGGGTCCAGCTTATCTCGGGCCCAGACCTATCTGAGCTGCTTAAAGCTGAATAGGTCCTGTCACCAGAAGACTGCCTTAAATTATTCACAGTGAGTTTCTTGAAATATGAAGCTTGTGATCAGGAGGTGTAGACTGCAGTAGGCTGCAACACTCTGTCATAGGCATTGAGGACTCCTGAGAGTTGTTCTTCTGGGCTGGCCTTACTTTCACATGGATTGTTGTAGTTTTCAGATCAGCCACAAGTAAAAGAAGAAAAGAGTGACTCTATCTTTTCCTTTCTTCCTTTTCCCACAAGAATTTGCCATATATTTTCTAAAGGTTGAACACTGAACTTGACCCTGGGACAACTAAGATGAACAGTGCCTCAGAATAATCTCAGCTCACAGTGACTATTGGTGCAGAAGAATGTATCAGCTAACAACCCAGGGCCATTATCCTGGCCAAAGATGGTGAGAAAGGCTCAATTACAGGCAGGACTTGTGTAAAGACAGACTTTCAAGTTGTGAGCCCAAGCATGATGAAGAGATATAGGCAGCTATATAACTGTGCTCTGAGCGCTGTCTTTCATATTACTTCTGGAATGTGCTTTCACTAAGTATGCTATTTTTCAAAAGTGTTTCACTCCTGGGTATTGGAACAAATATATGGTTTTTGAATATAATGTGTTCAGAGAATTATGTCCTATCTTGTCAGTAACAAAAAAGAATAATTCTGAGCTTTAAAAAATGAGTTTCAGATTTTACACTGACAGATGATTTTTTAAAAAAAACACCCAAATGGATAGAAATTCTACAATAGTGTATTTCGGTAGCAGAATCACTCAGGAGTATGTTGTCAAATATTAAATGATGCTGGGAAAAGACACATTTGCCATATTCTTAGATGTCTGAAAATATAACTTCATATGCTTTATGGAGCTTAAACTATCTGAATAAAAATGAAGTATCTCTTGGCTAGGAATGCTTTGGTCTGCTTTTATTTCCTCAGGGCTACCATGGAGATGGAAAAGGATGCATTCTGAAGGCACGCACAGGGTGTTGTTGTTGTTACCTTCTCTGCTTCCTGCTGGACCAGATGCTGAGGGGAGGACATGAACCAAGGCTCTGCTTGGGTAAAGAAAGCAAAGCCTAGTGTGTGTGTCAAGGGTTCTGCTGGAGGTGGGCCGCCTCATTTGCCATCTCTGTCATTTTCCTAATCAGAGCAAATTACTTCTCTAGGACAGGATTTACATTACACAGCTCTCACACAGCAGCACTGATTTAGCTAAGTCTGGGGAGGCTTAAAAATGTTGTTCTGCTTGGGCTTTGATGATGAAATTGTTGAAGTAGTTGGCAATACCAGGAGATTCTACTCCACAAAAACTGGATGTGACTATATAATTTTGTTGTTTTTAGCCCACTCCCAACTCAAAATTATTTATTAAAGTCTCACATATCCTGCTGTGAAAACTAACCAGAATCCAGGGATATAGCTCAGCTGTAAAAACGCCTGCCTGATAAGCATCATGTATTGAGTTCAATCTCTAGTACTGCAGAACTAACCAGGAATCTGATTATTTGGGAATGTCTCTCTAAGTTATTTTTTCTTTTTTTTTTCATACCAGGAATTGAACTTAGGACCTTCTACTTGCCAGGAAGGTGCTTGTGCCACTGAACTACATCCCTGGCCTCTTGGCAACCTCTTTTTTTTTTTTTAAGGAATAATTTTTAAAATAATGTCAACAGTATTTTCTTGAAGTCATTCAATGACTATATTTTCATAAGATGAAAATAATAAATCTACACATTCTTAGATAATCTCCAAGAGTTTTCAGGGAGAAAACAAACAAAAAGAGGTGGACCTCAAATGAACAAGATTAAAAGAAGTAGGTTTCATAAAAATATTTATCCAAATTGAGTGAGTTGTTATTTTCATTTGGAAAAACAAGTTGGGCAGTGCTTAGTATCTTCTCTGGGAATTGTATTAACTCTTCATCTATTCTCGGCATTCTGTTTGCTTAGAGAGTGGAGCTCGTGACACAGATCTGAGGGCTTGAAGCTGTTTGCAGATGTACCCCTGCGTAGGCATACGGAAGACAAGAGTGGGTCTCTAATCCCTGCTGACCAGTGGGCAGCAAGGCTGTACTTGAACTATGAAACTCACACTTGAGGTGGACTAGGGTGGAACAGATTTGAGTAGGAGGGGGAGGGTCTAGAAAGCCAGGTTCTGTTACTCTATGCCAAAGACAACAAGGAACTCCCTCCTTGGACTCCATGGGCGCCTCCTGTCATAGCCTTGCTCGGCTGTGGCCCTCTTTGCTTCCCCACCCTCTCCATCCTTTGCTTCTCTCCTTGCCTGGGTGCAGGGCAGCACTGGAGCTTCTGCTCTTGGCTCCCTCTCTTCTCTGTCCTTTTGCTCAGTACGTTTCTTCACTTTCATCCTCACAGCTAGTGTGTACTGATTGTGACTGGTTCTAACATTTCTACCCTGTCCTGCCTCTGCCTTTCTCGTGTGTCTCTGTACAAATGTCCAATTCTGTCTCAAACACAAGACGTGAGCTGAATTTATCTCTTCCTCTCCAAGGTAACCTCCCTCCTGGCTTCCAGTTTCTGTGCTGAGCACCACTGTGAAACTACAAAGGTGTTTTATACCCTTCCTGCTTCTTCCATCAGTGGTCTTCATGGTGTCTGGCTTCTATGATCTATTTCACAGGCTTCCCCACCTGTCTTGTTTAATTAATATAGTATACAGGAAAGCAGGCACAATCTTTGATCCATGCAAGTCACACAGCCGATTTCAAACCACTGGAGAGTGAATTGTACCTGTCCAATATTTTGGGTGCTTTACAGTTCATTCTTCCCTTTCCCAAATTTTGATAGTTTATTTTACTTGCTTATCTTTGAATCTTTGTATACAACATGTAAATAAAAATATGTATAAATAATGTATTAATATTTATCTTATGATTGTTTAGTGCAGAACCTATTTGTTATTTATTTTTTTCACTGACAACATTTTATTGGGCTTCTGACCAAAAATGGGATTTATTTGCCAGGAAGGATGATCCCATCATACTTCTGCTGGAGCCAGCTCATGGCCTCCTCTTTGCTGATCTGTGTTTGGCCCCAGGGCAGCCTGTCCTGCCCTTCTTGTCTGCGATGTTGAAACCTGGCCTACCCAGTGCTACACAGAAGTTCAGGCTGTAGATATCAATGCTTGAGGCATATGTGAAGCCCAGATGAATATGTTCCTAGATCCCAAAACCAAAGTTTCTAGTATCAGAGAAGTTACTTTTCCTTAACTCATACTCTCGCACCTTTAGGCCTTTCTCCAGAATTTCTTCTGCCTTCACTCTTCAGACTGTGCATTGGAAAGCGATCTTCTAATTTCTCCTGATGTCAATAGGACCTCACGGTGTATCTAGCTTTAGAAAACACAGGAGTCTGGCCTGTGAGCTGCTCCAGTACCTTGGCTGCCCACGTCAGTCTGTCTCCACTCTCCCCCACACAAAGGTTAAGGCAGAGTTTGCGAATTCAAAGTTCCTGCATGGAGTTCTCCTTCTCACCTTGGTCCTTTGCCATGGTGGAGAACCAGAAGAGCCTATTTGTTATTTAAAGGAGAATGTTTTAACATCAAGGTCCAAGGGGTCTCGTTTTATTATAATTTGCTAATTTTTTTTTTTTTTTTGGTGGAACCAGTAATTGAACTCAGACCCTTGAGCTTGCCAGGGAAGTGCTTATTCCACTGAGCCATCTCCCTGGCCCCTAATTTGCTAATTTTGGTGGTTCATATTTGATCAATGGCTATTTTAGGTCTTATTCCCACATAGTCTCCCATTTCCTTGTTGTTAAAGAGAAGAAATAGTATTCATGTCATCACCAGGAATGTTGGCCCCTCTCAGCCTAGAAAGAGCTATGAGGTAGTCAGAGGAGGACCAAGCAAAAGTGTTTTATTGTAGGTTACAGAGAAGTGCAGAAAACAGCTTTTCCTGTAAAATTGAAGCAAATAGCTCCCAGGTAAGTGAATCTTGTGTGTGTGTGACAACACACACAAAGAGATTACCAAGGAGATTCATTGTCTAGGTGTTTTTATACACAAAAGAGACTACATCACAGCCAAGTTGATATCAACCCAGGGGGCTATGGTAAGGAAAGCCTGATGGAGAAATGGAACCGTAGAAGCTCAGGGTATGGAGGAGGTGTACTTCTGCAAGCACCATTACTTGCAATTCTAAGCGGAACAAAGACATTCCTTACAAATATATCAATGTCTGGTATCTGGGTGAGAGAATTCCACTGATCTATTGGGGCCTTTGTTTACTCAGCCTTCAGGTGTCCTGGACTTGGTCATAGATGCATCCACTGTTGAATCTTTCTGGCCCCTTCTCTGGCTTGGCCTATCCTGAGCTGTAACTCCACTGGCCAGGGCTCTGCCCATATTCCCCTCCTCTCAGGGGTCTGTGTTGCTTTATGAAGTCTTCTCAGCCTTTCACAGGGCCCTCCTCATCCTCAACACAGCCTCTTGTTAGGTTAGGAAATGATACCTAAACCTTGGAAGACAGAATATACAGCCAAACACACCTGTGGAGGGTTTATGGCTCATATTCCCCAGGACACATATTATCCACATGCTGTAATTTCTTCATCGTTTTACTAAGATACCTGTATCTTTACTGATCTCCCCATGTTCTCCTTGCTGTGATACAATGCCCAATATCCACAATTCAATAACGTTTACCATGGCTTATGTCTTACAAGTTTAGTCCTTGCACAGTTGGCAACGATGAAAACTGCTTATGTAATGGGGCTTATGAGGCAGAAAGAGAAAGAAGAAGCAGGGAAGAAAGACGCAGCCTTATAGGTCAGGCTCCCAGTGACCCATCTCTTCCCACCAGAATCTGCCTCTCAACAGCAAGTCAGCCCCAGTCCCATGAGCCAATCACTTTTCAAGCCCTGTCTATGAGTGTATGAGGATCTAGAGACAAACGATAGCCTCCTGTTATGGAACCCCACCTCTCTTTCTGCAAAATGCATTTGTTCCACCTCTAAAAGTTCCTAAAGTCTTAACAGTTTCAGCATTTACTAAAGTCTAAAGTTTACACAGTGATTCAAGGCAAACTCTTAGTGGTGGAACCCTGTGAAAATAAAAAAAAGAAAGCTAAATGCTTTCAAAGCACAATGGTACATGATAGCATTCCCATCCCCAAAGGGAAAGATATGGGAACAGAAAGGAATGGGACCAAAGCAAGACCAAAACATGGAAGGGCAAGTATTAAAAGATGTAGTTTGTGTCCAGCACCCAGAGAAAGTTGTGGCAAGAGGAGAACTCTAAATGGTTTATGTGGCCGCTGCTACTATGGCTCTGCCTGCTGTAGCCCCTATGGCTTTCCTCTTGGGGTGGATTTTGGTACTGTCCATAGCCTTTCTCAGTGAGTCTTGCATGCTCCTGGCTTTTCCAGCTTCCTACAGACTCCACTGCACTTTGGCTTCACACAGCTTTATGCATTGCCCTCTGAGAGGCACACTGCTTAAAAGCTGGGTGGAAGCCTGTCTGACCCCACAACTCTTTACATTCTTCATTCTTATAAAACCAGCATCACCAGGGTGACACTGAGATCTGCTGTGAACTTGAGCAATACCCTACCTGGTCCTCTTGTATCTTAGCTTCAGAGGTCTCTGAGTGCCTGGATGGCTAAGTACTGTGAAGCGAGTGACAGAAAAATCAGTTCTGTAGGCTCAGGGAACTAATTCTCTAAAGACCCTTCTCCAGAAAGGCACCCTGGGGTTCTCTCTCAAAGTAAAATCTTTCATTGGATTTTTCTTTTAACCCTATACGCCCCTTGAGCCAGTGAAGGCTAGTATGTTGCTTATTCCTCAAATACTTTCAAGGCATCTTTCCTGTTGTTTTAATGGAAACTATTTGGCTTCTTTACAGTGTTCTATTAACAAATATGCTTTTCTTTATCCCAACTTTGCAAGTGTTTCTTTTCTGGCAAAACTCCAAACGTTTCAAATTATTGTTTTTCACTGTAGATCTGGCTACAAGTGTTGAGAAGTACCCATACTACATCCTGGGCATTGGGATGCCCTGAACTTTTTTTTTTCTTTTCAAAGTTTTATTGATAAACATATAGCAATGAGACAGTTTCAAATCAAATAGAAAGTACAGTTTCAACAAATAATACACTGCATATATTCTTCTTAGTGGTTAATTGCTCTACAAGATGCAGACTTGTGATCTTACTTACAAACACCATTAGAACAAATCATTCTATTCATTAAGAGAATGCAA
>NW_004524595.1:15145705-15147054 GCF_000260255.1 Octodon degus | reverse complement strand
TTTTTTTCTTTTTCTTTACTGAAATTTCATGTTTCATTATATCTAAGAATTCTGGCAGCATAGACTTCCTTATTAATATCTCAAATGATTCTCCCCTTGGGGGAACCAATTATTCTCTCTAGTTATCCCTACTTACCTTCTTAATGATGATAGTTCTCTTCTAGTAACTAGAGACCTTAAGTAGTAGACCCATAATTATCGTTGGCTGTCTTTTTACTGGCAGATCTATTTGGTCCTATATGAACATTCTTTACATGTATTCTATGGGGGATCTCTGAAAGTAGAGAGACAAAACTATGTGCTCTAATGCTCCATGAGCTCTCTGTGCGTTTTTTTTTTTTTTTTTTTTTTTTTTTTTTTTTTTACGATTTAGGGCAGGGTCTACAGGGTCTGCAGGGTCTCACTACCTAAGTCAGACTCATAGTCATCTGCCTGTTTACAGCCTCCCAAGAGCTGGGATTACAGGCACGCACCACCATGCCCAGTCTCAATTGCCATCTCAGCGTGCCTCAGGGGTGGGGCCTGCAAGGCAGGCCCATGGATGGAATTCCTGCCCTCTTCATCTGCCCAAGCAGGCACTTTAATCCACTGAGCTATTTGACTGGCCCTTTCTCTGTGCTTTTAGCCCACATCCTTTCTGTCTTCTCATCAGTTCTACAATCTGGCTCATCTGTCACACTTGTTCCCTACTTTTAGTCTTCCCTTTACCCACTTTAAACTTCCCTGCAAGACCCAATCATGAAAACCTTCTCAAAACTAATCTGTGGTCCTGAAGTGTCTACAAAGTCAGCATCAAATGGGTCAGGTATTGGAGCTGCTTCATTTCCTTTCCATGATTCCAACATGCTGCCTGTCCCTCATTTCTTGTGGCTGGGTTGCAATATTCCCTGCTTGTGGCAATTCCTAACTCTAAGTTTTTGTGATTGCCTCAATTTTTCTCCATTTGTAAGAGCTTTCTATATATTACTATTAATCAAAACTTGATCATTTTTTGGACATTTACTCAAATATCACTTTCTTATTTTCTAGCCATTCTGTCCATTTTAACTATCTAATACACTTAATAAGACAGAGTGTGTTGTGTAGAAATCACGTTCTGTCTGCTGTAACAACCGTTCAGCATTCCTTCTCTCCTATGCTAGAATTAAATTTCTCCACTTGAACTTTTTCATGTCTTCTTCTCAGAGTGCTATGCAAGGAACATAGCAGGTATTCACCAATAGGCATTACTCAATGTATAGCACATGGATAAGCAGTTCCATTTGAAAGCACCTCTTTCAGTTATCTGAAAAGTGATAATACTGATCCTGTGTTACTGGCACATGCTTTTTGTGTGGAAAGGAGCTCTG
>NW_004524595.1:15143218-15145235 GCF_000260255.1 Octodon degus | reverse complement strand
AGCTTCCCAGATCCTGGGGTCCCAGGTATATGCCAACATGCCCTGCCAGCAGTGTTCTGTTTGAGTGTATCCTGCACCCTTCATGCTTTGCCATCAGTCTCCGAGGTCTCGCTCTAATGCCAGAGGACAAAGCCACTGGTTCTCTAGAAAAAAGTGTGTGAAGCTTTGGGGACAGATGACTCACTTGCTTTAAAAAATATTTTTTTGCTAGAAAGCATAGCTTCACAAGAAGTGAGCAGAGCTCACTGTACGCTTAACTTTAAGGCCAAATGAGGACATTTGAAATAAAGATAATAAAGCAAAATGATGTGTATTCTTGGCAAGCTGGCCAACATGCTGTTCTCTAATTACGGTAGCCATGAGCCACTGTTAGCATTTTCTTGGCCTGAATCTTCTGTCTTCAGGTTTTCTACTGATTCATGCACCTACGGCTCAGCAGGCACAGGCCCTATCCCTGGGGAGCCTCAGTCTCTAGGAAGGACAGGCCGAGAACAAGCCCAGAACAGGGGCTGGACCAGGAGGCAGCAGGCATGGACGGTCACACTCTGCCAGGAAAAGGTCATGAAGGAAAGACACTGTTCTAATTATTATTAACCACTAGGAAGAATGTATGCAATGTGTTAATTATTGAAACTGTCGTACCAATTTGATTTGAAACTGTCTCTTTGCTATTTGTTTCTCAACAGAATTATGGAAAAAAAGGAAAGTAGTTTCATCAGATTTTTGCAAATGTTGCATTAGGAGCTGCACTTTGCAATTGTTTGCTGGATTATACATTTTAAATTTTCTAAATTAAAATAATTATTAAAAGAAAAAATAAAACAGGAATTTTGATTGAAAACATAATGGCAGCTCTCAAAATTATAGCTACCTTCTACTGTGAGCATCTATCTGTGACTGCTTTTATTGCACAGAGTCCCACGTGGGAAAGATGAAGCTGGTGTGTTTTGCAGAACTAGAATCTCAGTCTGTCACCCAGTCATGTCAGCTGTTCTCAGGAGCAGCGTAGATGAGCAGTTCTCAACATTGTTGTGTATTAGAGTCACCTTGGGGTGTAGAATATGTAGGTGCCACCCCTAGAAAGTAAGACTAGGTCCTCTAGGGAAGGGATAGCATTTTACAAAGCAGCCCCAGGTACCTACCATGTGCAGTGAGGGGTGCACATAGAATCTGAAGTGGAAGTGTATCTCCAGATAGAAGTTTAGAATGTCCTTGCTGCAATCATCCAGTGTAAATTTCACTACACATAATTTTTAGGGAAAGAAGCAACTTGTCCTCCACACCAAGAGTGAGCACAGTGACACTCAGGGGCTGGCTTGGGCCTGTGTTCCTTGGGAATTTTATTATAGGCTGATTCTGTTCTACTCCCACTGTGGATATGTTGAAGTCCTAACCTCTGCATTCACAGTGTGTGACGTTACTTGGAAGCGGGAGCACTCACATGTAGCTAGTAATGACAGTGGGCCCCTAATCTGATGTGACTCAAGGTATTCTGAGGAAGTAAGGTTGTAACAGACTCACACACACCAGGTAGAGACCAGCGTCTCCGTGCTACAGGCTGGGTGACAAGCAGAAGCTGGAGAGAGGTCTGGAACAGAGTTCTTAGGATCCTCACTGGAACCTGACCCAGCTGATGCCCCAATTCTGGGCAGAATCGTGAATAAATGACTTTGTGTTTTTTAATCCTCACAGCTTAGGAAGCAGCCCCGCAAACAACGGCAACATTTACCTTGGCATTCGCCCAGCTCAGGTCCGCACCACTATTCTTATGAGGTGTGTTGGTGGTGTCATTGCTGCTCCGTTGCCTACACTATGGGATGTCCCAGCAGCCAGTGGCCACAAAGGTAGATGGCCTGGAAGTTGGGGCCACCCTGCCTTCTTGTGGCATTCTCACTTGGTGCTTCTCCAGCCAGGGACATGGTGCTTGCATCCTTCTGAGTATTTACGAGTGAACCTTGCTATCATTTGAAAGCACGTGTCTTAGTAACTTATTTCCTTGCCGAGATAAAATACCTGA
>NW_004524595.1:15122036-15142613 GCF_000260255.1 Octodon degus | reverse complement strand
TTGCTAGGGCCCTTCCTCACTGTTCCTGGCCATCTTGCTCTGTGTGTTCCCAGCATCTGACCCGCAGTCTCCCTTGCTGTATTCCAGTATTGCCCTACATGCTCTCGTCCCTCAGGGATTGAGAGGAAGATGCTGGATAATTGTTTCTCTCCCAGATCCCCTGGCAGGTGGGTAGGATGTATGTAGTGAAGTTTTCTGATTTTTCCTGAAGTGAATCTAGACTTTGTCCTTTTTATTTCTGTGCTTGCATGCTTATATCATTGTAAGATTATACCACAGGGATTATACCTGGTTGTGGAAGAAACCTGGAGAATGTTTTGACCAGAGTTGAGCCCTGCAGGGGACAAGGTCTTCTAATGGCCTTCCCCGCACAACTGGGAGGGTGGGCTTGGGCTCCACGTCTGGTGCCTTTTCACCCCCAGAAGTCAGTGTAGCATCCAACAAGTCTTTGGGTGCTGCTGCATCTTTCTCCTTACCATAAAGTGAAGACTATTGTTTAGGTGGCAGCGTTGGGGACCAGGGAATTTATGCTGAACTCTGATTCCATCCTGGCACACAGCATGTGAGTGTCGAGAGGACAGACGAGTGTGCTGTTCTGGAGGAGGCTGGGCTGCCTGAAGCAGCGACAGAGCCCACACAACTGAGTGGTATGGTCTCCTTCTTTCTCACGACAGACTCTTGAAGAGCGTGCATACCAGTCTTCCAAAGTATGAATAATACAAGCTGCATCAGTAGCAAGAGGGAAAAGAAGAAGTATACAGTAAAACCTTAACCCATTTCTAGCCAGTCAGTCTATTCAAGCTGGTTGATTATTTTTTTAGCATTTGCCCTTTGTCTCATAATGTTGGAAACAGAGGTAAGGTCCTTTCTTCTCCATCCAAATATTCCTGGGACTGTAAGACTTGAAGCAAGAAGAGAGGAAAGGAAGAAAAAATGAGGACAGGAGAATTTAGAAATCAGCCTGTCTCCTGGGAAAGAAAATGTCACCTCAGACCCTGTGACAGGAACTTTGGGAAAGGGCCAGACCAGAAAGAGGCTCCATGCAACAGACAGAAGAGGGGTAAAGTAGGGCGAGGTGTTTCAGGGTGTTTTGGGCTTCCTCAGACAGGAGCCAGGGTGGTAGCTTCCAGAGCTCTTCTCCAGGTCATCTCAGCACACAAGGGACTGGAATCAAGTAGGAAAATGAGGGAGAAATGTTTGTGCTCCACAAGCCCTGTGTAGGCCCTTATCAGATAGTGTCTTGTTTTTATTTTTGCAGCATGACTTCATTTCCTCTGCTTTTTGAGGCAGCAAGCCATGTGTCAGAGCACAGCTGAGAAGTGGCCATGCCTTCCTTCCCCCTGGCACCTGCCCAGGCTTTATAGAATGTTCTGCATCATGTTAAGTCATGGCGGTTAATTTTCCTCATTATGCCTTTGATTACGTGAAAGTAGAAAGTAACATTCACAATTGCTTGTCACTTCCTAGACAGAGGATGTATCATTTCAACAGAAAAGTTAGTATTATCAGATGTGGAAGGCTGGCTCATGGCTCCCTGTGACACTCATGCTCTTGGGACTTATGAGTGCTGCTTGTATGGCAAAAGGGATGTTATAGATGTGCTTAATCTATGGACATTGAAAAGGGCAGAAAATCCCAGATTATCCAGGTAGGACCTAAGTCTAATCACAGCATCCTTACAGGAGGGTGGCAGAGAGAAACTTCATTACAATAAAAAAAAGGCAACACCAAGACTAAAGTGAGATGCTACCCTACTGGCCGTGAAGAGGAAGGAAGACCTCATAGCCTCAGTATGCACGAGAGGGCACTCTCGATGCTGGATGAGACAGTGGGGCCATTTTCTCCTAGGTCTTCCAGAAGGAGCAGACCCCACAGGTGCTCTCATCTCCACCCAGTGAAGCTGACTTCAGATTTCCAATCCTCAGGACACTGTATGCTTTTAACTGCCAAATTCCTGGAATTATTACAGTAGGCATGGAAACCAGTTCATAGAGGGCCTCTGTTCGTGAGAGGGAGAGGGACTCCAGGATCGGGTGGCCTGCAGTGACAGTCATGTCAGTGCATGTGGTGACCTGGTGATGTCTTCTTAAAAGCAGAGAGTCATTAGGTGTCCTGAGTTGTGGCTCTGGACTGGTTATACTGTGTCTTCAGAAGGGAAGGTTGCCTCCTGTTGGTCTGTTGTGATCGAGATCTAAACTATCCCTCAAGAGTCTTGTGTGTCAGAGATGGGGCTTCTGGAATGTGATTGGACCATGGGGTGCTGGACTCACCAGTGGGTCACTCCATTAAAGGGTTCCTAGCTATGTAGGTTGTTAGGTGGTGGTGCCAACTAGAAGAGGTGAGTCATGAGGGCTGTGCCTTTGAAGGGCCTCTCTTGCTCTGTCTCTCACTCTCTTGCTCTTCTGTTGTTTTCTTTTCCATATCATACTTGTCTGCCATGATGTACCTTGGAGCCAGCTGACCATGGATTGAACCCTCTGTAACTGTGAAGCAAAGTAAAAATCTTTAAATTGTGTGTGTTTGGGCTGAGGAGATAGCTTTGTGGTCTAAGTGCCTGTCTGGCAAGTGTAAGGATCTGAGTTCAACCTCCTGTATTGCATGCTGTGTTGGCTCCAGAATGCTGGGCATGCCATAGCAGCCACTGAAACCGGATGTGGTGATGTACACCTATAATCCCAGGGCTGGGGAGGCTGACACAAGAGGATCACTATGAGTTCAAGCTGTGTAGTGAGACCCTGTACCAAATAAATAATTAATTAAAAAAATTATGTGTGCCTCATATTATATCCCAACAATAGAAAGTTGACTAATTCTGGATCCCTGGCCGTGGACTTCAGAGGACTTCACTGTTTCTCTGAACACAGTGCAATGGTTCTTATGGTTGCTAGGAAGGTATGTCACTGCAGTGACATCCTCTGATGTCTAGGCTTGGGTGGCAGAGGAATTTTGCATAGTCTACTATTCTGAAATCTGATTGATACTGCAAGCATGTGTGAGAGAAAGAGAGAGAGAGAGAGAGAGAGAGAGAGAGAGAGAGAGAGAGAGAGAGAGAGAGGATGCAAACATTCAATGAGAGAGGAGTGCAGGGCACTTTGTTTTACATAAGAGAATCTGCCTGCTATTTATTTGCCTTTTTGCAAAGATAAATTTGGTAGAGTCAAGGGCAGAAATGGTGCGCCCAGCATTCTGAGCAGCTGTGCAACATGCCTGGAGTGCAAGGAGCTTGAGATGTCGGTGTGGTGGTGGAGGTCACTGAGCCCTGGCTTCTCCCCATCCCCCGTGTCTCCACGCAGGAAGGGCCATGTGCAGAAGTAGAGCTACTACACGTTTCCCACTTCTGAGCTGGGAACTCTCTCCACGTCACCATTCTTATTGCTTTTTCAGAAATAAATGTTTTCAGCATGTTGTCCTACTTTTCTGTCTACTACATTATGGGGTTTTGTTCAGTGCATCAGAGATGTCGAGCAGTTCCTCCCATCAAGTGAAGAATGAAGCGTAATGAAAGGAAAAGCTCACCTTTTCCAAAGTGGAAGAGTGTATTTTTAAAAACGAGCCCAAGAGCTTCAAGAAGGATACAAACTCAGAGTACTTTCATGCTGCCTTCGGACCCTTTCTGAAGCTGACTTCCAGTCCTGGTGCAGCCCCAGCACCCACAGCAGAACTCCAGGCAAGCAGATATATCGGAGCACAGCTGCCTGAGCTCAGCTGCATTTCCCACTCACCCCCGAGTCTGACAGCAGCCCAGAGAGCAGATTGGCCTTGTGTGAGGAGAGGCTGGGGGCTGCCTGATTCCACCAGGATGCGTGGCAGTGGCCGGAGTCAAAGTCCCTCCTCATGCCTTAACTTCTTCTGTGTTTATTGGAAATAAAACAGGGTCTTGCTCATTTTTTAGCTGAGCAATTCCATTAATTTATTGTTCACTATAATTATATGAAATTATAGAACCTGTGACACATCACATTATTTCTATGAATCATAGGTTATAAACAGTTTAAAATCTATGCTTTCTTGGATATCATTCTAATCATTACTTTTAACATCACAGCATACTGTAACAATGACCATATTATGGATGCACATAGGATTCGACTTATTCTTTTATTCACTTCAAGCTCCACTGTCAACGAGATACATGCACATTATCAAAAACTTGGAAAATGAGATGAATGTTTGCATAGAATTCACTTGTAATCCCAACACAAGGAGCAACTCTGCCTGCTCTGCCTGATTCCCGGTACTTCGTTCTTTCATGACATTTTGTTTGTAAAGAATATGGTCCCATATTCACCACTTTATATAAACATATCACTGCTATGACTCCATGTATATGATTTGTAGCAGTAGCGCGGGTTTCCCAGCTCGCTTTTGCCAGCTTCTCCTCTCCTTCAGCACAGCCCTCTAAATGTTTACCATCTTTCCCGCCCCCCTCCAGCTTAAAAGCTCTCCTGGGCTCCTCTGCAAGCTCATCTAAGTGTGTGGCAAGCAGAGTTCATTCTTTCCTGGGCAGCTGTACAGAATTCCATTCCCACACATTGTGTCTTGTTGGGCTTATCTTCTGCTATAGAGTGTTTCAGTTTGTTGCAATTTTTCCTATTTTTGTCTGGAGCCAACTGTCTATGGGCTGAATCATAATGAACTTCTCCTCCTTTAAGTTGTAGGGGCTGGGTTTTTGGTTCCAGTGATGAGGTCAGTGGCTAAGATTCTTGGCAAAAGCATTACATATAGTAATATGTAAGATGAGGCAGTATCCGCAGCTTCAGGCCCTGCATGGCTTACTGTCAGCGCATCCTCTGTGGATAAATGGGGACTACTGTATTTTAAAAGTCCCTACAACATATGAAGAGAGATAAGTGAGAATAATTTTAATATTGTGTTTTATTTAATGTGTAATGGGTATAAAATGGTCACTCAAATCTATATCCATTTTCTTCACACAAACTTCTGAAAACTGGCGTGAACCTGTGGCGCATCTCAGTTCCTAGCCGTCAGGTTTGTACTCTCAGTGGTCCCTCATGGCTGCCACAGTGAGGAATGCTAGTGTAGTGCTTGTGCTAAAACTGGAGAGAAACAGTGAGGAAGAAGGAATAGGAAGCCTGAGAGTTTGTGATGAGAGCCTGGGAGCTGTAGGGCCTCAGATCATGCTCCTGGCTACTGCTCTTCCAGGGGACGTGCCTGAGCAGGGCGAAGCAGCAGTGAGTGATGCCCTCACTCAAGCGAGTGAAGACACAGAACGGCTGTTGCTGCTGGCTGCCATAGGGCATGGGAGAGCTGGGCTTGGCATGCACAGGGTGTAGGCCAAAGTCCTGGTGGGTGTGGAGGGGGCACAGGAGGTATGGCAGGAGTCAGTAGTGGAGAAGGATTTGCTACGGGGTCATTAGTTAGACTCTTGCCTACAGGCCCAACCTAGCTGTTGTCTGTTTCCTAGCCAGGGTTTATTGGAACACAGTTATGCCTGCTGTATGACAGAGCCTCTGGCAGCCTTTGCTGCAATGGCACATTTGAACTGTTTGGATCATGACTGCATGTGTCAGACAGCCTTAATTGGGCTCTTTCCTGAAAGTTTGCTGACTCCCGACTTATTCCGTGGTCTCACGGAGCCCCAGAGGAGGAGTGCTGAGACTGCCACCGGGACCCTGGGTTCTGCGTGGTTCCCTGACTTTCAGCCCAGTCTCCAGAAGGAAGCCACGTTGTGAAGCTCAGTTTCCTGGAGGCCTCAGCTGACCCTCATGTCCAGCGCTGCAGTGCCTTGTCTACAGCGCACTCCTCAGCCTTCTGATACCCACACGGGCTCTACTGGGCTTCACAAAGGAACCACACTCCTGCCATTGGTACAGACTGTCATAGTGACTTTCCAGTGCATGAGAGCATGGGGTGTGTTTATTTTTATCTGGAAGCAAAGACAGGCTTACTTGCATTCTCTTTCTGGTTGACATAATTATTTATTTATTTTATTATTATTATTTTTTGTATTTTCTTTTAGGGAAGGCTCTACGGGGTATTCAGGGTCTCCTTACTAGATCGGACTCATAGTGATCTGCCTGTTTACAGCCTCCCAAGAGCTGGGATTACAAGCACGTGCCACCACACCCAGTCTTAATTGCTTTCTCAGCCCGCCCCTGGGGCAAGGCTGACATGGCACACCCAGGGATCGAACCCCCGGCCCCTGTGCCTACTTGCAGGTCCTTTAATCCATTGAGCTATTTGGCTGGCCCTAGGTTGAAATAATTAGAGTGTGGGATGGAAAAACCCTTCTTCTTTGTGCTAATGTCACCCAGTATATTGCACGAGAGATTTCACCCAGTAGAGGATGCACAATCCGACTACTCCTGATGTAATTGTCATTTCAGTAGGAAATGGTGCGGCAGAGTGGATAGGGCAATTTACTGGGAAGCATTAGACCCAGGATTTATTTTTAGCTTGGGTTCTATTTTCATGCCACTAGACTTCCATTTTCTCATTTACAATAATAAGGACAGTAAAGCGCTACCACATCTTGAGTGATAATAACAGTGACCTTTCCAGAGAGGCAGTAGCACTTGGTGATTTGGAGCCTACTAGTTTGAATCCCGGCAATGTTTTCATTAGCTTGTGACCTTGAGACAATCACCGCCCATCTTGGGCCCTTAAATGAGATGCAGAGCAGGCGTGGTGCTGTGCGCCTGTAATCCCAGGTACCCGAGAGGCTGAGCCCTGAAGATGGAAACCTTGGGGATAGTTGGGCCACTGAGAAAGACCATCTCAAAATAAAATTTAAAAACAGGGTAGCTCGTGGTGTAGGTCGGGGATGGTGCTCATCTAGCATGTGTGGAGCGCTGGGTTCCAGTCTTCTCATCCCCCCACATAAAAGATTCATTTCCCTTATTAAATAAGGTAACATTTCTGATGCACTTGGAGCAGGGCCTGACACATAGGACATGCTATTTTAGAGTCTGTGTTGCATTGTTTTGTTTTGTTTTCCTTTAAACAAATCTTACACATTTATATCTGGTAATCTGAATGACTAATTTGAAGATAGCATCATGTAATACAGCAACCATTGTTGAATTCCTATTACTTTGTTTAGTGAAATCGTGTATCGTTTCTAATGCTTTTTTTTCCCCATCATGATTTTACATTCATTAAAAAAAATTAAAACACTAGGTATTTCATACCTACCACAGTTATTACTAACAGCCTACTTGGCTTGGTCCTTTCTATACAGCCTTTTAACACTCATGGCTGTACTGTATGGAAATTACTAGTCCTATGAATTTTATACTTGAAACAACTTATTTGGAGAGAAGAAACTGTATAGCAGTTAGTAAATGAAGGAGCCAGAATTGCTCGTGTGCTGCTGATGTCAAGCCCTGGATTTCATCTTTGATTGCCAAATGCTGGTGACCTCAAGCAGATAGCTTGTGGGAAGAGATGTGGCCCCATCTCTTGGCTCTGTGACTGCCTTGCTGACTTTTCAGTTTTTCTAATGCTTTGTATGGGAAAGAAATGATATTAACTGAACATCAGCAGCTTGATTTGAGCCTATGCTGGGTTTGTATTACCAGTTCTGGAAATAGAGTGTTTTATTTTGTGACACTATAAACAGTTTTGGAAGCCATAAACAGTTATTGGGTGCATATGAGAGAGTGCTGTGTTCATGAAAATATAAGACTATGGATAAGAAGTAGTAGATGGGTATTCTATTATTGTCCACGCAGTGCATGTAAAGATTTTCCACCATTTTCAGGCGCTGAGGCTTGATGCATATTTTATCCCAGGAGGTAGCTTCTTGTCAAAAATGCCATCATAGATTTGTGAGGCTGTAAGAAACACACACATGAGAAACACACAGCAGCACTGTTGTTAGTTGTGTGATGTGGTTTTTCAGAGCTTGATGTGGTTAAGCCACAGAACTTATCTCTTTGGGAACACTTACTAAAGGGCAACGCTAACATCACTGATGACTCTGCTTCACCCTTCACTGTGGTACTACTTAGCGGTGGCTCTCAGTGGCTGGTAGGCTGCTATTCTGATGGTGATGGAGAAACAGCGCAAGTCTGCTTCTGAGAATGCAGAACAGAGCAAATGATCATTTGTATTTTGGCTATGCTGAATTTGCCACTTGAAATTTTATAAAATAAGTGTGAGAGGACGCATGTCAAGCCATGTCTTCTTGTTGCCTTTCTAGGATATGGTATCTTTCTGTGCTGACCCTGATTGTCTTCTATGTACTGCACCAGTGGAAAAGGTCTGTGAGGGGGCTGTGAACAGAGCAAGGAGTATGCGACTCATTCCAGGAATCATCCCTCATTCTGCCTGGCTTGGGAGATGCACCGCAACTAGCTGGCATAGCACGGCTTGTCTATGCCGATCGTCTGCATGAAGGGCCAATTGTTGAAGAAGAAGTTGTTATTTTGGAGCAAGTCTGGAAGCCTCTTGAAGACATGAGCATGGTCACTGATGAAGGACTATCTGGCATGCAGTAAGGAGCCTGTCAAGAAAGTGGGTTCTCTCTGCTACTGGGTATGGAGAATACAGTTTTGAAAGTAGGTGCCTTGGTTATTTTTCTCCTGTTGCTGAGACAACATACTTGACACCCAAAATTAAGGAAGGAAAGGTTTATTTATTCCAGTTTGTGATTCAGATTCACTCTGTAATCAGCTGGCAGGGTGGCACGGCACAGGGACAACAGCTCAAGGGGGCACAAGACAGACATCGTCTCCAGGACCTCCTCTTGCATAGGCTCAAGATTTTTACAAAGTAAGGACCCTGGTTTCCTGCTGAGTCACTTAGTTATTCTTCTAAATTTCTCAAGTTGACACAGTGTTTCAACCATAGCAATCCATTCTTTGTCGACTTAGCAACCAGACACGTTTGTGTACACCAATTTCTAGATACAAAGACACACTTCTTTTTATCACTTCACAACTTGTGCATTAGAACACAGGTTTAAGAAGCCTTAAGAACCAGTATGAAGTCTATTAACATTATAGTATGTTAGAACCATAATATGTTGCTGGTAGGCTGCTATTCTGAAGATAAGCCCCACAAAGACTCATGCATATCCCTTTATGTAAAAGGCATTTAGGGCCACCGAGACAGCTCAGTGGACTAAGTGCCTGCTTACGCAAGTCCAAGGATGGATTCGATCCTGGGCAACACATGCTGCACTGGCCCTGCCCTCAACGGGCACGTTGAGCCTGCCACTGAGGCTGGGAGTGGTGGCACACACCTGTAATCCCAGTGCTGGGGATGCTGAAAACAGGAGGATCACTACAAGTCCAAGCTGTGTAGGGAGACCCTGTAGAGAATACATAAAATTTTTTTAAAAAAGGCATTTAGTCCGTCTCTAAGAATTGCAAAGGTTCTAACAGTTTCAGCATTGCTGAGAAGTCCAAGTCCCAAGGTTCCAAGATATAAGGCAAACTCTTAGTTGCAAGCTCCTGAACAAATGAAATATTCAACACTTTCAACAGTCAGTTTCACAAGATAAACACTTTTATTCCAAAAATTGCAAACAGGGATAGATACAAAGGAATGGGACCAAAGTGAGTCCACAATCCAGGCAGGCAAATATTAAGTGCTGTAGTTTCATGTGGATCATCTGAAGTAATCTGCACCAAATTGTGAGTTCCAAAGGGCTTGTGTGGCTTCCCCCTACACAACTCCCACAGCTTCTCTCTCAGGCTGACTTTGCCCCCTCCGCAGGTTTCCTGTGATGATCCACATCCCCAGATTTTCTAAACTTCTGGGCTCTCCACTCCACCTTTATCTTCGACCTCACAGTTTCACATATTGCCCTTTCAGGGGCACACTGCCTTGCCTTCAGGAACTTCAGAAACCAGGATGGAAGCCTTCTTAGCCCTATAAGAGCAGGTAAGTGTTGCTTTCTGCCACCCACACTTCTCCTGGGTCTTGTAGACAACAGCAGACACATAGTAAAACACTGTGTGTTCAATTCTCTGTCACACAGGGCTATGTGAGAGGTCTTGGATCAGTGGCAGTTTTGCCTCAAGTGTTTGTAAGTCCTTACAGTGGCTTCATTTCCAAGGTTTTCCTCAGCAGCTGTTCTGGGTTCCTGTCATCACCAACTTCCTGTGGTCTTACTCATGGAGGACCATGAGTAAGTTGGAATGCTGAACTCGTCGTTGGCCTGAGATGCATAAAAGTTACCTAAAATCAATGTCTCAGGACCCAAAAAGAGATGTAGCACCTGCTAATGGAATGAGCTGCTCTCCTGAAATCAGAGCCGGGGTACACAGCTGCAGTAAGGGCTCCATAGATTCAGTCTTGGTGTTCCTCAGGCCATCTGGTTGGCCTCATGCAGGAACTAGATCAAGGGCCATGAAATAGTTTCTTTAAAGAGCCAGTATGAAATGTATCAGCTTTTCAGGATGATACTTCTGTTACATCTATTCAACAATTTAGTGTATAGTCAAAGCAGCCATAAAAAACAGTAAAGAAAAACTATGGCTATATTCCAATAAAAGCAAGTAGGAATGGTATTTAGTTTTCAGTGCATACTGGAGTTTTCCAAGCTCTGGGTATAAAATTAGAAACACTATAATAAGATTAATGGGGCTTACTACAGCTAGGTGCTGATATAAGTAATGGATAAAGGAAGAGATAAGGAGGAAAAGCAGTTAGCATTTTTAGAAGATATAGAATATAGAAAAAAGAGACTTAAGATTAAAAATAGTGGTGCAAAGGAGTATATATAATAACAGGTCATGTCTTAGTTACTTTTTTATCACTGAGAAAAAATGCAGATGACACAGGTTAAAGGAGAGGCTTACTTTGCCACAGTTTATTTTAGGAGACTCAGTCCACAGTCAGCTAGCTGAAAGGCAGGAAGGGTATGGTGAAGGAGAAAGTGAAGGGAGCTCAGGGAGAGGATAACCTTGCCAGGTCACACCCTCAGGGACCCTCCTCTTCTGGCTGAACTCCACTTTCTAACAGCATCTTCAGCTTTGAAGAGTACCCCATCCCATGATCCAATTACTTCCCAATGACCTCCAGTCACCTCATTTTCAGTACGTAAGCCTCTGGGGGGATATTCTGGATGTAAATGCTATATTCTGCTCCTGGACCTGAAAGACTCACTTCCAACACTTCATACAAATTGTATTTATCTATCTCTAAGAGTTGCCAACATTTTAACAGTTGTAGCATTTCTGAAAGGTATAAACCCAGAGTCTCCTTGACATTTAAGGCAAACTATTAACTTTGAGCCCCTGTACAGATAAAAAGAAATTTAGCACTGCACAGGGTAAACGTTGCCATTCCAAAAGGGAGAAATTAGAGGACAGGAAGGAATGAGACCAAAATAAGACCTAATCCAACATAGCAAGTGTTCAATCCTGTAGTTCCATCTGTAACACCTTGGGCAAGTGGTGACGAGATGTGAAGTCCAACAGGCTTTGTGGACCTGCTCCAACAGCACTGCTACTTGCAGCCCTTATAGATTGTTATAGTGACTTCACTTCTCAGGTTTTCCTCAGCAGCTGTTCTGGGTTCCTGTCATCACCAACTTCCTGTGGTCTCTGTTGCACTTTTAGCTTCATGCAACTTTATGTACTGTATTCTTTATGTATGCAGAGAATTACTGTATGGTCTCATGTTCAGCCCTTCCTCTGAACTCTTAAAGAAACCTCCTTGGTCTCACAACTCATGCACTCTGCATTCCTATAAAACCAGCATCACCTGGATGACCCCAAAGTCTGCCGCCAGCTCAAGCAGGACCTTGGCCCCCTTGGTTCACAGCTGCAGAGACCTCTGAATGCCTGAATGGCTTCATACTGTGAAATGAATCCCAGGAAATGAATTCCCTAGGTATCCCTTCTCCAGGAGGTTGCCTTGAGGCTTTCTTCTCAAGGCAAAGTCTTTTAAGGGAATTTTCATTTATCCTTTTACACACCCCTTTGGTCAGTAAAGACAGTGCCTTGCTTATACCTGGGATGTCTTCAAGACATCTTTTCTATAATCAATGCAAATTTTCGGCTTCTTTTCAATTTTTAAAAAGAGAATAGATAAATATAACAAGGAAACAAAGTTTCAACATAGGTTAGTAGGGCAGTTACAATAGTTGATACTTTGTGTACTTCCTAGTATTTATTCTTTCTCTTTGTAGTAGTTATAGAGAGTAGAAGATACAAGCATGATATCTTGTTCATACTTGGCTTCTTTATAACACTAATATTTTGAACAACGATGCTCCTCTTTGACCCAACTTTGCAGATACTTCTTTTCTGACCAAACACCAAACTTCTCAAATCATTGAACACATCACTGACTCTCCCTGCATATCTAGCTAAAGCTAGCCAGAAGAACTCATGCCATATCCTGGACATTGGGTTGCCTTGAAATTTCCTTTGCCAAATTAATTAACCCACTGGCATCACTCAGTCTCCTGCAGTCTTTTGTTTTCTTTTGGTGATATTGGGGATGGAACTCAGTGCCTTATGCATGCTACAGAAGCACTCTACCACTAAGCTATATCTCCAGCCCTGCAAAGTCTTTAAACATGAGCAGCATGTGAACAGACTTTCTGCTGGAAAATAACACCCCTGGGCTCTGATTCAACTGGCAGTCGGGTTCTTGTTTCTAACCGGAATCTCCTGAGCCTGACATTTGCCATTCACCTTTCTCTCAGCATTGTGGTCTTCTGAGTTCTGACCAGAATTTCCCTTCAGTCTTGGCTACCACCCTGCTAGTGCTGCTTCTCCAGCCAACATCTCCAAACCCTTCCAAACTCCTCCTGCAAACCAGTGGCAGAGGCTTCTGAACTGCACCGTCAGGTCACAGCAGTGTCACCAGTGTCACAGCAAGAAGCCCGCTTCTCTGCTGCCATAATCTCTCCTTGCCATTTTCTGTTTGCTAAGACAAAATGTCCATACCCTGAAATTGAAGGAGGAGAGACTTACTTTAGCTCATCATTTTTAGGGGATTCTGTCCAAATAAGGCTTGTTCTGAAGTATGAAGGGTGTGAAAAACTATCTAGTAAAGGAAAGTTGCTTATGTCTGGTGATAGGAGGCAGAGAACCAGAGAAAAGCCCTTCCAGAGAGGCCCTTCCATGTCATACTCCTAGTGACCAGCCACTTCCCAGCAGACCCTTTTCCTTATAGCACATTCAGCTTAGAAAGTACAGGGCTGCCATGATTCAGCCACCTTCCAACACCCCATTCTGAGCATGTAAGCATTTTGAGAGTACAGTTAAGGAAGTAAACCACAGCAAAGTAATATGTACTGTGGAAAAGGGCATTAGCTTAGTCCACTCGGAGCAAGAGAAAACAGTATGAAGGGTGACTCAAGGTTTGCAGATGGGTGCTGAGGTTTTCTTGGGATAATTAAGTGAGAAAGTAGAACTGGAAGTGATTTACAAACTGCACTCTTAAAAATTAATTTAAGGAACAAACACATTATGCTAATACATATTTATTTCTTCCTCAAAGGATCTTGGAAGACCATTTTGAGTATTTCATACCTAGAATTAGATGATTGAGATTTGCATTTTAGAAAGGTCACCTAATGCTGAGGATGGAAAAGTGTAGAGGGGCTGAGCTGATGGGGAAACTGATAAACAGGCTGACAGGCATGTGAGTGAGGCAGACTGAAAACCTCCATGAGGGCGGTGGCATGAGGAGGAAAGGGGGCAATGTGAGGACGATGCGTTTGATGTTTTGGCTGTAGGCAGAGAGGAGACAAGAGGCGTCCCAGTGATAAGCGAGTGTTTCCTTACATGGACTGCCTGGTAGATGCTGATGTCATGCATTTGGAGAAAAATCCTAACAGGGTCCATCATTTCAGCCGGGCCCTTCCCTGTGCACACAGAGAAGAGAGTGGAAGTGGGCGAGAGGCCAGATTTGCTGGCACCTGAGGGTCCTGTGGGTGAGGATTGAAAACAGGAGGCCTTGGAGAGGGGCTGAGCTTCCTGATTTTATCTTCCTGGCCTGGTGTGCTGGCTGATCAGAGGGAAAGACTCCAACATGGCCAGCTAGGAGCATTAGTGCTATGCAGGTCAGTGTTGGAGCAGAGTTTTGTTCTTTTCCAAGAATACTTTGTAAGGATTTTAGTCTTGGTGGCGAGGCACTGAGAATATTCAGTCCATCGTTTACTCTTTCACTTCATGGTGTGAGTTCAGTAGCGCTGTATCCAGATGGGAATCGCTGAGCAGCGTTCTCCTTCACAGGTCCCACAGCTCCATGTCCTGCATGCGTAGCACAGAGGGTAAGGGTGGGCTCTGCACCAGCAGCCAGCAACCGATCTAGATCTCACCTCTGTGAAGCGCTTTTGGCAAGTGTTACAATTTTCTATGCTCTAGTTCCCTGAAATGTCACCTTCCCTTCCTCACAGAATTATGGTGAGGCCATGTGAGTTGATATATGGGAAGCACTTGAACAATGCCTGCTACATAACAAGCAACGTGTAAATATTATGGCAGGGTACTAAGTGCAGCCGGTGAGCTGGGTTCCGACTGTGGGGGTTGGGCGTGTCTGTGCCCTGCCTTCTCCTTTCTCTCTTTCATCCTTTGCTGGGTAGTCACAGGTCCTTCAAGCAGCCAAGAAAAGGGATTTTCAGGAGGTATGGGTTCCGATGATGAGTGACCTTGGGGTCTCTAATTTTCGATCTTTGTTGGATCAGCTTTATTGTTTCTTCAGAACCAAAGCACTGTTACTCAGATGGCTCCTGCTCCTTCTATTGAGTTTCTCAGGATGGTGAAAACTAAATCTCTCTTGAGTTACTAGCAAACAGAAAGTGTATGGTGAGATATTTAAGGCTGCAATGGAGCCTACAAGAGGGGGCTGCATGGCTGCACTGCAGTTGGCAATACCATACACACCCGTGAAGAGACAGGACCGAGATCTACCACAACAGATGGCTCTAAAGGGGAAAGGCAGTCTTGGCTTTACATTTTTCTGACATGTTTTGTTTTGAAAAGAATGCCAGAGCCTGGTTACAAAGTTGGGAAGGGCATGCTCCCCGGACACTAGAAATAACACCTGCTAAGTAGTGTGTGTGTGTGTGTGTGTGTGTGTGTGTGTGTGTGTGTGTACATGCACCTATGCATGCCTCTAAACATTTGAAACAAACCATTGATCTATGCAACAAGTAAAACTGACACATCAGTTATGCCCCAAGGTCCGATTGTGGTCCAGTCAATCAGCAGAAAATCCCTTTGGGGGTGAGTTAGCCTCTGGATGTGTGGAGGGGAGTGAGATGGGGAGGCCTCTCACTGGCAGGAGCAGGGAACCAACTAAAAGGCAGCCAGTGAGGACTCAGGATTCCAGGACTTGTCTGAGTAGCGTGAAAGACTCAGTCTAGGCTAATGGCAATAAGGCTTTCAATTTCTCGTGAAGCTGTGAAGGTGCAAGTCTTACTCATGAGCACTTTAAGAAAAAGAGACCAAGTGAAAAATGAGTTTGGGGAAACAAGAATTTTGGAAAAATGATGCCTTAAAAGGAGGCAGTAGCTTCCTAGAAGATGTAAAGTTGAAGGTAAGCCTTGGAACAAACTCTTTGTTGGGATGTTTTTGGTTATTTATCAGCCAAATTAACTTGTGGAAGAAAAATCTGTGTTTCTCTGGCTGACTTTTCTTCTGGTAATTGCAGGCCATGTGATGCCACCCATCGGTGGAAGCCAGGGCTGGGAACATCGCGAGTGAGACTGTAGATTGAAGGATTTAGACAGTAATGGAGACAGCCAGCATCTCGGATGCCTAAGCTGAAGTCTGCGATGATTTTATGTCAACATTTACATTTGGAATAGCAGAAAAGGATTTGTTCGCCAACAGTGTGAGCAGATTTAAAGCCCCTAACCCATCTTACTGACAGGGACCCCAGGGGACGCAAAGCAGCCGCACACGTCTTCCTTTCAGGGACCAGGGCTAGAATGCCGATCAACAGCAGTGGCTCTGCAGAACACGGTCACTTGCTGTCCCAGCACAACTGCAGGTGGAATGCACTTCCTTTCATCACCCCTGCTTTCCCACAACATCACGTTCTCCTTACATAAGAGGAGCAAGTGGAAGCATTATTGATTGTAGATTGATTAATTTGAGAAAATTGATTTTTTTTGCAAGAATTTGATTTAGGTGTTAGCCTTTAACTACTTAAAAATGTAAACATTGTCAGCAACAGCAGGAAATATTAAATATAATGCTATTAAAAGAATTTTGTGTGCCTTTGGATGTGTGTGTGTGTGTGTGTGTGTGTGTGAATTTTTTGTGTGTGTGCTTGTGAAGATATTTGCATAGATGTGGGTGTGCATTAACACTGAACCAGATATTGTGAGTCTCATTGTTATAGTAGTAACTTTTTTTTGGTTAGACATTTATATACTCCCAGTGTAGATCTTAAATAATACTCCCAGGATGTCTATAAAATTATTGCAACCCTGGCTTTGAATGGGCAATTCATAATTCTTACCTAACAAAGACTACTTGAGTGCCATTAATTTCTCCATCCCTAAACGCCTAGTGTTTTTCTCCCTTCTCCCACTCAGAACTGAGTCAGTGCAGGGGCTGGCAGCTGCACAGAAACTGGAGCACAGAATCTGAGTAGTTGGAGACATGTGAAATTTATATTTTCAATCTCCTGCTAAACAAAGTCATTGAAATTCTGAGAGGCAAATGGGAATAATATACACCTGGAATCACTGCGCAAGATTATCTTTTGAATTATTCTTTTGAAAATAAGTTAAAGAAATATATGTTTTTCAAACTCAAATATGAGGCCAGTGTTCAGAAGAAAAACATTGTAGTATAAAAGTGAAAAATTGAAGAATTTGATCAAGATTTGGAAAGGTGACTGGACATGGATCTCGATTCTCATGGTATGGTAGTCAGGGTTTAAAAGAGAATGAATTTAATATAGGGCACATAATTTATAGGGTTATGCTACAATATTCAAGTCAAGTACAGAAGAGTGTAGGAGATCTGTCCACACAACTAGATACCCAAAGAATCCAGCTGAGGATCTGGGTGCCACAGCAGTGTCCTGCACGAGTCCAGCTGGAGGCCTAGAGCCTGTGACAATGTCTCATGCAAGTCTGTATCAAGGGTCTGCACTGAGAAGGCCCAAAGGCCAGTGGGGGAAGCCAGAAAATTTGTGCCAGGGGGATGAAGGATCTGTGCCAGCAGGTCGGGGATCTGCACTGGAGCCTGGAAGGGATGTTTAAAGTAAGAACCAGAGCTCCTCCCTAAAGAACTGCAACCATCCTCAGTGACAGTGAGGACCCAAGCTCCTTGGACAATGAGAATAGCTGAGTTTATGTCTGTAAAGTCAACACAACAAGCTTCTCCGGGAGAATCAACAGCACATCATCTTTCCCTCCAGTTGTCTTTTCACGCTATCAGCAATGATCCCCAGGAGGCCTTCCACACCCAGAACTGCACTGACTCAGACCAGCTGGGTGTTAGAATTTGACCATGAGTTCACCCACCACACATGGGTGTACATTTGCTCTTTCTCCCTGCTTGCTTCCTATCACCATGTCAATACAGTAGGCTTCATTTTCCCTTGTTTTGATAGCTTCTTAGAAAAGAGGCATTAAAAGCTACTTTTCCCTATCAGTGCAAAAGAATGTTTTTCATGACCATGCCTGGATGGTTTGATATTATTGGTTGTACCTTCATATTAGTAACTCTTTGATGATGTCCATGTCACTTAGGCATTTTAGCTTTTTGACAGGTGAGAGCAGGTCGAGCCCCCGGCCTGCACATGGGCAGGCCGGGCACAGCTCTTAGGTCTTCCATGGAGCAGACATCTAAAGGCTTGTCAGGATGATCTTATTCTGCCACTGGCAGTTTCAGACCATGAGAAGAGCTTCCTCCTCACGCAGTTTCCATGCATTGCATGTGTAAAGTGCCTCGCAGAGGGGATTGATGGTAGTTTTGTAAAGAAAACTTAGAATCCATACTTGAGAAAATACTGAATCAGTTCGCTGAAATATACATTTAATAAATGCCGCTGAGCGATGGATCCATAGCTTCATCCATGTCTCAGAATATTTGCTGTGTTCTATTCCAATGATGGCTACTTGGATCTCTCATCATCCACTGACAGCTGGCCTCCTTGGGGCAGAGAGGTGACTTCACCATCACAGTAGCCTTCACAGTGGGGCTTCCCAAGGTGTCATCTGCCAGATCCCAGTTCCAAAGTCTGTTCCTTGAGGAAAAATCTTCCATGATCTGAAGGGTTTGGAGAATGCGTGTGCATAGTCACGCTAGCTCTCAGTGCTGTGTCAACTCCTTGGGCTCAACGGAAGGCCTGCCAATGGAGAAGCCCTGCTTTGGCTCAGCTCAGTTCCTCAAACTGCACTTGCTTCCCAGAAGCGTAACTAACACAGTGTGTGCGCCACGTCTCCCAGATGAGTGGGAGGACAGCAGGGGCTGGTGTTCTGTGTGGTCCTTACATTATATTTTATATAGAGTAGTGCTTTTTTGATACATTGTGCTGTTATTTAATAACAACTGTTTATTTAATAAGTGTGCCTCTAGTCTCTATATTAAAGTATTGAATGACAAAATTTTTCATTTAAATCTACCAAAAGCCCTTTAGAAAATTGTATTTCTAACAGTTACTTAATTGGCCCACATTAAATAAAGAGTCCAGCCCTGCCACTTTCCTACTTTTTATCAGTATCTTGTGCTGCTGCCAATGTGACCACCTGAGAAGCCCTTTTCTCTTTGTGATCTTTCCCCTGTGACTGTACCCATCAGAAACGGGCCTCTAATCTGAAGCTAACACAGACCTAAGAGACATCTGATAGGTCAGCAGCTTTTAAAGCAATCATTGCACATCCAAGAGTTTATATAAGAATGTGAAAACTGGCTTTGTATCAATCATTGTCAATTTTATGAACACATTAGCAAAATACTTTCAGGCATGGTGGCATTCCATGTAATTCCACAACTTAGGAGGCTGAGGCAGGAGGATCATTGTAAGTTTGAAACCAACCTGGACTAAATGGTGAGATCCTGTCTCAAAAAAACGGCAGGATCAATTTGGTCAATACGAAAAGTTTAGATTTCTCTCTCTCTCTCTCTCTCTCTCTCTCTCTCTCTCTCTCTCTCTCTCTCTCTTTGTTCAGGGGATCAAATTCAGGGCCTTGCACTTGCCACTTGCCAGCAGGTGTTTATGATACTGAGTTATCTCTTTAGCCCTTAAACATTATTTTATTTCTTGATAAGTTTAGGGCTACAGAAGAAACTTGACACCTTTGAGAGTTGTTTCTCTACCACCTCTGATTCCTGCATGTATGAATTTACTGAGGCTATAAATAATTAATATTAAGAGGTACCAAGGCCCAGGACAACACCTGCACATTGGTAGTTTTCTGAGGATTAGTTGGCAGCACTTTTTCTTTTTTTCACCAAATTCTTAGCTAACTGGAATTAGGATCCAGGGATCTGAGATCTATAGAGCGTAAATGCTGGAGCCAGGTTATACTTCCTTGAACACTAACTCCTCCTTCGAGTAGTTATCAGCTCAGGCATGACTTCTCCCTGCTTCCCTTTCCTCCTTTATGAAATACAAGATCTGAGGACTAGAAACGGTGTACTAAGGCCTAGCCACCTGCAGGCCCGCGCAACCACCAGTCATCAGCACTTCATTATGTCATCTGGCAATCACAACTGCATACATCAATGAACTTCTAGGAAAGCAGAATACAGCTTTGCAGTTTGCAAACCGCAGACACTACCTGTTTCTGCTCAGCTCCTCAACAAAACCTACCTGTCAAGACATGCAGAGCACAGGGCACTGCAGCCATCCTCCCCCTGGGTGACAGTACGTCATCAATTTATATCATCACAAACTAAGGTCATGACAGCGATGGGGCAGCTGGTTATGGGGCAGCTGTGTGGGCCTGCATGTTGCTAGGCCTTAGTACACAATTTCTAAGGCTCAGGTCTTGTATTTTTATAGACGAGGAAAGAAAAGCAGAGAAAGAAGTTTTGCCTGAGCTCTGATAATCACTCAAAGGTAGTGTTGGTGTTTAAACTTCACACGGCCCCAACACGTATGGTTTCTGTAGACCTCAGAAGATTTAAGTTCCAAACCCATGTGTGCCATTGTCCTCTCCTTGCAGTCGACCGTGTCATCTCCCTTGCATTATCCCCCCTTGCTCTTCAGCATGTGTCCTCCATGTGCTAAGCCTTGATTCAGCAATGCCTCAGAGGCCCAAGCTGCTATTTTTGGAGAGGTCCGCACAGCTTCACACACAAATGTTCTCTGCACTCATTTGACCAGCCAGCAAGATCACCGTCCATACTCACCCAAAAGCGCCGTAAAAGTCAAGTTAACTAGTTGAATAAACAAACAAACAAAACCCATAAGTGCAAGCAACACTAAGCAAACAGAGCAGGTCATAGATGGCTAACAAGGCCAAGCCAGGCAGCTCACCTTTGTGAAGGAGTCAGGAAGCCAGAGTCAGCTTTCCCTTGGAGAGAGTTATCTACGGCAATTATTAGGTAATTGCCTGAGTGCTCACATTTCCTAAGAAAGCTTCTTTCTTTCTTTCTTTCTTTCTTTCTTTCTTTCTTTCTTTCTTTCTTTCTTTCTTTCTTTCTTCTTTCTTCTTTCTTTCTTTCTTTCTTCTTT
>NW_004524595.1:15120221-15121886 GCF_000260255.1 Octodon degus | reverse complement strand
TTTCTTTCTTTCTTTCTTTCTTTCTTTCTTTCTTTCTTTCTTTCTTTCTTTTTCTTTCTTTCTTTCTTTTTTTCTCTTTCTTTCTTTTTGAAAGGGGCTTGAATCCGGGACCATACTGGACACATTCCAGCCCCCTTTTAAATGTTATATCTTGAGACAGAGACTAAGTCATTAAGTCGCCCAGCCTGGGCTTGAACTTGAAGTTCTCCTGTCTCAGCCTCCCAGAGTCTTGGGGTACAAGAGCGTGCCATTGCACTAGACTTGGGGGACCCTACACTAAATTCCAAATCTCTGTGCCCAAGGCCAACTCTTGTTCAGCACACCCTCTAGTGGCAGCTAAGTGAATTACCTCTCATTACCCTCTGAGGATACATAATGTATGCTGAAAATTACAGAAATCAGCTTACCTAGTTTTATAGTTTTTACTTATGTAATTTTGATGACAAGAAAAATAATGTTAACTGACAAAAGATCTACAAGGTACTGCACATAGTTTCATGGTAAATCCTGAGAGAATTTGACTGGGCTTATCAGATACAAAAGTTACATTTTTGGTTATATAGGCCTTGCTTTAACTTGGTGTTAACCACCCAGCATAAAAGTATAACTAACTATGAAGTATAAAAAGTCAAGCCATATTAATATGCTGAGCTGTAAAAGGCTCAAGTCAACAACTTCTGACAATTGCCAGCTCTGCTGATAACCCACCACTATTATGGACTATTGGACTATATTGGGTTATTGTGCTGAACTCAGGTAGCTACAATATTTGAACTGGCATCAAGTATGAAAAGGTCCTTTAAAGACTTCTCTAACTACAGCTTCTCTGACAGCAACAGAACACTCATCTCTGACAAAACAAAACAGAAAAGGGGGATATAAATAAAGGACCATTTTGTAGTGAAAAAACACATATATACAAAATAGCATGGATATTCAGCTACTTTCTCTTAGTTCAATGAGAAGAAAGGTTTGTACTAATATTGTTTAGACAAGATATTATGTCTGCATCTTGTTCTCTGAATGACTACTACAAAGACAAGAATATGCAATGTATTAATTATTGTAACTGTCTTACTAACCTCTTTTGAAACTGTTTCATTGCTATTTTATTTTCCCATTAAAATGATCAAAAATTTAAAAATATTAATTTTTAACTTAAAACTAAGTGAAGATTAATAATTAAACATCAAATTCTGAGTCCTAGCCCAGGTCCAGCACAGCTCAGGCCTGGCATACACACCTGGGGTGTAACCCTGCAGCTGCAATCCCTGCAGAGAGTGTAGAGGATAGATCCAATCAGCTAGTCCAGGAGCAGAACATCCTGCCACAGGGGCACAACAGGTTCACCCTCAAGGGCAGCAGCAAGAAGGAGCTGAGCACAGCAGCCAGACCCAAGCCAGACACAGCTGGATAAGTCCAAACTTTGTAGAGCTGCACCTGAACTTCAGTATGTGCGAAGGTTATAACTACAGCAAAGATCTACAACAAAGGTCAGAAGACAGTGCTACACAAAATGAGAAGGAACAAAATGCAACTTCAGAACCCAAGCCCACCTGTAACAAGTGCAGAGGACACGAACACAGAAAAAACTGAAAATCACACAGCTGAAAACAATGAATCAATGGCTTCTGAAATAAAGAAACAGCTGCAGAAAGATATAGA
>NW_004524595.1:15113053-15113651 GCF_000260255.1 Octodon degus | reverse complement strand
TATAAGAAGTAAAGCCATGCTGTTATGTTGAGCTGTGGGGGACTCAGGTCAACAATTTCTAACATTGTCAGTTAAGCGGAAGACCCAATACTATTTTGGGCTACTGGAGTCTTTTAGAATATTTTGCTGAGTTTACACACCTATAATATTCAAATAATAGAACTTAAAAAAAATAGGGGATACAGATTAATGTCCATTTTGTATCTGTGTATTCAAATGGTTAGGATAGATATATAGTTATATTCTCTTAATGAATAGAATGATTTGTTCTAATATTGTTTGTAAATAGTATATCAAGTCTGCATCTTATACAGCAATTAATGACTAAGAAGAATGTATGCAGTGTGTTAATTATTAAAACTGTCCTAGCGATGTGATTTGAAACTGTCTCATTGCTATCTGTTTATCAATAAAATTATGGCAATAAAAAGAGAGGGAAAGGAGAAGAGCTAGGAAACATGACAATGTCAAGCCATACAGTTGTATGTAAAAGATGAGCAAGGCAATGATCCTGAGAATATTCAGAGGATTTTTTAATATACCAGTTAATTGGAAAGATTCTCACCCTGACTAACTATTTATACTGATACCTGTGAAC
>NW_004524595.1:15103266-15111948 GCF_000260255.1 Octodon degus | reverse complement strand
TTAGAAAAAAAGGGGTATACAGATGAATGTCCATTTTGTATCTGTGTATTCAAATGGTTAGGATTGATATATAGTAACATTCTCTTAATGAATAGAATGATTTGTTCTAATGGTGTTTGTAAATAGCATCTCAAGTCCGCATCTTGTACAGCAATTAACTACTAAGACGAATATATGCAGAGTGTTAGTTATTGAAACTGTACTACCGATTTGATTTGAAACTGTCTCATTGCTATCTGTTTATCAATAAAATTTTGAAAAAAACCCAAAAAACCCATCAAATTCTAAACATATGAAACTATTTGTAGCATAGCAAAATAAGTCTAAAATTATGAATGTATATAGGCTCTGCTTATGTGGAATAACTGAATGAAACTTGTAAAATATAAGGTTGGAATTGATAGTGAAATAAAGTTTATTTTTCTTATTTTTGCTATTGTATTTCACATAAAAACATAGGTAGGAGTTAGTGTCAATGGGTATTCTCAAAGTGTGCAGGAAACAAAAATTTCTAGTGTCTTTAATAACATCAAAAAAAGAAAAAGAAAAAGAATGTCAAAAAGATAGGACTTATTTTCCAGGAACCTTTATTATTACCATTAAAATAACACTTCAGTGGTTATATGAATGCATAGATTTGAAACAAACCCATAGTTAAAAATTCAGTAATTGAGGGCCGGTCAGATAGCTCAGCAGACTAATGCGCCTGCTTAGGCAGAGTGCTGCAGCCAGGGTTTGATTTCCAGCATGCTGTGCAGACCCTGCCTGCAGGGTGTGTTGAGGGGGCGACTGAGACTGGGCCTGGTGCTGTGTGCCCGTAATCCCAGCACTTCAGAGGCTGAAAATAGGAGAATCACTATGAGTCAGATCTACATAATGAGACCCTGCAGACCCTGTACTAAATACATTAAAAAAAATCGACAATCAAATCTTGACAGGAGCTATTCCCTTACATTACATAAAATTCACCTACAAGATCTTCTTAGAGCACACTGGCTCTGGACCTTGTGTTTAACTTTTACGTTTGAAGTTATACCTCACTTTAAATTTGTATTTCAGTGGCAGTTAGAAGTTGCACATTTTCTGTATTTTGTCAGTCATTTGTACTTTGGAAGTATGAGCTATTTATTCCTACATTTTTCTAGGTGGTCAGGAACCAGCTATTTTGGTACGAGCTGGAGGATTCTGTTTAGGCAGAGAAAGCCCCTGTGTAGACTCCAGGGCTGACGTTTCCCGGATCACACCCTTCTGCGGGTGTCTCACCGGCCTTGCCTGTCACGCCTGTGTACTGTAGCATACTCCACCACTCTGTTGTACCACATACACCACATCTGTCTTATGGGAAAACTCAGTTTATGGCAAAAGGATTTTTTTTTTGCTCCAAATGCCTTCAGGGAAGGTTTGGCTGGCTTGAGTTGTGGGGATCGAACCACAGCAACCTGAGCCTGACTGCTTTGTTGAAGCAGCCACTTAAAGAACTGAGCTAAGGGGCAGGCCCCCAAAGGGAAAACTCAGTTTATGAGAAAATATGAAACGACCATGACCAGGCTGGATACTTAAAAATACCACGAGATGGGGAAACTTTTCTAGAGGAAAATTTCCCATACAGAGGCTGAGATAGAAGCGGCTGCAGGCATACTTTTTTTCTTGTAAAAGGAAGCAGATATAATTACCTGATGCCTGTAATTACCTGTATTATAAAAAGAAAGAAAACTTGAAATTTCTGTAAAAGACCAGGGAGAACCCTCTCCCTTCCTGTTCAGAGTAGCGGAGCCTCTCAGAGTAGCAGACCCTTTCACCCTTGACAGAGCACAGTAGCTTTCAGAGCGCTCACCTTCAGGAAGAGGCAGCGTAGGTTGATGGCATAGGATGTAGCCGAGGGCCAGGGCCATTGCTCCTGCCACCTGATGCCGCCCCAGGCACGCGGTCTCACTCTCATTCTGGGGCCCCCGAGACCACTTTGATGCATGGAGGCAGCTGCTATGGGGAGGTAGTGGCCAGAACGGCTGCTGCTGGACCGTGGAGCTAGTAGAACTCCGATTGTGTAAGCTCTTCAATGCAGCTCAGTCAGGCAGTGCTGTTTAGGTTTTTATGCACTTCAAAGTAAAGCCTGGTCTTCCCCAGAGAGGGGAAGTACCTCAGTGTTCTTCTGAGGTGGGGCACTGCGGTGACCCACAGCTCCTGGATTTGATAAGCGCTTAGGAACATTAAGTGAATGAGTCTACAGAAAGAACACTCCGTGCAGACACGCTCCCATTCAACGGCTTGGATTTCATTTTGGTTGTATTAATGTTATAAATTCTTAAAGCTGGCAACACTTTCTGTTTTTATTTTCTTGGCTCTAAAACACAGAGTGGGGGCTGGAAAGATAGCTCCTGGCTGTCTAAGCGCCTGCCTGGCAAGTGCAAGGACCCCAGTTTGATTCCTGTTATCTCATGCTGTGCTGGCCCCTGGGCTGCAGGTATGATGGCGCATGTCTGTGATATCAGCGCTGGGAAGACCGAAGCAGGAGAATCACTGTGAGTCTGGAGTGTGTGGCAGACCCTATATCAAATAAGTAAATAAATAAAAATTAAAAAAACCACATAATGGTAACCATGCAAAGTATATGATAGAGATACAGTATGTGTTGTTTCTTTAAATAATGATTTTGCACCTGATTATTGACTTTGATGGGGTTAATTTTAGTGTGCAACAATAGCATTTACTATTCTTGAGCAAGAAAATATTTCCTCTTGATTATTATCATATATGTTTGGAGATAAATCACAAGTTTTATGTTGTTTTGGCAGAGTTATGTGAGACAATGCTTTTTAAAAAATCTGCTGATCCAATAGCAATCTCTTCTTTGGATAGAGCCCATGGTTTCTTATAGGATTTAGGGTTTAGGTGCTATGGTTTGTGAGGTGCTGACCGATAGGCATGGTCAGGAACTCCAGATCAGCAATTGCCTTTTGGCGAATATTGGGTGAAACATACCCTAACCCCTGTGGGGTTGTTAGGTTGGCAGGAAACAAAATTGGCATCGGCTCTGCCAATTTTGGCATCCCTCAGGAGACACCGCCTTAGCATGAAGCCAGTACAACTGAGTAGTGGAGTTCTGAGCTTTCATCTGAGTATTTGGATCCAGCCAATGCAGGAAATTTTCTCTTAGGTTTTCCACTTCAACAGTAGGTAGCCTTTTCTATTTAATGAAGTAAGCTGTTGTTTGAGTTTCTGACACCAAAATCGAAACATTCTTCACCACTGTTACTTCATCCAGCTGATTTGTTTCTGTTGTTGGTGGTTAGGTCTACAGGCCCAAGCGCCAAAGCAGAACTTTTCATTTTCAGACTCACAGTCAGTGATGAGCAAGAGAGATGCTGCTGTGCTAGGACCATTTGGTGTCTTTTGAGCATTTCAGGGTTAAGACTGAACGAGACTGGATTCTCAATGTTCCCTCCATTTCTTCCTCTGTGAGTTACTTTTCTGTCTCTGTGGCAAAATACCTGAGGAGATTACCTTGGAAGAGGAAGGATTTCTTTTGACTCACTGATTTGGAGGGTTTAGTTCATGGCCATCCAGCTCTATTGCCTTTAGGTCTACAGTGGGGCAGAGGTGTGGAGAGGTGAAGGCATGGCAGAGGCCAGCTGCTCACTTCAGGGCAGCCAGGAGGCAGACAAAGGGTGGGTGGGCTTCCTTCTCTCCTCTCCTTCCTCTAGAGGCCATAAGTGAAGGTCAGTCTATGAGATGGTGTGACTCACATCCAGAGTCCTGACCCATGTGCCATTTAGTTTCTGGCAAGACCATCAGGAACACACTCAGACACAATGACAAGTGCAGTTTTCTAATTTCCAGGCGACCTCTCATTGCAATCAAGTTAACAATCAAGATGAACCATCGCACTTCCCATAACTTCCTCTCAGCAATTTTCATTTCTCTCATGTCTTACCTAATCTACTGGCAAATGTCAGCACAGCCCCCAAAGCTATCCACAGTCTTTGTCCTTTCAATTCACCTTCAGTTTCTGCCTGCCTTCTTGCAGCAGCCTGGGAAGGGGTCTTGCTGTTGCTACAGCATGTCCTACAGAATTATCCCAGGTATCTTTCCATGCTGAGGTCAGAGCAGTGAACCATCCTTCTCAAAGCCCTCTGAGGCATCCAACTGTTGTGGACAAACCCCTGGATTCTTTGCAGCATCAGTAAGGTCTTAGAGGGAGCAATGCTGCCACCTTCACCTGTACATTAAATCTATCTCTCCCTGTAGGTCACAACAGTATCAACACACTACCTGCTTCTGAGACACATGGAATCAAGCCTAGGAAGGCACAGAGTGTCCACTGAGCATCCGTGATGATTCACATGCTTTCCTAGATCCTTAAGGTCTTCTAGCTATTTTACCTCAATAAATTTAGCATAAATGTATATTATCATCATAGTTCAGACAGGCCCAAGAAAGTTGTTGCCATTTTTAAGTGATCCAATATGATCATGATGAATAAAATGTCAGTGTCAGGACTGGGACTCACATCCCTTACGTCCATCACTGAATTTCCTTCTGATACTTTGCATCAGTAATTAGACTGGAGCTAGAATGACCCCCTATGAACATCTACCAGGATAGCAAACCCAGAAACCTTAAACGGGAGCTTCTTCATGAGTTATGGGTGCTATCATGGCAGTGGGAGTGGTGTTCTTCACACAAACACTACCTGGCCATGGAGGCGAAAGGGACATCCTTTCTATGCCTGAAGTTACGTGGTCAAGACACTCTGTGCCAGTAAATATGTTCTGTGAGGCATCAGTACAGGAGTGAGGAACATTTAGACAAAATCATCCACCTCTCTATTACAAAGAACCACAATTTCACACACTGCTTCTCAGGAGGGTTCTTGGGAGTCTGATGGAGCTGACCTGCTGTGTGTCCTCTCTTGCCACATCTGGAATCTAGTGCCAGTGGCAGAAGGCTCATTTAGGAGGGACTGTGCTGAGAGAAGGCCAAGAGGGAGCTGCCAGCACCCTTGCCTGCTCTGGTACAGACCACATGAGCCTCTAGGGCTGCCAACTTCCAAGCCAGTGGTCTTTCTGCATGCATTTACTTTAAATATATGTTTATATGTAAACAACCAGCAGATGGATCTATGTAAACAACCAGTAGACTCTTCAGGCTGATATCTAGCTGTTTGACTCACTGTCCACAACATGCCGGTCATTTACCAATACCCCCTACAGAGGGTTCTTCTGCTGTGGCGTTTTTCTGTAGAGAGGGGGACACCCAGGCTTTTCCCCAGGCAGCAGCTTTATTCCCTCCAGCACTGATTGAGTGAATTGGATGCTGAGCACAGGGCAGGTGTAGTTGCACCCTTTCATACAGTGTTTGTGGGTCTGTCTGCCTTCTATGGTGTGCACTAATATCAGCAATCTGGTTGGGTGTGATTTGTTACAGAATCACATCAGAATGGCACATGCTACACAGCAGCTGATATTGCTACACTGTAAAAAGTTCCCACCCCCCAGGCAGGGGCTCTACCTCAGCACTAAGACGAGCTAACAACAACCAGTGCCTCTGTTGGTTGATTACATAATTGTTCCAGTCCTCCTCACAATCTTAGCTTTGCTCATGAGCAAAATATGTGGTTGGCTACTTAGAAATGTAAAGTGTTTACCACACCATACATTTTCAGCGTTCCAAGAAGCACGGGAAGATAAGATGGCATCATGTGTGTTGGCTCATGCCCTGTGAGGCTTCCTGTGGGAAAAGGATGCAGAGATGCAGAGATGGTGGCAAGCTGGGCAGTGCCCTGCCTGGGTGCTGATAGGAAAATAACAAGAGAGCCAGGCACAAGGCCACCAGCAGATTGCCAGCCGTGGCTCTGCAGGACTCTGATGGCTTCCTCTTGGTTTCTGCCATTCTCCTTGCTGACAGGGCAGGAGGGCTGCACAGAATGTGGGACTGCCCTTGCCCTGCCAAACAACTCCAGAGGCCCAGGCCAAGCCAGGACCTGTGTGGGTGAGATAGTGAGAGAGTCCTGTTGACCTGTGTGTCCTGATCTCCACTTCTGGCAGCCATGTTTCAAAACATGTGTCTCCTCTGTAGTGTGGAGCCTGCTTGGAGCAGCACGCCCTCAACAACTCTGAGCTGAACTGTGACTTGCACGGAGCTTGGCAGGCCCCATCATCTCTGAAGCTCAGCTTCAGGTCCGTAAAATTGGTTACCTCAGAGAATTTGTTAAATATTACAATATCAATGTTAATTAATATCAACACTAGTAATATTAATTAATATTAACATTACTAATTAACAATATTAATATTAATGAGTGCCTACTATGTACCACATGTTATCTCTTAGAGCTGGAGCCAACAGCATGAAAAGACAATCCACAGAAGGAGAAAATATTTTAGCCAGTTGTCCCTTAGACACAGGACTTATGTCTAGAACATATAAAAACTAAAAAATAAGTGGACCTCTCAAATTCAAAGACCCAATCCAAAACTGGGCATCTGAGATGAATACACACTTCTCAGGTGAAGAAATATAAATAGAAAACCCAAGGAAAATAAATACATGAAAAAACATTCGGCATCACTTGTCCTTCAAGAGATGCAAATTCAAACAGATGGTTACATCATGAAATCAGCTAACAGCAAATGCTATGGGGACCCTGGGGGAAAAGAAAGCCTTCTCCCTGTTAGTGGGAGTGCAGACTGGTGTAACCACTGTGGAAATCAGTGTGGAGGATTAGAGACCACGTTCCACCCAGGCATTCACCTTCTGAATATCTTCCCTGGACAATGAACAGCATGATGCCACAGGGATAGGTGCACCCATGTTTATAGCAGCGCAATTTGTAATAGCTAAATCTTAGAAACAACCCAAATGCCCATCAATCAAAGAATGGATATAGAAGATGTCTTTTTATATGATGGAGTACTGCTGAGCCATAATGCATCTCAAGACCATAATCATACGGGACATAAATCAGACTCATGTGTCAACCTCATATTGTCTTCATGGTGTGAGAAACTGAAATAAGATGCAAAATATACAACAGGTATTGTGAAATGAGAAGAATTTGTTCAAAAGGAAAGAAGAACTAGGGTGAGGGGAGAGGAAGAGAATTTTCTGTACCCGTATCTTATACTCTGAATAACTACTTTGAAGATAAAAATACTCAATGTATTAGATACTGTTATTCTCCTATTTTGTTTTGAAATTATCTTTTAGTTTTTTTCCCATAAAATAAAATAAAAAATAAGAAAAGATTGGACAGCCTCCCCCAAACAGTGATTGAACAAATAATTTACCTTCTTATAATTGTGAATTTAGTATTTGCTTCGCTCCACAGGATCAAAGATACCCAGTGATGGGAGTCGCTGCCCGGGGCCCAGGTCTCCCTGTGAGTGCCTCCTCCTGACAGGCTCCAGGGCATGCCCTGGGTGCTTGCGTCTGTCGAACTTTGGCTGTGGAGCCATGTCTGAGGACTCAGGGAGTCTGAGCACCTCTAGCGCAGGGACACAGGCCTCTGCTGACTTTCTGCACCTCCAAGAAATGTAGAAAATATCTTCATTTACTCTCTCTGGGAACTTTTTTGTAAATTCCACTCAACTTTGGACATTTTGATTAAAAATGCTATCAGTGGAACAGTTTGATATCCAAGGGAAGGTGCTGTTTGTAAGGCATTCTTCTTTCATTTTTTTCCCCCCTGACCTCCCCTCTCCTTTCCTTCCCTCCTCTCTTTCCCTCCCTTCTTTATCCCCTTTATCTCTTTCTTTCTCTCTCTTTTGAAGGTGGAGTAGAAAATCCTTGTATTTAATTTTCACTCTGAGGGGAAGTGGAAGCTGCAGAACGTATTAACCTTTCTTTCCCAAGTGAATTCACCTGCATCCTCTGGGGCTCTGTGCATGGATTTCAGATCCATTGGCACAAAATGCAGCTTCAGTGTGCATTCTAGACACAGACTGGGAGGAGGCTCAGATGAGGGGAGCTTGGCTGCCCTGCATCTGGTGACTGCAGAGACTGCAAAGTGACACAGGGCAGACTCAGTATGCAAATCCCTTGTACTTGGAGTTGTCTACTAGCAGTCCTAGCTAATTTAAACAAATGGTTATCATTCATGCATGTGAATATCATTTAGTACAATCCTACTGTATGCCTGGTACATATTAACCATTATGGGTGGACTTGCAGAATCTGTCCTGCAGACTCTCAAGGTCAGGATAGGAGAAGTGTAGGTGTGTCCGACATCAAGATGACACAACAGCTGGGGCAGGTAGGGGGACGTCGACTATGGCAGTGCAGAGAGGGTCCCTCAGTGTGGCTTTTGTTAATGCTCTGGTTTAAGTCATGGCCACTTCCTGGGGCTGCGAGGAGGATGAGGAACTGTGAATCACTGGGAGAGAGTGTCCGTGTTCTTTCTCAGCTGCTCAGTTGGTGCCCTCAGCTCCTCATTGGTGGGCTAGTGTTCTGATGCTGATCAGATGAAAAGGTCTCAGGAGCTTCTTAAGCAAGTATAGTTCGTGCAATGACAAACATCTTAAGTGGTGGTTACAGGAGAGACTTGGGAGGACAAGGACAACGAGCTTTGTGATCACAGAACCCAGTGTCAGCTTGGTAAAGAAGTCTTGATGGGCTGAGTTGGTTAGTGGTGGAATGATCTGGGTCTAGCTGTGATGTGTGTGTGTGTGTGTGTGTGTGTGTGTG
>NW_004524595.1:15089711-15103166 GCF_000260255.1 Octodon degus | reverse complement strand
TATATTATATATAAAACAAAGACTCAGAACAAAGCTCCAATGTCTCACAAAGAGAGGACCTTGGTACCTGAAGACCAGCTCTGGAAAAGCAACAGAACATTGGTTCACACTGCAGGCAGAATTCGGATGCAGCCTGCTATAGCAGAAAATATCCCCCACCCACAAGATATACGTCAGTTGCCCAGGTGACAGCTCCTGTTCCAGTTCTGGTTGCTCCTGTCTCCTACAAATGGCTATTCATTGTGATGCGTAGCTGGTTACTATGATGTGTATTATAAGAATAAATCCCCAACTGACAAGCCCTTCTGCCTCTGTACTTCCTGCTTGCTAATCCCATATAAGCCCCAGACCACCAGAGAGCAGGGCTTGACATTGTGAGGAACAATTGATTCCGAGTCAGTGTCTCTCTAATGTTAAACCTGCCTCCAATTAATTCCTAGTGTCCTTTTGGTGTTTCTGCTTACCATTGCACTATGGCCAATGGATTTCACAGTGGAGGATTTGTGGCTGATTGAATGTTTCAGAGACTAAATATTCAAGGTTAAAGATTCCACCAAAGGGGTGGATCTATATCTGACATTGAACACATTTTTTTTTTTCAAAAAAATTTTACAGAGTTCTTAGAACATGGAGACTCTAGGAAGAAAAAGTCAGAGTTTTATTGCTTCTTGGGGTTGAAATAAAACTGGGTACAGAGACCCCAGAATAATAGGCAAAATGACTTGTTACAGTCGATTGACAAAGGTCAGTGGTGGGAAATGATGTGTTGCAACAATATTTCATCTGAATATTGATCAGAGGAGCTACTTCATAGCAACAGTGATTCACATGGACACAGACAGGTTCAGACTATGTGACCCATTCCCTACCTGTGCCCAGACTTCACTGAAGAACAACTTCATGCAGACTGATGATTTGGGAGGCTTTGATTTCATCCCCAATATGACTCTCCATTTCTTAATACTAAATATTTCGACTGAAGTTCAGCCTAGAATATTTACTGACATTTGAAAAGTGCTGGAAAAGGAGGCAAGCTGCACCTTATAGATTATTTTATTTTCTAGATTTATGAATAAAAGAACATGAATTTGAAGTTTGGCTGCAAATTAGTTGATCAATATAGTGAGTAAAAAGACAAATAGACAATGGAATAAAGTAAAAATATGTCCTATTAAATTGTTTTCAGAGGTCATACTAGATAGTAATTGATGTAAGAGATGCAGTCATAGCAAGTGTTTCTGAAGGACTGAAGGTGGGGTCCTGGAGGAAGGGTGTTGGTTGGTAACGCAAAGGAATGATTGGTGTTTTTGGTTTAAAAGTGAAAAGAAAAAAATGTATAATTCCAGGAATGATTATTGTTTACTATCCATACTGCTTATCACTTTAGTTTTTCACCATTTAATGAAATTACTATTCCTCCAGAAAAAAAAAAAATTAGAAGAAGAAAAGAAACTGAAGTTCAGGGCAGAAAGTTGTAGAGGCACAGGAAGTGTGGAGCAGAAAAACAATGCTTATCAGCTTTGATTTGGAGTGGAATAAGATAGTCAAAACACTGAGCCTGTGAGCCATTTACACAGCAAACACCACTACACTTTGCTGTCTCTGTTTACCTTCCCGGCCTGCATCCAATATCGATTCTAGCATCCAGAGGAGGCTCAAGTGGAAACCAACTCATTTCAGCCTAGAAGTGGGTGAAGTCAAGAATTCCCAAGGACCACTGCAATTGCCAAATGCCTACGTAGGTCCAGTCTCCAAATTCTTGTTTCAGAGAGTTTTCGAATATGTGAACACTTCAAGTTCATTGGAAGGGTAACAGAAGAAGTCAAAGGCAAGTGAGAGTCAATTTGATAGCATTGCCTTGGAAAAGTTGGCTGCTTGGTGTCCACGAGAGAAATGGATATGCTGTCTTCTGGGTCCATTCCCATGAGACAGCCACCTGCGCAAACATCACGTGATACTTCTCCGTAAGGCTGCTGCGCTTGCAGGGCGTGGCCATTCTCTGCTGGAAGATGGAGGAAATATGAGACTTCGAGCAGATGTCTGAGCATTGGCAGCCATTAAATTCGTTTCTGCTTCAAGTGAAATAATTCCTTTGGAAGAGAAGGTGATTGTTCTCAGTTCAGTCAATCATCAGCTAAGCCATTGTCCATCTGCTGACTTCAAATTTATTGATTTCTTCTGGGAACTAAGAAAATACAAAAATAAAAATGAGAGGGAACGGAGAGACCAGAATGAATTTCATATGCTGCCAACTACGAACGATACCATCTGATTTTATGAATAATGAATAGATCGGCTTTCACTTGGACTCAGTTTTCTGGGCTGCTACCAACTTCTTCAGGAAACTGCCATTAACTTATATGCTGGTTGCCTCTCAGGACACATTGAGAAATATAATAGGAAGCCTAGCTGGTGTCTGAAATCATTTTTAGTGTGAAAGGAGTCCCATAGTTCATGATTTTTTTTAAGTTTGTTTTTACCCTTGTAAAACTGTCCGAGTCCAGAGGAGTGCTGGAGCTTCTCTCAAAAAAGCATGCGCTGATTGAGACCAGCTAACTTAGCCATGTGCAGCTAAGTCTTTCTACCTAATCTCTCCAGCTGCAGTTCCTCCCTGCATTACCAGCAGAGGAGTAGATTAGGAAGACAGTGAGCAGGAGCTTGACTCTTGGCATGCCAGATAATAGCTGCTGGAGCATCTTGTCAGAAGTTATACAATCTGCTTACAGAATTACTTGAAAATTAAATAAATGGATAAGAAGGTACATCATTAAAATGTAAAGCTAACAATATTATATTCATTAAATCCAACTCTTTTACATATTTATACTAGTTGTGTTAAAATTCATAGCTGCAAATGGTTTACGGAGCATAAGGTATTATGAACCCAGCGTATTATCAGATTGCAGTGCTGAAGACCCAACCCCAATGTGATGATTTTAGGAACTGTGGCCTTTAGGGAGGCATCAAGTCTAGTGGGGAGGAAGACCCCGTGAAAGAGACAAAAGAGGCTCTAGAAAACTCTCTTGACCTTTTCTGAGAAGTGAAGGTCCAAGTAAGTGTTGGCAGTCTACAATCCAGTACCGGGTCTTCATAAGTACTGACCTCATCCTCCAAAAGTGTGAAAATAAATGTGTGCTGGTGACAAGCAGCAGCCTGTGGTCATGTGTTGCAGCAGCCTGAACTGAGGAAGGCAGGAGGAATGAAGGAAGTGTTGGGAAAGAGAAGGCACCACTTGGGGAAGACAGGCAAGTTTCCTCACTTTAGAATGCACTAAGCAAGTCCAGAAAAATCTGTTACCCCACCATCTCTCTTCTCTTTCCCTTGGAAGTAAGGGAGAGTTGAATGGTGAGTACCATGACATGGAAGAACCAGGGCAGTGTCATGTGAGGACAGGGCTGTGCCTGAAATACCACCAGTCAGGAGTGAGAGACTAGTCCTCACCATCAGCCCATTGTTTTCCAGCCAGTCAGAATCGGCAGAGAGAAATCTACTGGATTTCACAGAATTGGTCCTTCAGTTCCAGACTATAAATGCATATTCATAAACAAGTAAGTCTTGCAACTGAAATTTTGAGTAGCATTTAAAAACTTAAACTTGCCTATGTGTAATTGTACTGTTTTTATTTGAAGGAAGGACCATTTTAGTGACTATGAATGCTGTTGACTCGAGTTCTTCTGCAGCACTATTTTTCCCTGAAAGCACAACCTACTTTACAGACAATGTCTCATTAATTCTCAAAAGACAAAAAAAAAAAAAAAACAAAAAAAAAACAAAAAAACAAAACCATCTCTTGTGATCATGTTTGTCCCAAGTGCCCTCTAGGAGAAAGGAGATTGAAACCATTTATAAGACCATGAAAAATTCAAAGAATTTCAAAGATGAGAATAGGAAGAACTTATGTCTTCCAATTGGCAGGGAAAAAAATATCTCCAGGGTCTCTTCAGGAACAGAATTCACCAGCTTGACCTTCCTGGGAGAGATTTATGTTTGCAGAATGACTGAGCACCAAGAACACCTCAAGGACTCCTGTGAACAGGGACTGAGCTCGTTTCCAAAGCAAATGAAATTTGTTGGTTTCTGTCTTATGCATATCATTAGAGCCAGAGAATGATGGGAAGCCAGGGCTTTTATTTGCTTCGTGAAATGTTATTAAATCCATATTGTAAATGATGTCAAAGAAATTTATAGGGAAGACAGTAAAAAAAGAGAATTGCAATCACATGAGTAGTATTTTCTGTTTATTATCCCCATCATTCTCAAATGAATTAAAAAAAATATGCAATCTTCAAGATTAAGGGGAAGAATTGTGGAAGCACGGTTGGAAGTGACTTATCATTGGTGCAAGGTCACCTCTGAAGGGAGGTTGTCCTACTTCGAGTGAGTGAATACACAATGGCTACATCACCATTCCACTTCTAGGCTAGAAACTTCTTATACTGAGACAAAATCTGTCTCTGTAACTTTCCTCCATTTGCCCTAAATTCCTCCCCTACACAATTTGTTTTTGAAAATTACAGCCTTTCAATAAGTTAAAAAGAGAGGCTTTATCCTTTATCAGTCTTTTTCTCTTCCCGGGAATTTGAAGGGCAATCACACGTTGCTTCTCTCCGTGCGTCAGCTGGCTATGCTGTTATGTATTTGCTGGAGTTGAAAGTCTGTTTTAACCTGCGGACGACACATCTAGCTTTGCTGCACTCCACAAGAGCAGGCTGTCAGAACTGAGCCCACTCAGTCGACAGCGTGAGATGTCTTTACTTCAGTCACACCACTGGGTTGCTCTTTTGTCCTGGGTCTCACTTTCTTAGGGGAACTGATGTAATTATAGCTCTCCAGTGTCCCCCTGGGGGCCATTAGTGGAATGGTCATGCAGGTTATAGACCCCAAATCTAGTCCACATTCCCACATTGATGTTTGCAGTCCAGTCAATAGTGAACTTCACCCTCACTTCTTAGATGATGGCAATTGAAAGTGACATTGAAACAGTCAGTGATGCTGTGGACCAGTTTGGACTGAACAATAACTAAGTGCCCAGGGACTGACTTGCCTATTAGATTTTTAGTTCTGAAAACAAACAAACAAAAACCAAAATACCTACAAAAACAAATACAAAAACTGTCCTTTATAAGGCACTGGTTGAGCAGCTGGGACCAAGAACTCCAGCTTAGTGTATCCATCTGCAGCCAAGCACCAGCCTCTGAGGCGCCCTCTTTTGTCCCCTTGAAGTCAGCTGTGGCCCAGAGACAACCCTGCGGTGGACTGACTGCTCCACACTGTGATCTTGAATGCACATAGTATTTTTAGTGTAATATGCTATTTTCGGCTAGCATAAATCTTTAAGTGATTAGTGGTTAGGATTACTTTGCACACTTAGATATTTCATGTTAAACAAGCAACCTATTTTCTAGAAAGAATACAGAAGTAAAATTCTAAATGCAGAGCATGAGCCCATAACTCTGCAGTAGTGCTTTCAAATAAGAGCATCTTTTTTTGAGCTACAAATTCTGAGCCAGCACATACTGTGCAGCCACGGCAGGAGCACATTTTGGTGAGTGTGACCACGGGCTCAGTCATGAAATCAGCGCTTCTGTCAGGCTCGGAAGTTCCTTTCCATCTCTAGCCAGTCAGTCCTGATGTCCCCAGTCACAGGGTCCAGCTGAAAACCAATTTAGACTAAGTTTGTCTTTTAGATTAGATTTTGTTTGATTAGATTTGGAGAACATTTGTCTTTTCTAGAGTTTTATATATGGAACCACAGGGTTTGCATTCTTTAATACCTGGCTTTGCTCAGCCAGCATGACTTTGATAGCTGTCCATGTTGTTACATAGATAAATAGGCCTTTTCTTCCTGGCTCGTGGTATTCACTTCAGGGATATTTAAAAATCTGTCTATCGGGTCATCTGTTGATAGATATTTGAGTTTTGAAATCTTTGCTACTCATGCCATAAAAATATATTATAAATCTTTGTGTAGATGTATTTTTATTTCTTTTGGGTAAATACCTGGGAATGGTATTACTATTATAGTAAATGTTATAAACTTCATAAGAAACTGTCAAATTCTGTTCCAATGTGATTCTAGTATTCTTTTATGCTTGTATTATTTGTATTGTTTTTATATATAGCATGCTTTTTGTTATCTATGTATATCTATAAATTTCATGGTTATAGATAAACAGATATAAAGACAGATATAAGTGACACATGAACTATATAGGCAAAGGTATATATGACACATATGTAAGCATACATGTTATGGTTTGTGTCTAATTGTCCCCCCCAAAGCCTCATGCAGTCGTGGGGCGGAGACTTCTAGAGTTTGAGATTAACTCATGATCCACTGGGATTATGGGTGTGAGTACTATTGGTATTATGGGTGTGAGCGCTACACCCAGCCTAGGGCAGATAGCCTGTAACATAAGGGAGAGAGACAGACTTCTTCTCTGTTGCCCTTTGTTGCTGCTGCTCCTCCATTTTGCTCTTCTGTTCTTTTCCGCTGACATGAAAGTTTGCTCTCTGCCATATGCTGCTCTGCCTTGGAGCCAGCTTGATATGGACTGAAACTTCCAGTAACTCTGAGCTAAATAAATCTTTCTTTCATTTTGGGTGTCAGGTATTTTGTCCCAGCAATGAAAGAGAAGAGTAACTAAGACAATACACAGATGAACTTACATAAATATATAAAACTTTAAAGCAGAATATGGCCTATCTTTCCATTTTCCATTTTTTTGAAGAACAGAAATTTAAGCTTGCTAAGTTCTATCTAAAATATTGTTGTCTGCTCCCAAATTGAAAGCATTATGTCTTTTTCTAACCAGTAGAATTGAGTGTGTAAGTTTATGACTTATTTAGGGACAATTTTTTTTTCTTAAATGTATTTGTTTGTTACAGGGTCTCACTACCCAGGCTCAGACTCGTGGTGATCCTCCTGTTTTTAGCCTCCCCAGTGCTGGGATTACAGGCATGCTCCACTATGCTCGGACTCTGGCCAGCTCAGCCTTCTTGGGAGGAGGGGCTGGTAGGGCATGAGGTGCAGGGGATTGATCTGTGGTCCCTGTGCTTGCCTAAGCTTACCTAAGCAGACATTTTAGTGTGCTGAGCTATCTTGCCAGCTCCTTGGAGATAATTTTTTTTTTTTCTATGCTATTGTAACTGAATCTTTCCTATGCTACAGTCTGAGTCCTTTTGGTGGGAGGAGGCTACAAAGTTTGAAGCTAACACAACAGCATGCAGCAAGCAGTGGGAAGTGACTGAATGTACATTTAATAGAAAAAAATAAAAGGAAAAGTCCCCTGTTTGTCAGGGAGTGGTTCCACAACATGGACAGCATAGGTGCTTGAGTCCATTGGCCTTTTGTACAATTTTTGGAACCAGTGAACATGACAGAAAGCAGGGATGCCCCTGGTTGTCTTTGATGTCTGGAAACCAAGTGGCTTTGTTTGTATTTCAGTTCCATCACGGCCTCTCACGTTTGTTGAAGCTCTGCTCTTTGTCCCTTGCATTCCTTATACCACGATATTCAGTTTGTTTAAGTTAGTTATTATGGCTTTCTGGTGTGTTCATTCACTTAAGCCCTGACACTGAGTTTTACTTTAGCTCAACTATTCAGTACCCGTGTCCTATCTGTCTTTTCTCTCCTTGCTTCAATGTCAAATAAGAACTGAAGTTTAATTTTAAATATGTGGGCATTTATTTATTCGAGAATCCTTCTTGAATAGCGTTGGTGAGAAGAGCACCCTTCCTGTACTGAATCATCTTGGCTCAATTGTTGACTTTGAGCTGAGTGTGTGTGTGTATGTGTTGTACCGAGATTCTCTTCTGCTTCACTGTCTATCCTTGTACCAGCAGCACTCTTGTGATTTTTGTGTTTTGAAATGAAGCAATGTTTATTTTGGATTTCAAGTTCTTTGCATTTCTCTACAAATTTTAGAATGAACTTTACATTTGTTCAAACACACTAGCTGAAATTTTCCTTGAGATTTTGCTGCAAATAGATTAATTTGAGTAGAATCGAAAGAATACTTTTAAAGTTCAGTTTTCTGATCCATGAGTATCTATCAGCTATATTTTACAGTTGTGTTTGTGTGCATTGTACATGTTTTGTAGAATCTCTATACCTTTAGATTCTTATTCCTATCACAAATAGTTAATAACATTTTATCTGAGAGTTACTTGTTTAGATTAGCCCCAAAAGATTGTGCATTTTTGTCTTTTTAAGTTACATTGATTCTGGTTTATAGGTTGGGAGACGACTCTGTTGTGCCCGGGGTGTCCCCCTACTGCACTGCTTCACAGCCTACTGTATCATACACAGCACCAATGACAAAGGAACAAAGTATAAAAGGGAACACATTTTCTTTGTAAGAAGGAAGCAGAGCACAGAAAGCTGCCAGGTGAAATGTAGGGAGGGGGCTTTGGCAAGGCAAATAGCTGTAGGTGTTTGCCTTGAGTTTTTGTTAATTTTTTTTTTTTTTATCATGTTTGTGGAACACTTCTTCCCGGGCCAGTGTCTGAAACTTGTCACGACCTAATTTGTGCTGTGGATGTAATAGGTGGTTCGTGGGCCCCAAGATGCTAAGCCCTGTGCACTCCCCTGTGCGCATTGCAAAATTGGGCCTCTTTTCCTCACCAGAGCCTGATCTCTGGAACTTCTGGGTTGACTGGGAGGGGTCAACATTTTTGGAGTTCAGGTGTTTTGAAGTCACATTGTTTCGGATTTTGTTTTTCTGAAAAGCATTTTGTTTTATTTTTTACTGGCAATTTCAGTTTCAGTATAATTGTAGGCTGAGAACCATTGCTTTGCCTTTAAAATATTTTAAGCTTTCAATGGATTAAACTACTGATCCATTGCCCCTTGGTTTGTGTAGTTTCTGATGAGTAGTTTATAATTTTTTCTGTGTCTTTGTATTTAGTATATCTTTAACATTAACTCACTTAAAGACTTTGTTTTTTTAAACCTGGATTTCAGCAATCTAATTGTGATGTTCCTTCACGTGGTTTTTGTTTGTACTTACCTTGCTTGGGTTTCATGGGCTTTTTTGGTTCTATGGGATTATGATTTTTCATGACATTTGAAAAAATGATTAGCCATTACTCATTTAAGCACCTTTTCTTTCCCTTTTTCTATACTTCAATTATATCTGTGATAGATGATGATATTATTTCACAAACCAATAAGCTGTTATTTTTTTCTTCAAATCAAAATCAGTGCTATATTTTTCTTTCTATGCATTATTTTCATATAATTTCTATGGTTATTCCTTTAAGCTCAACGATATTTCCTTCTGCTATTTTATTCTTTTGTTAAGTTCATCTGGATTAATTTTGTATATTTTTATTGTTTAATGCTAGAAATTCTATTTTTAAAATTCTCCTATTTCTTCCCTTTTAGGCTCATTGTTCCTCTATGTCTGAATCTTATTCTCTAAATTAGGCAGACTTTCTCATGGTTATGCTATTTTTCTTTTTTTTTAAATTTTATTTTTTTGTATTTTTATTTGTTTGTGTGTGTGTGTGTGTGGCCAGCTCAGCCCACCAGGGGGCGGGGCTGGCTGGCATGTGGTGCTGGGGGATCGAACCGCGGTCCCTGATGCTTGCTAATTGTTCTAAGTAGGTGCTTTAGACCACTGAGCCATCTCTCCAGGCCCGGTTATGCTATTTTTCTAGGTGATGGTGGGCTTCCAAAAATGTTCTGTAATTTAAAATGACTTTTGGATAAGGCAAATGCCACACTGTTGGGTGGCATGATTCTTTTTTATTTCTTATACAAACTATTGGATTTTGACCTTTCCCATCAGAAGATTATTTTCCGGCTGAGTCTTGTTTTCCAAACTTCAGCATGCTTAGATGGCATTTGTGCAAGAAAAATATAGCTCTTCTGTTAAGGAGTGACTCCATAGTGTGTCCTGAAAATGCTGGGTGGTCATTGAGGATTTGCTCCTATGCTTGATTAGAGTTTCTCAGTCACTCATGCACTGGAGACTGACACAAGAGCTTTCCAAGTTTGAGAACAAAAGGGGAAGACAAAAAATAAAAATGTCTGAGAGTGCAGCTCCGTTGTGCAGCAACCCTGGAATGCCCGGTCTACCCTCTGCCACGGTTGGCTCGACTCATACCTATGTCTATCTTGAAAACTTCTCTGCTTGTAGCTGTCCATCTGTGCTCCTCTTGGCCTTGGGTTCTTCAGTCTGCATGCAGACAGTTGAACATCCATCAGAGATTCAAGAATTTTGGGGGTCCTATTACACACGTGCACATGTGTGCAGTCCCTGTCATCTGTAGGGAACATGTCATGATGTTCCATAGATTCTCGAGACCCTGCTTAGTATATGTCTCTCTGTTTGTTGTTTGTCCCACATGTATATGCCTATGAAAAGATTAGTTTACAAATAAACTATAACAAGGGATTAACAACAGTAACTAATAATAAAATAGAGCAGTTATCAAAATGTATTATAGTAAAATCTGTGTGGATGTAGTCTTAAAATATTTTATTGTACTGAGCATGTGTTTTTAGTTGGGTTGCAGTGTGAGATGTTTCTAGTCCTTGTGGACACCTGGTAGATGTGCAGAACAAATCTTAATATCTTTCTATTTTGCCCTCCTCACTTTCCCTCCATCTTTTCGTGTTCCTCCCTTGGCAAAAGATCTCTCTTTTTCCTATTACTGTATATAGCACACATACTTATATACTATTGCACTTGCAATTGTCTAATTGGAAAATAGCTGAATGCTGTGATTACAAAGAGATGGGGAATAATATTCTTGCCTGTGTATCATAATATCCTCTCAGAACAGTTTCTATCTTGATCATTTTCTGTTTATATTAATCAAATCTGTAAAGATTTCTTATTCTTTTCAATTGTTGTGTACTTATTTTTTTGGGGTCAGTATTTTATAGTGAATGTCTTCAATATAGTAATAGTTAAAAATCAAGTTCTTGAAACTTGATGAGTAGAGACTCATAATTTGAAGAACAGTGTGGAATAACGACCATGACGATGTATCATTGATGTCAGAATGAGGGATTCTCTGAACTAGTGATCTGGTTTCTCATTCTTCTCAAAGTGGATATGGTAATTTCATCTATTTCATTTCTTCTGTCTTTAAATTTGTTATAGCATATGTAAGCATCATTTTAAAAATACAGGAAGGCAATTTTCAAAAAATCCACTGAGGGTCAAAAGTAAAACGGTTCCATTGGAAAGTTAAGTGTTTTCTGAGAGCCATTTTTTGCTCTCTATGCCCAGGTCACTAGCTCTTGGTTTTTATTCATTCCATGTGCCTGGTAAACATTTAAGATGGGAAGGAGAATGAATCAAAAACTTTTGACGAAGTAAGAAAAATTCAGCCTCTAGGGGCATAGCAGAGCTTGTCACTATTTGCATTTTTCTCCAGAGATTCAGAAAAATCTAAATGATACAAACTTTTCTCATTTCTTTTCACCCAGGTGTGGTTGATATATGCTGGCAACCCCGTAACTCTATGGCTTTCTGGGGATATTACTACCCAAGGAAAGCATTCCCCATGGGATGGGCATCCAGGCAATGTGGAGGACTATGACCTGGTAATTTGCTGCTTCTTTAAATACTGAAGGCTCTTTCAGAGGGATTTTTTTTTTTTTTTGGTGGAACCGGGGATTGAACTCAGGCCCTTGTGCTTGCCAGGGAAGCACTTATTCTACTGAGCCATCTCCCGGCCCCTGAAGGCTCTTTCAAATCCCTAGTCCTACACCATCTGCAACCTGAAGCCTGCACAGTGCTTCCTTGTCCTAGAATGTCCCCTTCTCTGCACCAGAGAAAGTCATCATTCAAATGTAGTTCAAATGCTTGTCTCTGGAGACCTCTCTTGTTCTTTGAAGCAACTGTGCTTGCTACTTTTCCTTTGTGTTCTATGTGCTCGATACAGTGGTAAACTTATAAATGGGGGTTGTTTTTATTCTGATCACACAAGTTTTAAGTGTGCGTATATATGTATGTATAGGATATGCATATATGTTTAATAAAGACATTTAATCCTTATGGTTTATCATAATTATAATTCAGAGCCTAATGGTTAGGCATATATATATATATATATATATATTCTTAATATATAGAATCATTCTTAAAAGAATCTGTACTTTCCTCTATTCTTTGCCAACAAAGGGCCTTAAATATTCACCAGGGTGTTTATCTCTCACCTTATGATATGATAGATTGCAGAGCTGCTTCCCTGTTCTACACTAAGAAGAAAGAGTAGTCAGTCCCCAATTACTTTTGGCTTGCGTTAGCCTACACCTTCACAATTGACATATAATCCGCTCAGTTACTGAGACTAAACACCCTTTCTCCATGCAGTCACAGGTAATCACTCCTGTGTTCCAGAAAGCAGAGAGAATGTGACTCTTGGTTTAAGGCAGAATTTCCTCAGTTGGGTCTGCGGCATCCTTAAAGAACAGTTCCACTCTCGGGGCCTTGCACCGGCATCATCGTTCGTGCTGCTCTAACCTGTCCCGGCTGCACTTGGGACGCGCTGAGATGCTTCCTTGATGTGCTGTTGCCATTTAAGGCACAGAGCTTAATTAGACAGGTGCCTTTACCATTAAGAGTGAAAGATATACAGCAACACACACACACACACACACACACACACACACACACACACAAGGAAGGAGTATTTCAGATTGGAGAAAAGTACATTCTATCGACACTGACATCTGCTGACATTAACTACCTTACCCAATTTTGATAAAAACTTTGGGACGCAATTGTGTCTGCTACAGTTTGGTTGTGTTCAGGTGTGAATTTCAGATATTCTCCAAGTAGGAGGCTTATACAAGATGTACTTATTTATTCCCTAGTGAAAAGAAGGCAGGAAGTACCTACTCAAGGATACAGTCAGAAAAGAGGCAGAGTTCCCTGGCTTTTCTCCAGGCAAAGTTTAGATTATGACCTGGTGTCAGGCAGACCCATAACAGATGTTTGAGCTTAGAAGACAAAGAGAAGAAAAAAAAATCATTCTTTTAAGGAGACAAGTGGGTATCTCATGCAATGCTTGTATTTTGGCTGGAAATTAGCAGTCTTTACAAGGGAGGCTTTGTTGTGGACTGCAGGATCAATCTAACTCGAGCTAAGGAGTATTGTGGTGATGTACAGACTGAGAAGACCTGAATCCTGGACAGCAGGATCATTTACTAATGGCAAGACTTGATGCAAAGCACGTACCTCTGTGCAGGCTTGCATTCTTTTTTTTATTTCATACCATTTATTTTTTTTTGAAGTTTTATTGATAAACAGATAGCAATGAGACAGTTTCAAATCAAATCGGAAGTACAGTTTCAACAAAGAATACACTGCATATATTCTTCTTAGTGGTTAATTGCTGTACAAGATGTGGACTTGTGATCCTATTTACAAACACCATTAGAACAAATCATTCTATTCATTAAGAGAATGCAACTATATATCTATCCTAACC
>NW_004524595.1:15070099-15083981 GCF_000260255.1 Octodon degus | reverse complement strand
TTTTTTTTTTTTTCGGAACCATGGATTGAACTCAGGCCCTTGAGCTTGCCAGGCAAGCACTTATTCTACTGAGCCATCTCCCTGGCCCCCCTACTAGACATTTTTAAAAGAGAATAAAAATTAGAAATGATATGGAATTTTATTAACCTTGTTATCCTATATATATATTTTTTTTTTCTCTTCCTTTTTTCTGTCTTTTCTCCTTTCTCTCATACCAGTTAATCTTTCCTTTTGAGCAATTTCTTTCCCTTTCACAATATCTGTTGTACCTTTTGGATTTTGTTTACTCTTTCAAGTTCTTCTTATAGTAAGACAATATAATATTTACACTATTGTGTCTGGTTTATTTCACTTATGAATATAGCCTTTAGTTGCCTCCATTTACCTATAAAAGCCTTGAGTTTATCTTTCTTTACAGCTGAGCAATACTCCACTGTATAAAAATCTCACATTTTTTTAAATCCAGTCCTCAGGTGATGGGCATTTGAGTTGTTTTCAAGACTTAGCTATGAGAAATTGTGCTACTATTAACAGACATTTCTGACAAAGTAGGTTCAATTCCAGCCGTTCTGCGGGGAGCACAACCTTGCCAGATAGTTTGTCCCACAAAAGTCTGCACATGAAAGACTGGTCCCCAGTGTCAGGTGTTGAGTTGGGCTGGATCTCTAAGAGCTGAGGCCTCCTGGGATAATTGAGTCCTGTGTGTGCCTACTCTGGAGACTCATTCCTATCCCTATGGATGAGGGCCGGGGGTCCCAGGCCCAGCTCCTGAGGGGCCGGTGGTGGCAGCTCAAGCTCGGCATCTTGCTTCCTTCTCTTGCCACACACACTCACTCCCTTCTCTCCTCCACACAGCCACATCCACCCTTGCTGCTCGCTGGCACCCAGGCATTCGGTTTCCTACCTCTCCAGTCTTGCTTCAGTAAGCCTCTTTACCTTTTGCATTACCCAGTGTTCTGGAACAGCAGCACAAAATAGAGGAAGACAGAAAGAAATTGAGGTGTAGAAAGGAGTAACAGGTAATTCCTAAGACGATGGCTTGTCACATCCTGGCCCTGCTGCTTTCTGGTTTTGCCTGCCTGTATATGTTCTTGGGTGTTTCTGAGCTTTGGGTTTTTCCCTTGTAAAATGGGACCAATAATACCTATCGCCAAGTCCTTGTGAGAGTAAAAAGCACCTAGTGGCGTGCCTGGAAGTCACAGGTCATTCCACATGTGATGTTTGTGATTGCTCAGGCCAGGCCAGTGCTGCTTCAGGACACCCAGAACTCCTAATTGAAATCTTTTTTCTTTTTTCTTTTTTTTGTATTTTAGGGAAGGATCTACAGGGTGTTCAGGGTCTCACTACTAGATCGGACTCAAGTGATCTCCCTGTTTATAGCCTCCCAAGAGCTGGGATTACATGCTTGGGCCACCACACCCAGTCTCAATCACCTTCTCAGCATGCCCCTGGAGCCTGCACCTGCTTGCAGGCACTTTAATCTGCTGAGCTATTTGGCTGTCCCTTCCTGATTGAAATCTGATACTTTCTCTACTTTACCACAGTGTCTTTCCCAGCCTGGCACTGGCCTCAGGGGAATGTCACCCCAGCCATTCCTCTCTGTCTGACTGGAGGCAGGGAGCAATCTGAATCCTGCCTGGCTCTTGAATGCTGAAATATAGTGCGAGCTCTTGTAAAGGTAAAAGGAGATGGAGCATAAACAATTTACTTTCCCTCAAATTACAGATGGAGAGATTGAGGTCCGGAGAGGGGAAGGACTTGCTAAGAAGCCAAAGTTTCTCTTTTTTTTTCACGGTGATTTGTTTTTATAAAAACCTCTCTTGGTTGCAGCAAAGCAATAGGTTTTATGGATTTGTTTGTTCTGCCCTGTCTGGTCTTATACGTGAGGGGCAACGTTTAGCAGGGAGTCTGATTACGGCTGTCTGCAGTAGCCAGCCGAGCTAGAGCTCTAGTATACTCTTAATAGCAGCTTTATAACTCTGCTTGTGGAAGGCTGTCTTCGCCTGCATGCCACTAATTAAATAAATTACTCCAGCTCACAAAGATAAAATGGGTCAGTGAATATTGTAGTACATTGAAGGAGATAAAGCATTGCTCAAATGCTTTGTATAAAATGTCTTTGTTCTTATCAGTGCTTCTAGCTTGATTGTTATAATTCTCAGCAGATTTCCAAAAATGAATTATCCTTTGAAATCATTGTAATCTATCAGCCAGATAACTAGCCTCTGTTGGGGTGAGGGCAGAAGAGATGGCAGCCTCTAAGAGAGGTGCTGCTGGAAGAATTTTTATGCTGTAGTCCAGAATAAGACTTTAAGGATCTCTAATACACTCTGACTTTAAATGAAGCCCAGGAAAAGGGAAAAACCAGCTCCAGGTTATGTAAGCAGAGGATGACAGGCCAGGATCCAAGTCTTTAAGTTTGGAGGCAATGTATGCAACTTCGACTTCCTTGCAGTTTGCTTTGGCTTTTTCGAATCCTTGAGATGTAGAGAATTAAGTAGACCATTTCCCAGCAGTTTAAATTCAGATGAATGAGGCTATCAACAAGAAATAAGTGCACATAAAGAAAAGAAATCTGAGCAGTGAACGCGTGTTAAGCAATATATGAGCTCAGTGGTTAGCTGCTCAAAAGCCTGTCTTTGGATCCTTGTGAGCGTGGCTACATCCTGAGTACCTACGTGAGTTACAGACCAATCAACTAAAAAATTCTACAGTGTGCTGAGCCTCTCTATGTCTTGGGTAATAGCCATCTTCTTGACTTCTCAGGCAAGATAGAGAGAAGACATTGGCCTGACTGCTTGTCTGCAGTGGGACTCCAGGGCATGGGTCAGAGTCAATGACCTATTTCTGATTTTCCAGGCTGAGAGGTTAAAATCCTCTGGCCCAGAGTTCCTTTCCCTAAACACAATCCCTAGAAAGAGTGCAACAGGTTTTATTGTGATTTGACTTCGTAGTTTGCATACACCCTGTTTGGGTGTTAAGAATATTGGGGATTTCTCCTTTGTGAGACAAACTCTGGTCAGGGACAGTGGTTCAGTCAAGTTGAAATGGTGCTGGGGTGTGAAAAGCAGTATGGAGTTTCCTCAAAAGACTGAAGCTTAGAATTATCATGTGATGCATCTGCACGATATCGTAAGGAAACAGCATCAGCATGCAGAAGAGATGCCTGCAAGCCCACATTCACCATGGCTCCGTTCTCAAGGACCATGCCTTGGACTCGTCCTACTTGGCTGCCAGCTGATGAGCAGGTAAAGAAGATGTGCTGATGTGCACAGTGGGTATTGTTCACCCGGAAGTGAGAGGAGGCAGGGCACTTGCTGAGCAATGTGTGGCACTGGATGACATTCTGTTAAGCCAAGAAGTCAGACACAGAAAGACACATAGAGGAGGATCACATGTTTTCTCTCTCAGTGGAACATTATGAATAGCAAGGTGTGGTGGCACGTGCTTATGTAAGCAGTTGTCTGGGAGTCCGAGGCAGAAGGATCACAAATTCAGATTTAGTTCCTGCATTTTTAGCAACTCAGCAAAACCCTGTCTGTTTCAAACCTAAAAAGTGCTTGAGATGTACCTCAATAGGAAGTTTATATTTGTAATCCCATGGAAAAGTAATTGAAATTCTAGTGAGTTTACACCCCAGGCCCACCACCACCACCACCACCACCACCACCACCACCACCACCAATAACCATGACTCAACCCCCCAAAAATAAACCCAAAACAAACCCTGAAAATAGACAAGATACTATTAGGGGACCAGAAGGGGACAGGATGGGGTAGGGTGAGGGAGGGTGAGAGAGGCTTCAGGGAGGGTGATTGTGGCCAGCATGGGGTGACACCAGTATGAACAGCAGGGCGGAGGTTCAGGGCTGGTTGACTGTGCCTGTGGGCAGGTGATACTTCCAGGCAAAGTCCTCAGCAGAGACGCCCAGCAGCAGGGAAGAAGGCCTTGGGACCCTGCTGCCAGTTAGGCTCAGTTGTGGGCCTTCATCTTTTCTTTTAGGAAAAAAATAAAACAAGATTTCAAAATAAAATAATATGAGGACGGCAATAGTTAGTACACTGGGTCATGTTCTATTAGAAGTAGTTGTCAGATGTTGTGGCACATGCCTGTAATCTCAGCACTCAGGCGGCTGAGGCAGGAGGATCAAATGTGGTTTGAGATCACCCTGGGCTACAAAATGAGCTTAAGGCCAGCCTGAACTGCATAGCGAGACTATATCAAAAATATCAAATAAATAAATAAAAGATGAAGAAAATAGAAGTACTTACTCAGAGTACAAGACACAAACAAGATTTGCTCTACAAAGAAGAAACAGACAATAGCACAAAACTTTCCTTTTAATAAGCTAAGAGAAATTAGTAGCCCAAATGAAACAAATTAGTGTACATATTAAAATGTTTTTTAGACAATAATTTGGGGATTTATGAACTTTTATGTATTTCCTGTGAAAAATTTTTTATTTTGTGCCCTCTGTCTCTGTCTCTGTCTCTGTCTCTGCCTCTATTTCTGTCTGTCTCTCTCTCTCTCCTCCGTATTCCTCAAAAAATTTAAAATAGCAATCCCACAGGACCTACATATCTCCCTTCTAGGTGTTTCTCAAGAGCTAAGATCAGCTCCCTATAGCAGCACAGTTTATGCTATTTATACTTTTGAAACAGTATATATGTCCATCTAAAGATGAATGGATAAGGATAATGTAGCACTCTGCCATAAACAAATGTAGATGAGGTATAGAGATCCCTTCCTGGTCCTTGTCACAGTTAGGAAGTTTCTGCTTGTGATCCCATGGGAAAGTTATTGAAATTCTAGTGAGTTAATTCTAACCTACCATTTCCAGTACAACCCACAGCATAAATAAAGCACAATAAAATATGCAAAATGCTGGGGAATCAAGGGGGGGCTTAGATCTAGTTACAAAGATGACTATCAGGAACCAAGGCCTTGACCCAGCTTTTATTCATTGATGAGGATGAGAGACAGTGAGAGTGGCGGGAAGTAGGTGAGTGCTGTGTGCCATGAGCTGGGCTAGCTAGGAGCCCTGAAACCACGTCTGTGATACACAGAGATATGTAGTATCTATCAAGTGTTTTGAGATCAGTGCCTCCGCTCTGAGGTGTCATCTTTCAAGCCCTGCAGAGTCATAACCCCTGTCTTGAGGCTGGATCCCAGCTGACATTGTGGAACACTAGCTTTTCATCCTATCTCATCCCAGCTCACATAAGGACACAGCAGGGAGTCCTGGGAAACATTACCTGCCTTCACTTTTTTTTATTTTTTTATTTTTATTTTTTTAGTATTTTAGGGAAGGATCTACAGGGTGTTCGGGGTCTCACTACTAGATCGGATTCATAGTGATCCTCCTGTTTATAGCCCCCCAAGTGCTGGGATTATAGGCATGCACCACCATGCCTAGTCTCAATTGCTTTCTCAGCGTGCACCTGAGAGGGGGGAGGGGCCAGTACACCTGTACTGGGGATTGAACCCCCTGTCCCTGTGCCTGCTTGTAGGTGCTTTAATCCACTGAGCTATTTGGCTGGCCCTTACCTGGCACTTCAACGACTACCACCAACATCTTAGCTGGACCAATATGCATTGCTGAAAACCAATCAAAAGGATAAGGAAAACTCCTAGCCAGCTCTATGCATATGAAAATATGGAAATAGGGTCAGGTTCAGCCAAAATGGAGACAATTGATCCTTCTTCAAGGCGTGTCACCCAGGTGGTTCCTCCAAATTAAGGCATTTGTAGGTAAATGGATGGGACTCAAGAACATAATGTCAAGTGAAATAAGTCAGGCACACAAGCTCTAATATCATGTGGATCCTTTTACATGGACCTCTGCCTTTGTACCTCACACTCAGACTTTAGCGCTGTGTCCCAGGTGGTACAAGGATGTCCAAAGACAGCCACAGCCAAAGAAGTGCAAGGCTCTCAGTCTGTGTTCATCAGTCCTATTGGCTCAATAATATGAGAGTAGGAGCAATATTAATTAAAAATAATGTACACATGATAAGATGAATCATCATTCATTAAATGACTGAGATTTTCAGAGACTTAAAAAGTATTATAATACTGAAACTTGACACCGTTCCCGAGGAAGATATTAGTTACTCACTTCATAGAAGTAGATATTAAAATTCAAAACAGTGAATCAAGTTGCTACTAAGATTATGTATTTAAAGCATTCCTCTCTGATCCTGAAGTCAATGTATTTTCTACAATATGATGTCTTTATTCATTTCTTTGTGATTCCCAAAGTGGACTCATTTCTACTAACTCATTTGATTTTTATAGCCTACTTTTTCTCATGATCCTTAATGATATATTAGGAAACTGTCCAATTTATAATTCTAGGAAGTGACAGAGCTAAGATTTCAAATTCCGATTCTCTAGCATTAGAAAGTAAGTGGAACAATTTTGACCTTCTCGATGACCTGTAATTTCGTGACTATCAGCCTTGTGCCTGGGGCCCAACCACTGGTCCTTAAGGATTCCTGAGGGATACAGAGCAGGGAGAGCTAGGCAAAGCAGAAGTGAACAGCACACTTTTGCTAACTTAGATTTGGTGTAAGCATGCAGCACAGAGAAGTCTGAGAAATGCATATGAGCCACGTGTGACAGTATTGATTGAGTAGTTTGGTACTGAGCCCAAGGCAGAGCTGAGGATAACAGCTCCACTTCATTGTCCAACTCAGTATGCAGCTTCTAGTCTATCCAGTATGCTGTGGTCATATGCAAAAGAAGGACGAACAGGTTGGATCCGAAGAGTCCGTATGACGAAACAGAAGATCTCAGGCATGCTTATTTATAGTGCTTTGACCTCAGTTGTTAATACAAATTTTAGCTGGATTGGAGCTGTAACAGAGGATGAAAGTGAGAAAACAGAAAATTGCTTTCCCTCTGTTTGTGTCTGCCAAAATCTCCTTTTGCCACTTTCTAGCTATAATTTCCACAATTTTGGGATTCAGACTTTTGCCCATTTTCATCTTAAAATTACTCCTAGTCCTAAATTGTCAGATTACAATAATTCAATTTTTGCATGTGCATCTGTCAAGTTCTTGTCAAACTCTTATGAATTCCAGAAGTCCCAGTCACCACTCTGCTTTGGATGTTGACCTTTTTATTTGTATGAGGTCCACAGCTCTCTTAAATTATAAGTAAGTTATAAAAACTTTACCTGTCCAATGATTTAGTTCCAAGGTAAAAATGTAAAATTTTGCATATTCCAGGAGTCTGATTTTTGTTAGAATAAGACTGGTACTATAAGAGTTGGTGGAAGAAAACAAAAACCCTTTCTAGGAAAAATAGCTGGGGTATGGAATTAATCTTGATACTAAGATCAACACTGGAGCAGCAATGTGGATTAATAATATAATTTGTGTGAATGAGCACCATGCTTCAATTTAGACTGCGCCTCAGCATCAGCCATGCATTGGGGTTGATGCCAAATGCAAACAGAATTATTGGTGGTCAGGCTCTGTTATAATTGTGCTCTGCTACACTAGACATGTGGAAAATGAATTTCTGAGCAGGACATTAAGCCAGCACTTGCTATTCAGTGAGCATTAACGAGGAAGCAGATGAATTCCGGGATGGAGTCAGGCGGTGTAAATGTTCAGCTTGTACTTACTCCTAACCAACATTGAAAGCCAGGGCTAATTCCCTCTTTTGGGTCTTAGTTTCTCCAGAGTAAGATGAGATAAAGCTAGCTCTTATGCCTGTGATCTACAGGTTTATGGGGAGTGGTCATGTGCAAAGGAAAGACCAACAGGTTGTGTGCCAAGCCCTTATCCCCTTTACCTCGAAGAGTCCTATTCCTTATTTTTTCTCAAGCTTTATCTCAATAGCATCTCTTTTATGAAACCTATTCCAATTTCCTGATAATAAAAACTCTTCCCTTCCAATTTCCAATGAGCATATCTTGTGCCATGTAAACCCTTGTCCTTTCTATTATGGTCATCATTCATGCTCATATTGTCTTACTGATCAAGCTTTCTCTAATCCTTGATAGTATATGAACATTTAATTTATTTCTGGATCTCTTAGTGTCCCAGGTAAAGTGGAGAGTGCACAGTAGCAATTCATTGTTTTATGTTATGATGATTAAAAGAATCAGTGTCTGTCTAGCTGAATGAATGAATGAATGAATGTATATGTAAACAAGTACATGGAGGAGATGGGAATGATTTTATAGTTTCTGTAAACCTAATACCTTTCAGTATAATAGCTTTTACTCTGTATGAAGCACGATGTATGACACCTTGTACATATAATCTCAGTGACTGTCTCAATCATCTAAGCTAAATATTGCCATTCCATCTGAAAAGACAGAGATCGGGATTTAGAAAACTAATCAATTTACATAAAGATTTGGGTTCCCAATGTGGCTGACCACAGAGAGCACAATCTTGACCATTGGCTGGCCTGGCCTCTCAGGGTAGGTCGGTGAAATAACAAGAGGTGTTCAGAAGGATGCAACAAGGTACCAGCATTGGAGATCAAGCACGTAAGTCATCTTTCAGTGTTCCATGTCTGTGTCTTCTTTTCTTTTGGAGTCTTAGAAAACACAATGATCTTATTTTTTAAACAATGTTCAGGTTCCATGTGGCTATTCCTTTTCAAATGAGATCATAGAAGAAAAGTATGGTTAAGTGGCCAGTAATGCCAATTGGCCAGTGAAACCTCATGCTTTAGTTGCATTTTAGACAACATCTTATGTAATTTTGCATAGTACTATTGTGGGGGAGTAATAGATATTTTCTCATAATGATGAGATATTGGTCTAATTCAACTTTAAAGCTGAGGTCCGCTTGACTGTATTTTTCCTACAGTCTCTGGGTTGTGAGGTTATGTGATATTCTTGGTGGCTAGGATTATTTTAGATGTTGACTGTTAATGTAGACACTAAGGATTTAGAACAGTAAGTCAAAAAAATCTAGGAGTCAATGTTTGTCTCAATCATACTTTGTAATCAAGATAAAGGCACAGGGGTGAGGTATAGATCAGTGGTACAGCACCCTGGGTTCAATTCCCAGTAACAGAAAACAAAAATAAATCTTGAGAAACCAAATAAGACCACCACCAAATATAATTATTCTAGAAACTTTCCAAACTCTGTGTTAAGAAAATGAACAAACCAGTCAAAAAAAAAGAGCAAAAGACTCAGAATGGATAATACATTCTTGAAAGAAAGGCATAAAAGGGGAGGATCGACAGTGCCTGACATCATGACTTTTAGCTATAATAGTTAAGACAGTGTGGCATTGGTAGACGAATAGACATATTTATGAAAGTAAAGAGCGAGCCTAGAAATAGATCCTTATGAGTAGGGTCAACAGATGTGTAGAAAAAGATCCAAGGAGATACAATGGAGAAGAGACAATCTTTTCAAAGAGTTGTGCTGGAATAATTGCAGATTCACATGTGGAAAAAGAAGGTAGGCAGAGGCCTTGCAAACTCATGAACTTCAAATGAGTAATAGACATAAGCATAAATACATAACCATGAACTCTTAAAAGATGAGTCAGAAGACAATCAAGTTGGCCTTGAGTGCAGCAATGACTTTTGAGGCACAACACTAAAGGCGTGGTCTAAGAGAAGCGGTAGGACCAAAGAAAAATAACTGATAAGCTGGACTTCAATTACATTTTTTGTGGATCTCCATATTTGCTCACATTTGTTGGCATTAGTTTTCTGGGTTTTGGCCATTTCAATAGGTACATAGTAGGATTTCATTATTTTTATTCTATGATATGAACATTTACTATTTCATCATTCACATTAGAAGCTAGTTTCCCCTTCAATTTCCAGTGGATTTTTCTATACCAATACAAGTTGTGGAAAGTAATGGAACTCAGCTCCAGTACCTATCTAGGAAGTAGCAGAGCCAAGATTTCTACCTGATTATGCAGTATATGTTCTTTCCACTAGAAAATAAAGAGTGTCTTTTGTTAGGCTTAAGAATTTCATCATCTTCAGAAATGATGCTGAAATGGAAGAAAATTTTCACTTGCTTAACAGGTAGATGCAAGGTTGCTGCTGAGCTGAGTTCTTCTGGGACTTTAGTCCAACTGTGTAACCTCAGAGATTTCTACAAGGATAACAAAGAAAGATAATATCTTTTTTCCCCAGCTCACGTCTCCACCTAGAGGCAAGTACTTGTGATTCTGCAGTCACTGGTCCACTGGTACTTTCACAAATATCACCTCTCATGTAGAATCCGCGACATTTCTCCTTTTCTCTTTGGGATTCTGAGGTATCTTACTGTTTCAAGGAGGAACCCTGGACACGCAGCTCATCTCCGCCTTAAGGTAGTACCAGGTGCTGTCCATAAAACAGGCTGTCTCTTGGGTTCCTTAAATTAGGCTTCAGTGGCACTGTAATGCCCATGCAAGTTCTTGTCAGTTCTATGTTTTCTATCATGGGTTGTTTTCTGTTCTCTGTGCTCACTCCCCAGAGCCTTGTTATTTGTGAATAGATTTCCCAGAATAATGGACAACAACATCTCAACTCTGGAGCATCTGCACAAAGACCAGATTTCCTTCTGATTTCAACCTACTTGAGTGAAGGCCGAAGGGAAATGGCACCCATTCCTCTCTCCACTTTCCCTCTGTCATCTGAACTTGGATGCTTAGGTTTGGGCCGGCATCTACAACAGGCTCCTCCTCAGTTCTTGGTCTCCCTCCTCTCTCATGCTGCATCAAACCCACTAATGAATGTCATGGATAAATATAAACATAAGCTCCTCTGTGAAGTCAGTCCTTCAATATCACTTCGCTTGTTCGTACTATAGAAAAAATAGCCTTGGCTCTTAGACCATAGAGTGGTCAGCATCATGAATATTTCCCCATTAATACATTCCAGAATGGTAAGCCTGAAACCTCAGGTGTGCTCTATTTAAGTGACTGCATAAACCAATTTGCTCCCACAGAGTGGCCCAGACCAGTGCAACTTCAAGAGCTCATCAGTGCCACAGCCGCACCCATCAAGGACAAAACCATGGCTGCAGGCCATTGTTAGGAAAACCAAACATATCTCATTTCTGTTTGCTCCCTTAATCCAATTAGGTTTCTCCAGAACATGCTTCCATTCTCCTGCTGTGCTTTCTAGTCCTAATGAAGGCCCTGTGTGACCCCAAAGCCTAAAAGGGCTCAGCATCTTGACCTGAGGAAATCACCAGATTCAGGGGAAACAGTATTGATCTTCAGATCAGAACTCTGTCAAGTTCAGGTGGCCACAGGTCATAAGGTTGGTCAGGTCCTCATCTTCCCCCCCCCTCCTCGTTCCACATTACCTTTGGCAAATTGATGTGCATATAACCTATTGAATTAAAGCTAATTTTAGTTCCAAAGCCATCAGGAAATAAGATCCTGCAGTAATTTTAAGTAATTTCATTTCAGCTGATTAAGATATTTAGATCATTGCATCACATTTTATGCTTGAAAACACTGTCAAAATCAAAAGCACACTCAGTACACTGTGTCCTATGAGCTAACACATTGGTAGTGGTATCTATTTAAAACTTTGATAACTCAGTGAAAGTTATTTCTTGAGAGATTAGATAATTCTGTAGTCATAAGAGGGAGATATCTACAGCCCTCACTTCTGTGAGATGGATTCTTGGTCATGAAAATTCTGTTTGCAAATTTATATTTTTATACTTTGCTCTTGACACAGACATCGACTTGTTTCTGAGCTTGTGCTTGATTTCTTTGGGGTTTAGTTTTATTTAACTTTTTCTATTCCCTACAATTTAATAATTATTTAGTAGTAACATACACATAATTAATTAACAGCCAATTTCAAGTGAGAAGTGGTGAATAGGAACTCAAGAGAAAGTCTCAGTGTCTTTGATACACATGTGATATGTACAGAGACGGATGGTCAGGCACTTCACCTCCTGGGACTGAGCGCTGGTCTCAGGCCGCTGCTGTATGCAGAGAACCAGATCAGTACTGCTGTTGTCAGTGGTTACAGCTTTTGAGAGACATCAGCAACAGAAGGTAATGTTTCTTATGCATTTACAATGTGTTGGATGTGTTGATGCTGGACCTGAGCTATTTCATTTCATCTCAATAATTTTCCTGAGGTGGGTACTATGACACTTGCTTTTTAAATCTTTATTTATTTGGTACAGGGTCTCACTACGCAGCTTGGACTCACTGTGATCTTGCTGTCTCAGCCTCCCCAGTGCTGAGGTTGTAGGTGTGTACCACTGTGCTCAGTTTTGGGCCCTGCATGGCACGCCTGATGTTCCAGGACCAGCACAACATGTGATACTGGGGATTGAACCCAGGTCCTTGAGTGTGTGAGATAGGCACTTAGACTACTGACCAATCCTCCCAGCCCCAACACTTGCTTTCTTTAGAGGTTGGAATACATGCTTCCAACATCTTAAATAACTTATTTGGGAGAATATATTTAAGAAGTTTTGGAATTAAGATTTGAACGAAGCTAGTAGACAACATCGACATACAGCTACCACAGGACTCGGCCGTATGGAGGAAAGTTGGCACACAGCTATTTAAGAAAGAGCACTGTGCAGTGTTTGCGATCACAGGAGGGATGTCACCTGTCTTGTACCAGAGGCTGGGGCAGCTGGTGCTCATCGTTCACTGCAGTGCCAGTGATGAAGTGGCACTCTTCCATGCTGCTGGCCAGGAAGAGGGTGTCTCCACATGAAGCCACTCCAGATGTCACAGGGCAAAAGAGCAGAGGATGCTGAGAGCTCCACTCCACAAACTCGCTTTCTTCTTGATGGGGCCATTCTCTTACCTGTCCCCTTCAGACAGTGCTCTTGTCAGTACAGTGCAGTGCAATGCATAGGACATTTTCTGTCAGAAAGACCTCAGAATAAATCTCTGCTTTCTAGTTTTCTAGGTTTGTTACTTTGGACATAGAGCTTCAAAACTCTGAATTTTATTTTTGTTACCTGTGAAGTGGGTATATTAATACCTTCCTTCCAGGTACACTATGAGAATAAAGAGCTAAGAGTAAAGGGGCGAGACGTGACCTGCAGAGCGAGCACCTGCTGTACCGTGTGTGCTGCCGGGGGGCAGCTCCATTTGAACTTGGTTCTCCTGAAAGGCTTTGGTGTCACACTTCATGCTGTGGCACAGTCAGACTCCAAGCTAGATTTTCTTTCTCAAAATATACCTGAACACCCAGGGTGACCTTTTCTTGGCTATTTCCCTTCAGGGATTTCAAATGTCAAGGATTTTATTAAAGATGTTTACTTGAGGGGTGTTTTGGAGCTCAAAATTCAACCTCAGGATAGGCGACTTACGTGCCTATTATTCCACCTTGGTACTCCTCACCCATGCCTGAGATGGTCCTAGGAGTAAGGGGAAAGGAGAGGGAGGAGCTGGGATCCAAAAGGAATCTTGAAGGAAAGGAAAGCCAGCAGCTCATGGAAGTTTCTGTTTCCTTGCCTGGCTATGCCACGCTCAGCTCAGATTTGCTCATGAAGTTCAGCTCTGGTGTTTCCGGACAGCCTCTTTCCTATCAGCCAGTAAGAGACTCGGTTGTCATCAGCAAGTGAGCCTTCAGCGTCAGTGAGGGAGACTCCGTCCTTGGGCTGCTCACAAAGTGCCATTTGCAGTTCACTGCAGCCATCAGGACAACGTTTCCCCACCACTCAAGTCAGTTGGGTGTGTTTGCTTAGGGTTCTGGCTTGGCGTTGTCAGAAGACTCATTTGAGCTTCCCAGGGCAGTTTATTAGAACTCCACACAACTAAGATTCTTCTACTTGTTTTTAGTTCTTTTCAATTTTTGTACTGCTTCCTCCCCTCCCCTCCCCTCCAGTTTATTAGAACTCCACACAACTAAGATTCTTCTACTTGTTTTTAGTTCTTTTCAATTTTTGTACTGCTTCCTCCC
>NW_004524595.1:15069330-15069999 GCF_000260255.1 Octodon degus | reverse complement strand
GAGTTCTTATACTAGGGAGACTATACGATATTTACACATGTGTGTCTGGTTTCAGGCTTGCATTCTTCATGGAAGAAAAGATTTGTCTTCTGTATGAAAAGTATTAATGATGCAGTGAGAGAACATCCATGAAACCAATGGTGAGCTATACCTGATGCTAATTATAAGTGGTGCTGAAATTTCAACCACATGACCTTTACTGTACAAGACAAAGGATGAAATGCACACTATTGGCTTATGCTTTTACAAGTCAGATGGTAGAAAATTTTCCAAGAATGTACATTAGCACAACCATTTTTTTTGTAACTTGACATGGTATTAATAGTTTCCACCTTACACTTCAGACTTCCTCTATGTTGTCCTGCTTTCCCTGATGAAACCATCAAGTGCATCTTTCTGGGGTTGCTTCTTGGAATCAGAGAGCCAGAGCTGGTTGTGTTATGGTTCATGCTCAGGGAGAATGAGGCCATGACCAAACAGCCCAAGAAGGTTGCCACATCCTGTTACCCTGGCCCCTGGGTGGGACAAGGAAACCAAGGCCCGGGGCTGAGGTAGGTGGGCATGAGTGTCCCAGATGCAGGTCCTGCGAGAGGTCTGTGTGTCAGACTGGGAAGTGTTAATTAGAGAGAGGACAGGGAATTTAGAGAGCTAAATTTGGGGATTAATTTC
>NW_004524595.1:15054790-15063313 GCF_000260255.1 Octodon degus | reverse complement strand
CCCACCCCCTTTTAAAAAATAAAAGGCTGGTGTGCCTAAAAATCATTTTTTTACATTTTGTTCAGACTTCTAATGTTTGGTGGGATTAAATAAACTATACTTAAATATTGAATGCAATTTCAAACTGATCTAGTTTTCTAAAATGCCGCTAAGTTATTTTCTTTAAAAACACTATATTTCTTCAACCATCATTCTGTGGATATTCACTGAGTACCTTGCAGTATAGTCCTGTGGAAACAGATGTGAGTGTCACATAGATTCTGCTCCAGAAGTGCTGGGAACCACACGGAAGGTAAAACAGTTGAAACTATTAATAAGACAGAGCAAGGGGACGTAGGAAGATCAAACGGGAGTGTGCTTTTTGCTGGGCAGGACACTCTTTAATCAGATCTTGGCTATTGAGTGAAGGTAGCGAAACTGACACTTCGTGATCGAACTACTCAGGAGGAACGCTAATGAGAATCAGCCCTAATGAGAGCTGTCCAGCTTCCCTGAAACCACAGATGCAAGTGGGATATGGCAGAAAATAGGATAAAAAAAACAAAGACCTGTTTAGTGGCTACATTTTTTTTTGTGGGGGGGGAGATATATACACTCCCACTGCTGTACCTCTCTCCTTCATGTGGATGTTCTGTTTTGGGTGTGACCTGAGGCAGAGACTGCACGGCACTGCTCGGGGTCAGGGGTTGGCAGGGTATACATAACAGAAAGAGAAATTGTGCCTGGCAGGAGTCAGAATGCAACACAGGGCGACACCATGCCTGCCCTGCTGCTCCCACGTGGTGGCCCTCATCCCATACCCATTCGTGAATTTGTACCCTGGCTGCTAAAGAAGGCTTTCCTTTGTGATAAGAAAAAGCTGTGCCTCGGAAGAGGGTCATTGTAGTGATCTGAGCACCTTTTTCTACACATGACCCCCAAATGGCCAATTTACTTATTGTGTGGACACAGTTTCCAATCAAAGATCTTAGAGACCCTGGACATACTCTCTTTCAAATGGTTTTCCACATTCCACAAAGCATCTAGTGTAAGTAGTCTAGTATTTGTGCTTCTATCTAAGAGGTGACCACAGGGCTGTGGACAAAGGAAGTCTGCATGAATTACCTTCCAAACAGATGCTTGTTCCAGACAAGCAGGGAGTGGTATAGCTTCTGGAGGTTTGGCAAGTGTGGTGGTAGAGGTGGAAGGAGGAGGTACAGCAGAGAAACTGGCCCAGAAGGGCACGCTGGTGATTTGGACTCCCCTGGAAGGCCTCAAACGCAACCCAATTCCATGTTTCAATTTCTTTCCCCCTACCCCCTCTTCCAAAATTTTCATCTTCAGTAGGAGGGTTCTTCAAGTTCTCTAACCTGCCACACTACCCTGAAGAGTAGTGTCAGTTTTCTTTACTAAAAGTTTCACAGTGTGACCATATAGTACTGAGGTTCAGGCTGAAGGGCCATGATGCAATATGGCGAAACCGAAATCTCTTCAGGAACCCTGCAAATAAAACTAGGATTTGGAAATGAAAGCCTGAGCAGTCTCCCTGTCAGTGATGTGCATTTCTTCTATAGGATCCAGAGGCAGGGTATGTATGTATGTGTGCATGTATGTATTTATTTATATATTTGGCACAGCGTCTCACTACACAGCTCAAACCCTTAGTGATCCTCCTGTTTTCAGCCACTCTGTGTTCAGATTCCAGATTCCAGGAGTGCACCACCATGCACCATCTCAGCCTGATGGGGGCAGGTCAGCACAGCATGTGGTGCCCGAGATTGAACCCTGGTCCCCGAGGCAGGGTACTTTAGAGGAAGCTGGTGGAAGAACCAGGGCTTTGGAGTCAGACAGATCTGGAATTGATTTTTGATTTTCTGCTTTTTCTAATAACGTAAGTTTTTAGTACCTTGAAATTTTTCCTTTCATAAAATAGGTGTAGTCGTGCCTCTCTTATTATTCCTAGGCGACTAATTTCAATTAAAAACTTCTTATCACTATGCCTTGAGCAAAGATGCCACACAAAGGTACATCCAGGACTATGTTGTCCCTGCCACCGCCATGTCTCTAGGAGAACATATTCTGAATTGTCAGCAGCAAGGTCATGCAAGCAGGCCAGTGTCCACATTGCCCTGCTCAAGAGGAAATATTCTGCATCAACATTTTGAGATTAGATTTATGGCTTTAGGTAGAAGGGAATCTTTATAATCTTCAGGTTCTCCAGAAAGCTCAGGGAGGAAGTTGTACGGTGTTTGTCAGATTGGCATTTAGGCCTTCTGAGCTTGATTTATACCTGGCTGCAGCAACGTGCCACCCTCATCGTGCAGTGTGGTGGCCTGAACGCACATGGCAATCACAATAGGCTTCACCATGTGGCCTTTAAGAAAAGGATGGTTCATTGCCTATTTTTTTTTTTTTGATGGAAATGAATATCCTTGCTAAATTCTAGCACAGATATTGTTTTAAGACCTGAGCTACAGTGATCGGGATCCATAATTTAGTGGTATAATGAATAACTTCTTTTCAGTCAAACTGCAGTGGTTTCCCAAGGTGCTGCAGTGTGGTGCATCCGCAACAGTGTGACCAAGGAAACAAAGGGCTGCAAGCTGTGCTGATGTCACATCCCCATTGTCATTGCCACGCTTTTTACAGGAAAATGAATCTGGATTAAGCATCAGGAAATTAGGTAATGTTTTCCTCAGAAAGTTGCTTTTTCATCCCTCATTTCAAATAAAACAAACTTTTAGCCAATTATAGGAATTTCCACAGAGAGACAGTACTTATGAAACAGAATAAGGCAATACCCTACTTCTGTGCATATTGAAGGGTATAAAATCACTTACAATATAGTGATATTGTTGTTTTAAATGTTGAAATAATACTTGTGTGGTAATTTATGGGTGGTTTCTTTGTCATTTTATTGGATTATTGAAGTTTCTTTTTCATCCCTGTACCATCCCAGACTTACTAAAACCATTACTGATCACCCAGCGCACATCAAATGCTGGAGCCAGGAATGGAAATGTGTTGTCTAGAGAGGAATTGGGTCTGTGGGTCTCAGGAAAGGTTGTTGTTGAATGAATAGAAATGAGAGAGTTTCATGTCATCAACAAAGAATCCCTGGCATCTCCCTTTCATCATGTAGCAAGCTACCCAGCTGTATTATGGACTCTAGCCTAATGGACCCATAGATGGGACTGAGGAACAGTGTGGAATGATCCGAGGGCAAGCAGAGCCTGAGAAGTGCCTCTTGTGCTCTGGGAGGCTTCTGTGACTCATGGTTCTGCTATCTGTGGCCCTATATCACATGAAAAGAGGGCTGGGGTTTGGTGGGGTCTTGGTCTCACATAAGGGGCCTGGGGTGTTGGTGGGGTCTTGGCCCACCTCTGGGGTAGTCTCACTCAAGACCCCAACATAGTATACTCATAGATAGATGATAGGGGTGGAAACACTTTCTTAAATGAACATTTCCAGAGCAGTAGAAGGCACTTGGGAAATAGGACACTGACTTTTTTTCCAGTAGGAAAGGTCTTACTCTTTCAAATTTGCAATGGGTTTATTACGCAGGATTCCAGATTTCATCAGACTTTTATTTCCCTCTTTGGCCTTTGAAAGCTCTCAGGTCTTCTTTGGGTTCTGTCCCAACTCCTTCACAGAGAATCTCCACCTCCCAGCAGAGGAGGGCATCACAGCCTTGTGTCTCTGTGGGACCAATGGAAATCCTTAGAGGTTGGCTGTGAAGTGACAGCAAGTGTTCATCTGCCTAGATTTGGTGTGTGCTTTGGTGCAAAGCCTGTGCTTCTCTTGCCACACCAGGAAAACTAACAGAGACTACAGGTTTCTTGTAGAGTCATGGGGGAGGTAGGAGGCTGCTTTCCTGTTGTGCTACTGAAAAGCAGCACGCTGTAATTGTAGAAGTGCCTGTGTTCTCCAGTGAGCAGCAGAGCAATGGTGTTAGTACAAATAATGATGATACATTCATTCTCAGTGTGATTTTGGGCATGAGCGTGGCATGACTTATGCCAAGGAGATCAGCACTCCCCTGAAACTTTTACAATAAAAAGCCATCTTGTTAGACAATAGTGACTCTGTCTTTAGCCATGCCAGCGGTACACTATTTGATGGTCCTCAATTTTTCTTTCAGGGAGAGGAGTGGGGCAGCACTCAGTTTGTACCATCACACTTACATTTTGGGGGTTCTGGTCACTACTTGTACATGATTTTTCTCATTTCCTCCTAGATGTTGGCTAAGATAGAGCTGCATAACACAAAGCCTTGAGCTGCCCCCTTCTTTATTAGGAAACGGGTATGAAGATTCTGCTAGTGGATGCTCTGTGCTAAAAAGTAGCACACAGCACACTTCACACTTTACTTCACATTTTTCTTTAAAATAATGCAGGTGATGGATGTTCAATTGTCCTATGTCCTTTTCTCTTTTGTGGAATGCCTTGAACAATCTATGCACCTCTTGCCTTATCAAGCTCACATCCAGTCCACTTTTCAGGACTCTGGTCAATTCTGGATTTTGCAAACCTTCCCCAAGTTTTCACTAATGGCTGGGAATGTTTTTCCCTCCTTTGAATTTCTACCACTCCTTTGGAGTACTCTTGAGGCATGGCATTTCTACCTTCAGTTGTCTGCCTAGGCACTATTATTTCCCTACCAGAACATAAGGACTTGAAGGTAGGTGCCACATCCAGCTTATCTTTAGAGGACCAAATTACACGGTGCACATGGTGGGAGCTTCATCAACTTTTTTTTTGGTGACTATATGGACAATGTTCATGAAATTTGTAACCACCAGTAGTTATGAGGTTAGAAATTAGGTAAGTGCTTGAAAGGACCATCTGTGCTTTGAATTAGTCTACAGATGTAATATTAAATATGATGCTCACTAGCTATTGATCACCATTTGATTTTAAATTGAGATATAAAATAAAATAAAAAGAATTAGCTCCTTAGGGTCATTACTCATATTTCAAGCACTTGGTGGCCACATGTGTCAAGTCATCGCTACACTGAGCAGAGAGACAGGGTGTTTTCTTTCTTTTCTTTTAAAATGTATTTAGTACAGGGTCTACAGGGTCTCACTATATGGATCGGACTCATAGTGATCCCCATGTTTTCAGCCTCCCAAATGCTGGAATTACAGGTGCACACCACCATGCCCATCTTAGTCGCCTTCTCAACATGCCCTGAAGGAAGCGGCACGGCACCACTGGGATGGAACCCCAATCCCTCCATCTGCCTAAGCAGGTGTTTTATCTTGCTGAGCTATCTGGCTGGCCATTTCCTTTGCTTTCATCTGCCTCAACCCCTGCATTTGCCTGTCCTGCCCAGCCTGCCTGACATACAAGTGGGCCACTGGTTCTGCTGAGGGAATGGCTGCTTCTTGTGAATAAGAAAAGGATCCCATTGGTTGTGTGGCTCTACTAATTTTACTGAATTAGTTCACTATTAATTTGTTTCCTTACAAATGTCTTTACTGTGGCATAATTTATGTGTCATAAATTCATCTATTGAGGATGAGTAAGCCAAATATTTTTAGTAAATCCACAACATTATGTAACCTTCAGCACAATTTAATTTCAGAGCATTTCTATCAACTCTAAAAGACCCCCATGTGCCTGTGTCAGGCAATCTTTATTCACACTTCTGTTCCAGACAATAACCTATCTATTTTCCAACCTGACAGGTAGAACATTTCATATGGCATTGTGGAACACAGCCTTTTGTGTCTGGCTTCTCCAAATTAGCAAATTATTATTTAAATTCATTCAGTGGCAATAATTCATTTCTTTTATTGATAATATTTTATATTGATAAACTGAATTTTAATTTTTTACCTACTTATAGAGACTTGGGGGGGTTTCTACTTTTTGGCTGTTGTGAATAATGCTATAACAAATACTTGAAGAAAATGTGCAAATACATGTTTTCAGTTCCTTGGTACACACCCAAGGGTAAAACTGCTGGATCGTGTGGTACTCAATGTTTAGCATTTTAAGAAACTGACTGTTTTCCAAAATAGCTGTCGCATTTTAACTTTCTATCAGCGACATATGCTGTCCCAGCTCCTATTCCTCCTCATTCTCCTGCATCCTTAACCAAATTTGTTTTTGTTTTTTCTTTATTGACTATTACTATAATCACAGTATTTTATAGCTTTTTCTGGACTATTCTAATGACAAATGATGGTGAGCATCTTTTATACACTTATGGACCATTTATGTATTTTATTTGGTGACACTGTTGCAGAAAAACCAATATCAAACTAAATGGAAGCCTGCACCAAGCATTTAGAAGGCAACTTTTATTATGGTAGAGGACTGATGGGAATCAGTTCTAAATCACAGGCCATTAATTGATTTTTAACCTTTGCTATGAAACATCTATAGATTTTCTACTTTACAGTGGTGTCCTTACAATGGGTCTACTCAAATATTTTGCTAATTATAAATTTTGGTCATCTGTGTTCTTAACATTGAGTTGTGAGAGTTCTTTACATGTTGTGGATACAAGTCTTTTATCAGATACACTATTTCCAGTTATTTTTTCTTAGGCTGTGAGTTGTATATTCCGTGTGTGTGTGTGTGTGTGTGTGTGTGTGTGTGTGTGTGTGTGTGTGTGATGTGATACTAGGGATTAAACTCAGGCCTTGTGTTTACTCCGTAAGGGCTGTGCCACTGAGGTACAGCCATAGCCCTTATTTTTCATTTTACTTGAGACAATGTCTTGCAAATTTTTCATACTGACTTCGAATTTGGGTTGAATTGTCTCACCCTCTTGAGTATGACACTTTACCCAGTTGGTTTCACATTCTCCATAGTGTGCTTTGAATTTCAAAAGCTTTTAATTTTGTTGAAGCCCAATTTGTATAGCATTAAGTATTTTCTCCTAGGATAAATGATCTGACTTTAGGATAAAGACCTTCAAAATGTATAAATTATTCTCTTCCCATTTTAAATGTGCTTTATTCAAATTAAATTGCTCAAAAGTGTAAAACTTGCTGTCTTTATTGGAAATATCTCTTTCATTAACGTTAAAGAAACAAGTTCAGGTACAGTGCATTCTTTGAGTAAGGTTTTTCTTTCCCCACAGTAATTTCTGGATGTATTCTGTCTGTACATTGCTAATTTGCTTGTTAGGTTTCATGAATTGGTCAGTATTATCACAGTCCCTCTGTTCTTAAGTCTATTATTATTATATTGTTGTTGTTGTTGTTTTCCCTTTAATGGTGATATAGGAAGGGTCAGTAGCTAATTTTTTGTTTCTAATTAAACACTTTGAATATTTTGTATTAATTAGCAAATAGTCTCAGCTTCTGGGGATTAGATGACCCAGGATTACTCTATCTCAACTTTTTCTTTTTTTGTATTTTAGGGAAAGGTCAATAGGGTTTTCAGGGTCTTACTACTAGATTGGACTTGTAGTGATCTGCCTGTTTACAGCCTCCCAAGAGCAGGAATTACAGATGTGTGCCATCACTCCTAGTCTCCATTGCTCTCTCAGAGCACTCCAGGGACGGGGCTGGCACAGCAGACCCAGGGATTGAACCCCCAACCCCTGTGCCTGCTTGCAGGTGCTTTAATCTGCTGAGCTATTTGGCTGGCCCAGAACATTTTTTCACACCTATGGGAGCAATCAATTTCAGCTCACTTTAATTTAAAAAAATCATTAATAGTCCATAATAGTAGTGAGTTATCAACCCAGCTGGCAATTGTCAGAAGTTGTTGGCTTGTGCCTTTTGCAGCTCAGGATATTAATATAGCTTTACTTTTAATATCTTGTAGTTACAATTTTCTGCTGGATGGTTAAGACCAAGTTAAAGCAAGACCTGTATAACTAAAGATGTAACTTTTGTTATCTGACAAGGTCATTCAAATCCATCAGGATATACCCTGGAAATATGTATAGCACCTTGTAGATCTTTTGTCAGTGTCAGACATCTGGATGAGTCATGGCCATTGCTTTACCAATTTGTGAAAGCCTGAGAAAAAAATTTTCTCTCTAGGTGACTCTCCTTAGGCACACTATACCTCATTGATCATTTTCCTCTGTGGCCCCATAATCTCCTTGATCAGAAAATTTGGGACACCACTGAGTTACAGGTTGTAACAGTGCAGGTTCTCTTGTGTGCTGAGTCCTTACTGACCTTGAAGGGCTAGGGCCAAAATATTGACTATCCTTTTAGCCCACCAGTCTCTCTAATTTTTGGTCTGCAAACTGTAGTTGTTAAACATCCAGAAGAGAAGCTTAATGATATTATTATCCTGTAACAAAGTTAGGTTGCTGAATTGAAGTACCTACAATTTTTGGTCTGGCATCAGGTATGAAAAGGTCCTTTAAAGACTTCTCCATATACAGCTTCTCTAACTGCAGTGGAACACCCATATCTGACCAAACAAAACAAAAAAAGGGGGATATAGATAAAGGACCGTTTTGTTATAATATATATTTTGTTATACAAATGAAGTACATTTGATCAAAACCAAATATCCCATCTCTTACTATTGTTCTGACATTAGTCATTCTATGATAAGAGCA
>NW_004524595.1:15052609-15054530 GCF_000260255.1 Octodon degus | reverse complement strand
TTGGGTTGGTTTTCAGTAGATATTGTCATATATTTCACAGACAAGGAAGCTGAAGCTTGGAAATGTTAAATAGTTTAAATAGCTTTTCAACCATACACAAGAGATTTTTTAAACTCTAGAATCACAATCTTTAATGTCATTTGTTCTTAACCCACACTTGTTTGCCACAGATTTGTGTATCTTACTCTCTTTGGAGCTCTTGAAGAATAAAATATTTACCTCATAACAAGTTTATTAGAGTTTATTGCTTGAGTTACATCCAACTTTTCCCTTTAAAACTAGAAATGCACATTCCTGGAGTATTGTGGTTTGATATGATAAAAATAGAAAGAATTTTCCGCAGCATTCATGGAATATAAATAAAAGCACACTAAGGTGCTCTGTGATTACCATTTTAAAGTAGTTACATAATATTATAAATTAAACTGCATAATCTTAAAATGTTAGTCTCATTGTGGAATTTTTTTATAGTTTTGTGAATAGTAATGAGAGTGAAAAGATAGATGCTGACAGCATTAATAGACTTATTTTTAGAATATTTAATAGATCAGTGCTGATGGCCTCATCAATCTGTTTGTGTGCCCTTGGCATTTATTGTTTGCACTGGTGGGAGATATTTATAACCTGCTGAACAAGCAGCTCCATCCAGACCCGCTCTCACATCATCAGTACAGAGACATTCATGTAGAAAATGGTGTAAGAAGTGAAGTATAATTCTCAATGTGTAAGTTAAAATTTATTTCAATGCATAGCTCATTTCATTTTTACTATAAAATAAAATAACTACAGGCTAAATATTGAAACATGACTAAGGAAAGCTTGCTTCTTTGAAAGGAGATTAGGATTTAGCTTTTAATCTTTTACTTTTCTTCAAACAAGGTTCTTTATAGTGTTCCTTTTAACTCAGTGTATTGGTCCATTTTGTCTCCTTTGCCATTTCTTCCTGTAGCTGTCACACTGGTGAGTTATGGATATTTTGTGGGAGACGATGTTTCAACTCAAGTAATGGCTTAAGCTTCTACAGACTGCCTCAGGAAAACAAGGCAAAGTAGCAGGGCTAATGAAGATAAAACTCATCTTAAAACTGATGGAATTTTCTATCAAGATCAATCTGACCTTGCAGTAGAAAAATCAGCTCTCTCTGGAAGATGATATTCCTTTTACAGTATTCTGATTTTGTCTTTTGTAACTGGCTCTGCACACATACTTCTTGTCTTGTAAAATTACCAAGAGACAAAAACAATCTACAATTCTCTTCCATTAGAATTGAATATCAAAGTTTTAGGGGTCTGGGAATACATAAATAAAATTTCCTTGGCTTATAAAAACAAAACTCCCTTCACTTTGGAATCAACCTCTCTTTTTAAAAATTTAATTTAACTTTATTTTGAAAACTAAAAACAAAAGCAAGAACAGACATTAGAAACAAAGACAGAAACATGGTAACATACAACAATACATATGTTACAGATTTTCAAACCAAGAATAGCTGATTAACAATGGTTGATATATTATCTATTTTTATTGTCAAACCTGTTGCTCAGATTATTTTTTATTTTTTATTCATTTTAACGAGAAAATAAAATAGCAATGAAACAGTTTCAAAATAGGTTAGTAGGACAGTTACAATAATTAATACATTGCATATTGTTGTTTCTGTAGTACTTATTTTGCGGACAAGATGCAAAATAACTACTACAAAAGATATCTTGTCTAAACAATATTAGTACAAACCTTTCTTCTCATTGAACTAAGAGAAAGTAGCTGTATATCTATCCTATTTTGTGTATACATATATGTTTTTTCACTACAAAATGGTCCTTTATCTATAGCTCCCTTTTTTGTTTTGTTTTGTCAGAGATGGGTGTTCATTGCTGTTAGAGAAGCTATGTTTGGAGAAGTCTTTAAAAGACCTTTTCAC
>NW_004524595.1:15041697-15051441 GCF_000260255.1 Octodon degus | reverse complement strand
TGTCTTCATTGTCTAAACCTTTAGTTCTCACTTTCTATTTAACTGTGTTATACTTTTCAATTTTTATTTCCTTTTTCGAGCTCTTACACTAGGGAGACAGTACTGCATTTACACATGTAGATCTGGTTTATTTCATTTATATCTTCAAGTTTCATCCATTTATCTATGAAGGCTTTGAGTTTACTTTTCTTTATAGCTGGGTAATATTCCATTGTATAAAGGCAACACATCTTTTTCATCCATTACTCAGGTGACAAGCATTTGGGTTGTTTCCAGGATTTGGCTATCACAAATTGTGCTGTTATAAACATAGGCACACATATATCACTATGATATGATGTTTTAAGTTTTTTTTTGGGAAAATTCCCAGAGTGGGGGATAGGTGGATTGAATGGGATTTACAGTTCCAGTTTTTTGAGGAGTCTCTGTACTGATTTCCATAATGGTTGCACCAGTCTACATTCCCACCAGCAGTGGAGAAGGGTTCCTTTTTGCCCACAGATTCTCTAACATTTGTTGTTGGTTGATTTCTTTATGATAGTCATTCTCTCTGAGGTAAGATGGTATCTCAGTGTTGTTTTAATTTGCATTTCACGAATGGCTAGTGGTGTGGAGAAGTTTTTTCATGTATTTGCTTCTTGTATTTCTTTCTCTGAGAGCTGTGTGTTCATCTTGGATGTCCCTTTTAGGATTGGGTCTTTAAATTTTGGGGGCCCTATTATTTTTTTTTTAGTTCTTTATAAATTCTAGATAGAAGACCTTTGTCTAAGTGCTTATTAGTTAAGACTTTCTCCAAGTTTGTTGATTGTCTTTTTACTCTGTTGGCAATTTCTTTTGACATGCAGCAAATTCTCAATAAGGAGAGGTCCCAGTTATTAGTATTTTCAATTATTTCCCATGCAGTTTGATTTTGAACATGAACCATTTGCCTACCCTTATGTCTTCAAGATTTCCACCTACTTTTTTATCGAGGTGAATTGGTATTTGTTTTAATATTTAGATATTTAATTAATTTTGACTTTAGTTTAGTGCATGATGATAGATCTGGGAAGTTTTATTTTTTTGACATGTAGAGAGCCAGTGTTTCCAGCACTATTTGTTAAAGAGGCTATCTTGCGTCCAAGATAGATAAGCATGTTTGGCCCCTTTGTTGAAGATAAGATGACTGAGTATGTTTGTAGTTGTGTCTGCATCTTCAAATCTATTCCATTGGTCCTCAGGACTATCTTTTTTCCATTGCCATGCTGATGTTAACACAGTAGCTTTATAGTATAATTTCAAGTCAGGAACTGTAATGCCTCCTGCCTTGCCTTTGTTGCCCAGGATTGCTTTTGCTATTCTAGGTCTTTTCTGGTTCCAAATAAATTTTAGGAATGATTTTCTCTAGGTCTGTGAGGTATGATGGTGGTATTTTGATAGGCATTAAATTAAATCTGTATAACAATTTTGTGAGTATGGCCATCTTCACAATGTTGGTTCTTCCTATCCAGGAGCATGGAATATCTTTCCATTTCTGAAATCCTCTACGTTCACTTTTTTCAGAGTACTGTAATTTTCATTGAACAGATCTTTGACTTCTTTAGTTAGACTAATTCTTAAGTATTTCATTTTCTGCAGTGTTATTGTAAAAGGTATTGTTTCTCTAATTTTCCTCTCAGTGTGTTTGTTATCTGTGTAGAGGAATGCTATTGACTTTTGGGTATTGACTTTGTATCCTGCTATGGTCCTGCATTTGTGTATTAATTCTAGTAGCTTCTTGGTGGAGTTTTTTTGGTTTTCCAAATGGAGTATCATGTCATCTGCAAATAATGACAGTTTAACTTCTTCTTTACCTATTCTTATTCCTTTTATTTCTGTCTCTTGTCTAATGGCTCTAGCAAATGATTCCAGAACTATATTGAATAGGAGTGGTGATAGAGGACATCCTTGTCTTGTACCTGATCTGAGAGTAAAAAGATTTCAGTTTTTCCCCATTTAGAATTATGTTAGCCATTGGATTGTCATACACAGCATTTATCACATTGAGATAGAGGCCATCTATTCCAATTTTCTGTAGGACTTTGAACATGAATGAGTGTTGGACTTTGTCAAAAGGCTTTTCTGCATCAATGGAGATAATTGTCTGGTTTTTGGATTTGGCTCTATTGACACAGTGTATCACATTTATAGATTTACATATGTTGAACCATCCTTGCATCTGCAGGATGAATCCTACCTGGTCATGATGAATAATCTTCTCAATAATTTGCTATATTGTATTTGCTAGGATTTTATTGAGGATTTTTGCATCTATGTTCATGAGGGAGAATGACCTATAGTTCTCTTTTTTAGTTGTGTCTTTCCCTGGTTTTGGTATTAGTATAAAACTTGCCTCCAGGACTGATTTTGGGAGAATTGTTTCCTTTTCAATTTCATTGAAGAGTTTGAGAATTATTGGGATTATGTCTTGTATAAATTTCTTAAAAAATTCAACTGTGAATCCATCAGGACTTGGACTTTTCTTTATTGTTAGGTTTTTTTTTTTTAAAAAATTACATTTTGTATTTCATTGGCTGTTATTGGGTTATTATTGAGAGTTGTTATATCTTCTTGATTAAGTTTTGGTAATTTGTACCTTTGTAGGAATCTATTCATTTCTTTTGTGTCTTTGATTCTGTGAGAGTAAAGATTGTCAAAATAGCTATTGATAACCTTCTGAATTTCCACAGAGTCTGTGGTAATTTTACCCTTTTCCTTCTTTATTGCTTGAATTTGAGTTTATTCTGTCCTTTTTTGATAAGGTTGTATAGGGCCTTGTCAATTTTTTTTGATTCTTTCCAAGAACTATCTTTTTGATTTGTTAATTTCTTGTATTATTTTCTTTGTCTTGATTATATTAATTTCTGCTCTAATCTTTATAATTTCCTCCCTTCTTTGGGCTTTGGGTTTGATTTGATCTTGTTTTTCTAGCTGTTTGAGGTGTATCATTAGGGTATTTATTTGTTCCCATACTGTTTTCTTAATGTGTGGATTCATAGCTATAAATTTCTCTTTAAGGAAAGCTTTCATTTCATCTCAATTCCAATAAATTGTGCTTGAATTTTCATTGATTGTAGATATTGTTTAATTTCTTGTTTAAATTCATCTGTAACCCATTGGTTGCTGAGTAGGGTGTCATTTAATTTCCATGTATTTGTGCAGGTTTGTGGTTTCTTTTGTCATTTATTTCCAGTTTCATTACACTGTGGTCAGAGAATATGTATGGGATAATTTCTGTTTTCTTGCATAGACTAAAGCATGACCTATGGACTGGTATGTGATCTAGTTTAGAAAGTGTCATACGTACAGCTGAAAAAAATATGTATTCAGCTGTGGTTGGGTGGAACACTGTAAATATCCACTAAGTCCATTTGTTCCATGTTCTCGTTCATTTCTGCTACTTCTTTGTTATTTTTTGTCTGGTTGACCTATCTTTTTGGGATAAGGGGGTGTTAAGCTCTCCTGTTATCATTGTGGTTATTGAATCTTAGACTTTTCGTGCCCGTTAAGATTTGTCTTATATAGTTGGGTGTTCCTGTGTTTTGTGTGTACACATTTATGACTGTTACCAATTCCTCTTGAATTATTCCTCTAATCAGTATGTAGTGACTTTATTTCGTTTGATCATTCTTGGTTTGAAGTTCAGATTGTCTGTGAACAGGATTGCTATCCCTGCTTTTTTCTGAGGTGCTGCGTCATGTAGTATTGTTTTCCATCCTTTGACTTTTAGCCCATGAATTTCTTTATGAGTTAAGTGTGTTTCTTGTATACAGCATATTGTTGGATTTAGTTTCCTAATCCACTGTCCAGTCTATTTCTTTTAATTAGTGAATTGAGTCTAAGTACATTAATTGTCATGATTGAGATATATTGAGTTATGATTGACATGTTACTTACCTGCTGTTGTTTACCCCTTTTTTTTCTTGTGTTTAATTGTTTGCCCTATTTGGTGGGTTCTTTCTGTTCTCATTTATGGAGTTCTGGTCATTTTGCTCCCTCTCTAGAATATCTTTTAGTTGTCTGTGTAGCATTGGCTTTGTCATCATGAATTTCTTTAGTTGTTCTTTGTCATGGAAGTATTTCACTTCTCCATCATACTTGAAGGAGAGCTTTGCAGGATATAGTAGTCTGGGCTGGAATTTGGTTTCTTGGAAGACTTGAAGTACTTTGCTCCATGCTCTTCTTGACTTCATGGTTTGTGAAGAGAAATCTGCTGTTATTCTGATGGGTTTTCCTTTAAATGTGATCTTTTTCTTTTCTATAGTGGCTTTTAAAATATTATTCTTGTGCTGGATTTCTGGAATGTTTATTATTGTATGTCTAGGGGTGCTTTTAATTGGGTTAATGTAATTTGAAGTTCTATATGCTTCACTTACCTGAACATCAGATTGTTTCCCCATATTTGGGAAGTTTTCTGCTATTACTTCTGCTCATATTCTCATTATGTCTTTTGTATTTACTCCTTCTTTCTCATTGATACCTATTAGTCTCATGCTGTTCATGTTTGCATCATCTTGCAGATATTTAATTATTTTTTCCTGTATCCTAGTTGTTTTTAAGAGATCTTTTCTTACCTTTTCACTAGCTGTGATAATGTCTTCAAGATCTGAAACTCTGTCTTCACTTTCACTCAAAAAGTTTTACAGGCTTGTGATTGAGGTTTTAATTTCCTTTATATCTCTTTGAATCTGCTTCAGGCATTCTATTTCTTTCTTTTACTTCTCATTCAAAGATTCCATCATTTTTCTATTCTCTTCTATTCTTTTTTATCAGTGTCTACTCTAGAAGTAGTTAGTAATTCTTTCATTGTAGCTGTCATTTCTTTTTTACTTTGGTTACTATTCTTGACCTGATATCCTCTATACTTTTCTGCAGTTGTTTCTTTACTTCAGATGTTATTATTTCAGAGATTTCAGGAGTTTGGCTTTCAATTTGTTCAATGCTAGTGTCTCTTGCATTTGTCTTTGTGGATTCAGGGCCTGAGAATGTCTCTCTCTCTCTCTCTCTCTCTCTCTCTCTCTCTCTCTCTCTTTCTCTCTCTCTCTTTTGCTCGCTCACTCGCTCTCTCTGGTGGTACTAGGGATTGAACTCAAGACCTTGCACTTGCCAGGCAAACATTTATTCTACTAAACAATCTCTCCAGTCCCAAATGTGAGGCTATTTTTATTTTGGTGGTACCAGGTATTGAACTCAGGACCTTGCCCTTGCCAAGCAAGCACTATTCCACTGAGCTATCTCTCCAGTCCATTACTCCTTCTCTTTGTCTTTTTGTATAGCACTGTACTCTGACCGTTGGTGTAGAGCCTTGGTGTAGTAGTTACCTTAGCTCGTCTCGATATTTTTACCCAAGGGAGATTATGTGGTTCACGCTATTGCAGTTTTGCATTTAAAGTACTACAATTACCATCACTAATAATGGGTAGTGAGATTTAGCACTTGACAAACTTTTGTAATTAATGGGTTTGTATTGTAGACCCTAAGGGCCAGCTAGCATCATGACTGTATAGCTAAGCAGATATAAAATTGGGAATTTGTATTTAAATTAGTTCCCCTGAGACCTGTCTGGTCACATACTCTTGATGTACATTGGGTCTTCCAAGCAGACTGGTTCATCCTGGTTACCTGTTGCCCCATCTCTTGATCAAGAGAGACAGAGAGAGAGAGAGAGAGAGAGAGAGAGAGAGAGAGAGAGAGAGAGAGAGCTCATAGATCTGGCTCTAGTTGTGTGTCTCAGTTTACCAGGTCCAGATCTATCAACTCATCCAGCTGGGCCTGGCTTGCCTCTGGCTGCTGTGCTTTTCTTTTTTCTGCTGTAGCCTGGGGAAGTGAACCCACTGTGCCCCACTGGCAAGCTGTTCTGCTCGTAGATTAGCTGGCTGGATCTTGCTCCTAGCTTCTCTGCTGGGATTTCCACTGTAGGGTTCCACACCAGGACTGACCACTGGCTGGAGGCTGGAAGTTCTGGTAGGTCATGGGGCCTGGCTGCTAGCTGGAGTCAGTGGGTGGGGGTCAGGAGTCAGTAGGCCTGCTCAGATTAATAGATATAGTTATGTAAGATTGGAGATATGATTGCACATTCCTGCTTGCTTTCAAGAAACCATAAATTTTTGTTTTTGTCTCTCTTCTTTTTTTTAACCTTTTTAAAAAATATTTTAAAGACAGTACAGCAATACTTGATATGACATTAGCAATGGTACACTCTTATAATAGGCATGGTTTTTGTATTACACATTGCTGTCCTTGATGCAGTTGCTTAGATTGCAGATATCAGCATACAGAGTTAATCAAGGTGAAAATTCTACACATTGGACTGCTGAGATAGCTCAGTGGTCTAAAGCCTCTGCTTAGGCAAGTTTAGGCAGGCACAGGGGATGGTGGTTCAATCCCAAGCATCACATGCCACGCCAGCCCTGCCTTCAAGGCTGGCTGAGCCCGCCAAAAATGCAAACAAAACAAAACAAAACAAAACAAAACACCCCACCCCCCAACTTTTTGATCCCCAGCGTGCCAGCCCTGTTCCCAGGGCACACTGAGATGACGACGGAGACTGAGCATGTTGGTGCTCACCTGTAATCCCAGCTCTTAGGAGGCTGAAAACAGGAGGATCACTATGAGTTCCATCTGTGTAGTGAGACCCTGTAATCCCTGTACTAAATATATAAAAAAGAATATTCTACACATTAACTGTTATTTTCAAAAAAATTGATGGACATTTTTTAGTACAATCACCTCACCATCCTGTATATATACTTGAATGTTTTTCCCTTATCTTTTTTCTTATTTTTGTCCTTTCTCTGATCTTTGTTGCTTAATCCCTAAATTCTGTTTCTTTCTGTTTTACTACATTTGTTATGCCTTTCAGGTTATTTCTTCTCTCAGGTTCTTACACAAGGGAGACAACACAATATTTACACATGTGGGTCTGATTTATTTCACCTATGAGTATAGCCTCTAGTTGCATCCACTTACCTATGAAGGCTTCGAATTTTTCTTTCTTTATAGCTGAGAATACTCTGTTGTATAAAAATACCACATCTTTTTTAATCCATTCCTCAGGTGATGGGCATTTTGTGGAGTCAACTTCTCTTACTAAGTCCTGTTGAGTATTTAATTTAATGTGTTGCTAATTATAAGTAAAGAATTTAATTGATTAGGAATTCTTGGTTGATTATACTTTTGCTGTATAAGGGATTGTGATTCATATTAGATTAGCCAGTTAGAACAAATACCTAATGTAATGGAATAAAAGTTTTTGGCTTAAAGAACATAAAACTATTTTTCAGAATATGTCAAACACAAATCTCTTCCTGAGCTTGCTTATAATTGGTTTTGATTCTTATTAGTCCACCTTGGTACTTGGTACTGTTTTGTTGGATCCTCAAACATTTCCAGTTCTCCCCTACTCCAGGCGGGATTCCTCTTCTTGCTCTCTGACCCTGGATGGGGTCCGAGGTTTGTATCTGGCCGATGAGATGAGCTTGGACAATATGTGTCCTGCATTTCCCAGGGCAAGACTCTTAAGGCACCCGACTTGACCAGTAATGCTTAAGAACTACAAGCCAAGGCCCCGCTCTCACACCACAAGGTGTATCTGGTGTGAGGATGTCATCGGGTTCTGTTGTAAGTCACTGAACTCTTGCCTTGTTCCATGGTGCAGCGTGCTTAAGCTTATCTTTTCCTGGCACATTTTCCTGCTCCCCACACTCACTAAATGAATACAGTAGGTACAACAGATGCTCTCTGGCACTGAAGATCCTCTTAGTTATGGTTTAACTCTATTTTTCCTTTCCCAAAACTGATCCGTGCACCTTGCTGTCCAATAGAATGGGATTCTATGTTACTGTAAGACTGATTGAGGTTAGAGGGTGTCACTGCTTCCAACAAGTGTCTTGATGTTGTTATTGTGGCCGTTTTTACTCTACCTTTTATTTGCTTACCTGTGTCTTCTGAACAAATAACTAACAAATGAGCTCGAGGGTAGGCTCTGCAGTCTCTATGACCTCTATAAGTCTATATCCTTGTAGAAATTGGCACTTTTCCTAGCACATGGATAGTGTTGATGAGTGTTAGTTTCCTTGAATTTTTGTCTGATAAAGATGTAATTTATTAATTCAATAGTTATTTTTTGAATTCTATCTTTCTTTAATCAAAGTGACTCATAATAATTATAACTGATAGAGGTCTATATTTCTCAGTTTCTTGTCCCTGGGGGAAAAATACAAGACATGCACAACTTAAAGGAGGGCTTTAAATTGGTTCATGGCTTTAAGGGTGTCAGTTCGTGGACTGGTGGCTGGTAGGCAGACACCACTATGGAAGGGCACGGAAGTCCCAGCTTCTACTGGGCAGAGAAAACACATGGGTGAACAGTGTCAGAGAGGAAGAGGCCTCGAACTGAACAGAGTACCCAAGCCATGCCATCATGACTTAAGGCAACATGCACAGAAGTGTGCTTTTCTTATCCCTGAGGCAGCCAATCAAGTAATGGAGTTCACAATCTCAGTTATCACAACATCTGTGTGCTACTTTTCCTAGCTTTTCTTTCTAACTCATATTTATCTAAACATCTCATCTATTTCTCTGTCTTTGCATCCATCTTCTATTGCTATTTCTTCCATCATGGATTTGGAACTAAAAGTAATATATTTTCATGTTCAAACAGGTACATTAGGATTTATGTGCAACAATTCAGTGGCAAGTTCCCAATTATACACTGAAAAAATAAATATATTAAACATTTCTCTTTTCTATTCTTCTGGCATCTAGCTATAGTTTGAAATAAGATATGCATATGTAACCATTAATTAATGAATTAAAATTAAATATTAGCTATTGCTTTCCAGGTAAAGATTTTATCCATCACTGTACAATAATCTGAATATTTTCTAATTTTATAGACATATCAAATTGTTTTATACTCTTTCTGTTAACTTTGTGTTTTAATATTTAATATTCTGCTTCTTGTTTAATAACTTGCTGACAGAACCTGGGTTGCCCATTTGGTGAAAGGAGGATAAGAGGAGCCCAGACCCCAGTCCTTTGCTCTGCGTATGCTAACCCACTACTGTTATCTTCACTTTTACATGCTTTTATGTTCTATGACTTTCTTTGGTACCTTAATTAAATCGGCTGTGCTTTCTCTACAGGTTCCTGTAAAAGTTTAAAAACAATAAGTAAGGTTCATTTATCTTATTAATTAACTAAAACTATTCACTATAGACCCTGAGAACAATGACAAATAGTTTCATGCACGACACTTAGTTTGTTTTTCTCTGTTTTCATTTTACTTGCCTTAAAAAAATTCAGCATTCTCCGCAGTGTTGTGCATTGCCAGCAGCTCACAACTAGAGAACCTCTCTTTTGGGGGTCTTGCTTCAGCTGTAACCCCACCCAGGTCTTTGCTGGCTCCTCTCTGCCTTCTGCTGATTGCTCTATGGGACTGGGTCCTGAATCTCATTCTTCTCCTTCTTGGTTCATCTCTTTATTTTCCTGTGGTATATATTTAAGCAAATTCCTAACAAAAATTTTGTGAGAAAATTTCTGAATTCTTACCTGCTAAAAGTCATTTATCCTGAGCTGACTACTGTTTGGTCAGTCAGTCAGAAAGTCAGTCAGTCAGTCAGTCGGTCGGTCGGTCAGTCTGTCTGTCTGTCTGTCTGTCTGTCTGTCTGTCTGTCTGTCTGTCTGTCTGTCTCTGTCTGTGTCTGTCTGTCTGTCTGTCTGTCT
>NW_004524595.1:15040188-15040957 GCF_000260255.1 Octodon degus | reverse complement strand
TTGTTTCTTTCATTTTGCAAGTTCTATTTTATTAATTTTTTGTTTCTTTTCATCTTTTTTCTCTGGTTTTTATTTTTCAATTATTGATGTTCTTGGTTTAAATTCTTCTCCCCTCCTTCCCCCCACTGATCATTGTTTAGTTTAAATCTCTTGCCTTGGCGTATGCATACTTCTGCAGAGTACTCTTTGTTTGGAAAACACTTCATGTTTTAAATTAAATATTTTCCTTTTTCTCATTGCTTTTTTATGATAGCAATTTGTCATCCCATTCTCATTTTATGGGTGCAGCGGCTTTTGTGATGTCTGTGTGGAGGGTGCCCCAGTGCACCACCTGGCTCCGCACCAGGGATCTGGTCCCCTCACTTGCTCTGCACTTAGGCACACTGACCAGGCCTCTGTGGTAACCAAAACAGCTTGCTCCATGCAGGATGCTAAGGTGGGTCAGTAAGGTCAGGGCTGGGCTGACTGGAGACACATGAAGAACAGGCCTCTCTCCCAATTCTAGAACACCTGAGGGACCACACTGCCTGTATTCCCAGGCATGTCTGTTGTGTCACTTGTCACTTTTCCTACTCATCCTGTTTTCCACACACCTGCTTTAGAGTCTGTTTCTCTGGGAAGCCTGTCCTTAAGGCATTATGTGAAAATATTTACTTGAAGTTTACTTTTGTTTTTCACTTTTTAAAATGATTTTCTTTTTGTCTGGAGGTAAACGTCTGGCAGTGTTTCACTCTCAGTCTTGTTTTCCTCTCTGATCTCCATTTTCACT
>NW_004524595.1:15027108-15039933 GCF_000260255.1 Octodon degus | reverse complement strand
TCTCTCTCTCTCTCTCTCTCTCTCTCTCTCTCTCTCTCTCTCTCTCCCCACTCTCTAGGTAATCTTTTGGGGAAAACATTCCCATAATGGCCCTTAGTACTTATCTTAGGGTCCTTTAAGCAAAGGCTCATTGGTCTCATCAGGTAAAGCCGATCTGTGTATGTCTGAAAAAATATTGTATTGAATTTCTTCCAATAATTCTGATGATCACCAATTGAATGATATTACATCTATATTCAGTGTTTAGTTGGTCTCTGGTGATGCTTCCACCTTTATTTATTTAGTTGCAGCACTGAGTCGTTTCTTTTTATTCTCTCACATCATGTTAGTGTGATTATTCCTCACACCTGGAATATTCTTTCTACTTTTACTAGGTTACTGAACCACCATCAGGGAATTAGATTACAATTCTCTGAGGTGTTATGAAGGCCTCAGGTCTTGCTCCAGTCCATTGCAGTTATTTGGGAAAGCTGTCAGATGCAAGCCAGTGTATGTGGTATGACCGAGATAAGGAACGAGGGCCAGTTGCAATTACAGTCACTTAACTGTTTATAATAATTATAGTCAAATAATAGCCAAATGTCTCCTCTATGTAGATGGAAATAAGGTGCTGTGTGTAAAAGAGAAACACTAGTATCTGAACTCACAATCTAGTGGAGGTAGCAAGAGTAGAAAGCATTTTTTTTTTTGAAGGAAGAAGGTTTATTTGAGCTCATGCTTTAGCCTGCAGTAGTTATCCATACCAACCACATTTTTACACTCAGGAATGTTGTAGAATCGTCACACAATTGTTGCAAGGTTTATATTTGTACATTTTTCAGGTGGCTCAAAGGCAAAGCACAGGGTCATGGCCAAGAAGAGCTACACATGACCTGGTACGTGGGAATCTGAAAGAGTCTAGGAGGGAGTGGGTAGGGAGACTGAATCTTTTTTTTTTTTTTTTTGGAAAGCATTTTCTTGAAGAAAGGCAAGCGCTAGCTAACAGCACTAGCAGGTATAGAGATATGAATTTATGAGTACTTCCTGTGTGCTGGGCTTTCTACAAATGCTTTAGATATATAATAGCTAATTAATACTCATAGCAAACGTTTTCTGTTTTATTTTCTTTTGTTTTGGCGAGGAAGAGGGATTTATAGAAATCGGTAACCTTTTGAGCAAACAATCCCAGTCATGATCCAAATTATGTAAATGGTGATCCTTTAATGCTAGTCACCTCAAGTAAACCTGATCTCACTAAATATGAAAGAACAGATGAGAAAAGCAAGGCAAAGGAGAGTGTGGAGTCCATTTCCAAGAACGGAGTTGTGTGGAGAGCACTCTTGGCCGGGAAGGATCAGGGTCCTGTTTATCCACAATGTCTTCTGTGGTTGCTGTAATCCAAGGTGGCCAATTAGAAAATCATTTTGTTAAATTTCTCGTTGCTTTAAGTACCATTAAAGGTCACATGCATTTTAACACAGGCTATTCATTCTTTGATTCTTTCACTCATTCATTTAGGAGATGTCTTATGGAGCTCCGATTAGTGCCAGTTCTGCTAGGAAGGCATCAGGCAGTATTAGTGTACAATGCTGATACAATTTCTGTGTGCCTGAAGCTCATCTTTTAGAAGATAGACTGAGAAACACACCAGCAAACCTGTACACCACTCCTGATTCTTGGAAATGAAAATCCTTTCCTTGGAGGCTTTGTACATGGACTACGAATCCAGCATTTAAAATGGGCTTGAGAGAGAATTTACTCCAGGAGAATGTCAAATAGAGAAGTTTCTATGGAAATTGGCCCACTCTGTGAAGGGCATTTGGCTTGGCGGATGTTCTAGGATGAACAACTCCTCCATTAAATGATTATTTGTATTTGTCTAGTCTCTTATGTGTGAGTCATGAAAAGAATAGGACATTGAATTAGCCATAGACTACATTCAGGCATTGGACAAGTCAAGTTCTGCTCTCCTGACATTTCTTCGTCTTGAACTTTCCTGATGATTCTACCTGGCTTCTCTGTGGGATGCTGACTCTGACCCAGTTGTGTTCATTACTGAGATCACTTCTGCCTCAGGCGGTCACATTTGAATCTCCTTGGAGTGTTCAGAGTTTCCCAAATAAACAGAGGACACATCTGGAAGGGAGGGTGATGCAACTTATTTCTTTAATCCTTTCAGCCTCTTGTTAGGTATGACACTTATTCTGCTCAGGCAAAGAAAAAAGACAAAATAGAGATCAGCCAGCTTTTCCCCCTGACTAACCAACCCCAAAATGATAGAAAAAGAATTTGACCTTAAACCCTAATTTCTCCAAAAAGATAATTGGATCCTTACAAAAATTCATCTTTTGCTTTCTTGTTTTAGCCTTGCATAATATGCCTGGTTGTCGGCTTTTTCTTGCTGTTGCTTCTCTGCCTATAACTTTTTTTTAAGAGTAGGAAAATTTATTAGGGAAGAAGAATAGGGACTAGGAATAGATCCTAAGAGGCAGGGAAGGGTCTTAAATGGGTTGCCTTAGAAAGTTTTTATTGTTAGCATGAGCATCATAGAAAAAAAAAAAAGACCTAAAAATCATGAAAACATTCTCTTTCTTCAGCTTCTATCTAAATAGTATTAATAATTGATATAATGAGTCTCCCTGTAACTTTTCAATTCTGCTGTCATACTTCAAAGCTGGCTTGTCCACAGAAGTGAGCTAGGATTCTAATGTCTAGTCAAATCAGCTTTTTGTCTCTCATGCCACTGATGGCAATAGGAGCCCCTGTCAGAGTGAAGGTTCACCTCACTGTCACTTTAGAAAGTCCCCAGGAACTCATCAAAACTGTTTTACCTCATTTTCACCTTGTGTAATTCCAGACATGATGACACATGAGGAAGAGCATATCAAGGTTTTTTCAGAAAAGTCACTAACTCCAGCTGGAAAAGAGCAGTGAGATTTGAGGGAGTTTGGTAGGCTGATTGAATGAGTCTGTGGCACCGACGTGTATTACAGCCTTAATTTTTGTGTCCTACACTGAGTTAGTGGAAGAAGTCATGGATTCATTAGTAGAATTTGTTTCTTCTTTCACTCAATAAATATTTGCTGAGTGTCAACTCAATGACCACTATTATTCTAGGCATGGCATTTCAGTGGTAAACCCGAAGAAAAGTTTGTATTTTTAATCCTTGGGGAGATTGAGTTTGATCTGAGACACAAGGACTCTTTTCTTAAGTACTATTACATATATTAGGCACATAGATGGGTTCAAGGTCATGTATAGTGCATATCTGTATATAAAAAAAGATTTGTTTGTTTATAAGTCATGTTTTATTAGGGTGTGTGATATTAGTCTTGCTTCTCATCAACTAAATTAAAGGAAGCTTTAGAAAAGTTTATTGTAGCAGTGTGAGCCAGCCTTACTTGCCTTTCCTCTTGTATTCTTATCTAATTGGAGTCTTTAACTTCTGAATTGGCACTGAGTCATTTGCACACTTTCTCAAAATCAGTTATCTAATTCATTTGTGCCAACTGACACCAGTTGCTAAGAGAACCAGCTGTAGTTAGCCCTTTCAGTTTCCTCATTTGTTTACTCTTTCAGAGTTCCAGGTTTATTTGTGAACTTGTGCTATTAATAATGTTCAAATGAGCTAAGATGTGATGCCTTATCAGATACCACTTTTCTTTGGAGCACTACCTTATTGAAGTTTTTGCTCTGGGGAGAATTCCATGAATGCAGAAACAGCATCAGTGCTCATTGACATGGATCTCACAGGGCATATTCTTTGGAGTTCCATGGAACTCCTGTGAGGAGGGGTGTGTGAAGCCTTCAGCTGACAGCTAGTGGTTGCCATCTAAGAAACTTTGGTATTTTCCTTGAGTGAGTTTCCTGGTTTCCTAGAACAGAGCTGTCTGGTAGCAGAAATCGGCAGTGGAAACACTTGGCCTATGTCTGCTCTGTGACTGAAACCAGAGTTCCTCAGAAAGCTCAATGATCTGTAGGATAATATGAGAAACTTCCCAGGAGGATGAGCACTGAGCCAGAGCAACAAAGGTGCACATACTGTAGGAGAAAGAAGCAGGAAGAGGTAAGCCCCGCAAAGACCTGGCCCCCCAAAGCTCTCTCCTTTATGCTCAGCTCTGCTTGTTCTCCGGGGAGCACCAGAAAACTAGAGCAGAGAGCTGTGCTTTTTCCTTCCTTGTCTACCCACATCTTGGAGCTTCATTGTCAAGAAGTAGTGGGCCCTTCACCTGCAGGATGGTACTTCCCTCAAAGTCAGAATCCTAAACATTTTTATTTAAATAGAAAACATTTAATAATTTTAATAAAAGGTAATTGCTAAAATAGGATTATTATGTCTATTATCCTCATGAAATCAATGATTTGCTGCATCTTCATATTCCTTGTAACTCTGCTGCCCTCAGGCCGATCCTGGCTGTCTGTGGAACATCTAAGAAGGAGACTCAAGGGTGCCAGTCTCTGAAGGAGATGATGCATGCTGCTCAGCAGTTTTAGGTCCTGCAGTAGCATGTGTCAGGGTCACACTGCAGAATGAGAGAAAGCCTGTCAGCCAGACTGCAGCCTGGGGACCTGTGGGCACAGGGAGAGCTACAGTAGCAGCCTGCTCTCTAGTGTTCAGGAAGTAAAGGCACTATGGGAGTGGTTGCTGCCACTGAAACTTTGGTGTAATAGATAGCATGTGATAGGTTTTTCAGGTTATTTAGTGAAGAGACAGGGAAGATAAAAGAAACCTTTATGAACTTCAGAGACATGGATTGGATCAAGGACAGATGGCAGAATCTTTTAACCTGAGATAAAGAAAGCTGAGGCTTTTATGAACTTTTCCTAAGGGTGGAGTTTGAGAGGCAGTTTCAATTACATGTAAGGAGCTGATTGGAGTCTCTCCTGTGTGCGCAAGAAAGGTGAGTGGAATTTGTATCCAGGGCTGGAGGGCGGAAGAGGGAGGAAGTGGTCATTGGGAAGATAAGCTGTTGTTTTAAGGGATTCAGCAATTTATACTAGGGCCAGAACCTATCAGGATGGACCTAAAAAGATGTCCGGAGGCAGAAAGTATAAGCATCATCTGTGATTTGAGCACCAAAAAACAACTGATCATTGTCACAAATGCCCTCTTACTAGTGTAAGGGCAGGGTGTCGCAGCCATTGGGCTCTCTGGCAGATGTGGTTCCATGCTGTGTGGGTGCAGTAAGACAGTGAGGTGGCTCTGGGGACTGCGCTCTGAGTATTCCGGAGACCACCTGCTGAAAACTTGTGCCATTCTTTTTTTTTTTTTTAATGTATTTGACACATGGTCTCATTATGCAGCTCAGGTCCTCCTATTTTAGCCTTCCCAGAGTTGAGATCACAGGTGTGCACCACCGTACCTGGTCTCAGTGGCCAGCTTGGCTTGCCTGGGGCAAGGCCGGCACCTCATGTGTTACCGGGGATCGAGTTCAGGTCCTTGTGCTTGCCTAGGCAGGCACTTAGACCACTGAGTTCTCTCTGCAGTCATCATTTTATTTTCTTGACCCTTAATTTATTTAATAGATAACTATTTCAAACCAACAACATATTATGTGGTTATCTTCTTTTTTTTATTCTGTGGTTACCACTTAGGATAAATTAAGGGATGGGAGAAGGAGCCAAGTAGGATCCCCATGAAGTGCCTTAGTGTAATTTCAAATGGATCCAAAGTCTATACTCAAAATCCTCAAATCCTAGGGCAACTATAAGAAAAATTAACGAAGCAGGAAGGAAATTTGGTGATGATCGAAGTATTTTCTTTCTTGATTGTGTGAACAGGTACCTGCATGTACAAACTTGTGCAAGATTATGAACTCCAGATTTTAAAAGGAAGCAGTTTATCTTATGTAAATTAGATATCAGTAAAATGAATTTGAATACATAGTGTGGGTACTCATTAATCATATGAATCTTTTGATTCAAAGGAGCATATACTCCAGAAAACAAATGATGTTTTGCCTTCAACTGTTCTACATATATATGTATATACACACAGTCATGTGTATTCCTAGACAATAGGTTGGGGAAACAAATAAAAAGAATTAATGAAAAATTAAGTGGGAAGCCACAAAAGTTGGAGCCAACTCAGTAGAAACTGATGTGAAGCACAGTTTCCATGTTGCCAATAGCAGAAGACAGAAAACACATAAAGAAGGACCTGTAATAAAAGGTGGAGAAGGAGGCTTAATAGAGAGGGAAGAAACTGAAGTGGGCTTGCCAGGCAGGCGCTTAGACCACTGAGCTATCTCTACATCCTAACTCGTGCTGTTCTTAAGTCTAATTTCAAGTAGCGATTGAGAAGCGAAGTCACTCAGCATGCCGACTACATGCTTTTCTTCGGGTGGATGGATAGGTAGAGAGCCATTCTAAATCACATCTCAGCAAACATCTGTCTCCACAGTTTCTGCAAATGTATGCTTGTCCAGATCTCAGGAGTCCTCTTGTTTTTAAAAATGATAGGCTTCAAGTAAGTGAGAACAACTGAGGCTGAGAAGTTAAAAGACCTTGGGGTCTGGTGTGCATGTGACAGCCTGTTTATGACTTCAGATTTGCCTAGTAGACTGCCTGGGGTGGTGCCCTTCCTCTAACCCTCATTTGCTTATTCAGCAAACAGCAGTAGCTCTTCCTCCAGCTGACTTTTGATATCTGTGTGATGCTAGACAAAAGTTATCCTCATTTTCTTCATTTGTAAATGAGAAAAACTTTTCCTCAAAAGATGTTGAGAGGGCTGGTGAGATAGCTTGGAGGATTAAGTGCCTGCTTAGGCAAGCGCAGGGGCCAGGTTTCAATCCCCGGCATCACATGCCTTGCTGGCCCCAGCCCTGGGCATGCTAAGCCAGCAACCTAGTCCAGTTGTGGTGGCACACACCTGTAATTCCAGCTCTGGGGAGACTGAAAACAGGAGGATCACTATGAGTCTGAGCTGAGTAGTGAGACCCTATACCAAATACATTTAAAAAAAAAAAAGAAAAGAAAAAAGTTGAGGGGCTTTTGGGAGATGCCCCCTGAGAAGCATATAGCATGGTGTCCGGCTTAGGAGAAGGGCTGTATCTATTGGCTACTGCAGTAACCTCACAGGCTTTTATGACTTCATGTGGTGAGTGGTGCACTGTAAATCAGGACATGATGTCAACATGTGACATGCACGTTTGTTGTTTGTGCTGTTCAAGACACTGATGTGTCCATGATTAAGTATTTGAGAAAAAAAGTTATGTTCTTGTTCAGTTTACATAAGAATTAAATTTTTTAAAAATAATTTTATTGCTAACCACTAGGAAGAATGTATGCAATGTGTTAATTATTGAAACTGTCCTACCAATTTGATTTGAAAAAAAATAATTTTATTGAGAAACAAATAGCAATGAGACAGTTTCAAAACTGATTAGTAGCAAAGTTTCAGTAATTAACACATTGCATATTGTTGTCCTAGAGGTTATTTATCATCCAAGAGGCAGACATGATGTCCTGTCCACAAACACTATTTGAACAAATCTCTCTATTCATTGAATTAGGAGAATGCAGCTATACATCTATCATAACTATTTTGAATATACAGAAGAATTAAATTAATAATGTGTTCAATATCAAAGTATAAAGAATGAAATCCTGAAAAAACTAGAAGAAAATAGCAGTGAATATTTGTATAATATGGGAGACAGACAGCATCTTCACAAACAGGGGGAGGCCAAAACTATACGAAGGCGAAGTTTGCGCTATTTTTCTCCAGGTTAAAAGACAACTACCCTGTATGTGACAAAAGGAAGCACAATAAAACAAAGAATGTCAAACAGGAAAAGGATAATATCTGTAGTAGACAGACAGTAGACATTGAGATCACAGTTTTTCTACAGGAGAATATATTGACTTAGAAATCTTCATGCTTTTAGCAGCAAATCCATTTTATAATATTTTTCACCAAAATATTCAGATGAGCTAGCAAAAACATGTATAGAGTAACAATGGTCACTACAGGGTTGCCTTTTAATAACAGAGAATGCTAACTGTTGTCACATCCACATTCTGCCTTGGAGAGCTGATCAAAGGGCGAGTTCTGTTAACTAGGCATAGAAAGCAGACAAGGGCAGGGAGAGATTCCATTGTTAGCAGAGTGAGTGGAACATGGAGGCTCACGCCTGCAATCCCAGCTCTCTGGAGGTGAAGGCAGGAGAATCGCAAGTTTGGAAGCAGCCTGGGCTACTCAGCAATTCAGTGAGAGAACTTACCTCAAAAAACTGGGCTGGGGATGGAGCTGAGTACAAAGGTCCTGGATTCAGGATTTAGTCTTTAGCAGTGAAATACACACACACACACACACACACACACACACACACACACACACACACACTGTTCTTCTGGGACTGTTTGCAGCCTTGTGGCCTCTGGTGTCTCTGATTCTGGCAGGGATCTGACATTCGTGGGAGACCCACTGATTCTCCGTGGCAAGTCTCAGTGATGGGTTTTCATCAGTGTTCTGTGCATAAGTAGGAGAATTGTCAACTGAACAAGAGCGAGAAGTTTTAGACTCTATTTGTTTTTATCTCATAAAAATCCAGTTTTAGGGCTGGCCAAGTAGCTCAGCAGATTACAGCGCCTGCAAGCAGGTGCAAGGACTAGAGGTTCGATCCCCGGGCTTGCCGTGCTGACCCTCCCCTGAGGCGCACTGAGAAGGCAATTGAGACTGGGCCTGGTGGTGCGCACCTGTAATCCCAGCTCTTGGGAGGTTGTAAACAGGTGGATCACTACAAGTCTGATCTAGTAGTAAGACCCTGAGTACCCTGTAGACCGTTCCCTTAAAAAAAAAAAAATCCACTTTTAAGCGGGCTGCGAACTCAAGATGCTTCAGCCTCAGCCTCCCCCGTGCTGGGCACGAGTCACATGTATGGCAAAATCTGGGGTCTTTGACACATTTTTTTTCTCTTGCTCATTTGAGTTCTTTGTTTTACCTCTTAGAACATAATATTTCTTTCACGTTTTTATATTTTTCCTTTTTTTTAATACCAGAGATTGAACTTGGGACCTTGCACTTCCCAGGCAGACACTTATGCTCCTGAGCAATAGCCCCAGCCCTATATATTTATGTTTTAAAAACATCAGGAAAACTAAATCAATCACTTATTACAAAAGGTCATCCCCAATGAAAACAAGGTGATGCTTACAGCTTTGTCATCGACTTGAGCAGCTGGCACTTCCTGAGCTCATCATAGACCCAACAACCCAAGTTGCAGACCCAGACTGAGAAGAAGACAGCGAGCTGTCCACTGCATAGAGCCAGTTCCACAGAGGAGGGGCTCAGTGCCACTGTGCCTCTCTTGGAAGGGACACTCTCCCTGTACTTCTGCTTTGAGTGAACACTGCAGGTGGCCTGGTGCTGTTGGGACCTGCCCCTCTGATGCTTTATCAGCTGTCTCAGGATGCCCCGACATCCTGGCCAACCTTCTGCTCCTGCTGGCTTCTCTTGACAGCCATGGGGGGAATCTGCTGCTCTCCTGGCCTTGCTCCTCGGGATTCCTATTTGGTTTGATGATGAGCCTGGGGATTGCTGTTAATTTTGTTTTTTCTTTCTCTTTCTTTTTCCTACTTTGAGGGGAGTGAGTGAGGGTCTTCAGCTAGTGAAATGAAGTCTCAGAGCAGGTGGGCCATGCCCAGGCAGGAGGTACCTGATGGAGAAGGACACCAGTGACTTTTTCCATCCTTACTTCCATGTGTGCAGCAACCCTCAGACCCTCCAAATCTTTTCCCTTCCTGGAAAGTCGCACACTGCTGACACCGTCAGAACTGGTAGCCAAAGTCCTGAGGCTGCTCTTCAGTGTGTCTGCCTCAGGCGTGTGTGAACTGCACCAGGGAACATTTTTGAAGAAACACAGATTGTTACTTTTAAAAAGGTTTCCAGGCAGTTAACATCATCAGAAAAGAAAGTGATTTGATTTTAGTGAAATTGCATTGTCAGCTTTTCATCAGCCTAAAAAGCAGTTAGATTGAATTCACAGATCGATTTGGCAGAGGTGAATGGTGCAGAAACTAGAAGAGCAACACCAGGCGGCTTGAGGTGCAGGAAGAAACAAGATCAGAACAAAGTAACCTTTCTCTAGGAAGAAAGTGACAGCACCGTTTTTCTAAGCAGTCTTCAGTGGTTCTTTCGGTAAGAGAAAGCAATTCAGGTCTCATATTTTGGACATGCAGAACTCTAGTCTTACCCCAGAGTTACTATGCCTTTGTGCCTCTTTCTTTTCACTTCTATTTAAATTGGGAATGATGTGAGCCCCAAATCCACTTTCTATTCAAGACACAATACAGCCTGGCATCTCCATACCTTCCAGGAGGAGATAACAAATGAGAAATGGGTCCCAGTATGGGGTCTGGGCCTGGCACAAAGTGGTGAGGAAACCTGAGTTTAAACACAGCCACCAGAGTAAGCGCGATGCACACAGTTGAAGAGGGAGTGACCTGCTTGGGGGAGGAGCTCAAACTGGAGGTCACAATGGTAGGATCAGTGGAAGCCTCCCAGCATTAAAGGCTAGAAGCCAGGAGCTGAGGACTGATGAACACAGTGCAGCCAGGTGGTTCTTTCCAAAACGCATCACCATGTCAGTAAAAAGGATGCTATGAGACTGAAAAAGCAGGTAGCAATCAGGTTAGAAGCTCTTATTTCACAACTAATTTAAACTCCTAGGTAGCAGAGTTGACACTTACAATAGCTCTACTCTGGAAATAAGGACATGAAAAATTACAGAACATATCATTTGTTTTCCGTATATCTCTTAAGCATTGCCATGATTTTTGCCCCTTCTTGGCTTCCTTGAGGGAGGCTGATTCTATTTTTTAGGGGGTGGAAACCCAGGGAAGAAGGCCAATTGTTGGGAAAGAACAGGATGGAGAGTGACAGGAGGCCCGGTGTGGGAGAGTGACTTCTCTCTGAAGAGCAGCCCCGTGGATGGACCCGCTGGACATCGTGCCATAAGAAGTAGCCATGCCCCAAAAGACAGATACTGTGTGATGCCACTCCTGTGTAATTCTAAGAATCACTGAACTCCTACAATTTACGAGTAGGGTAGTAGCTACGAGAGACTGCACACTTGCGAGAAGGGTAGAAGGCATCTGGTATTCTCTTGTGCAGAGCAGTGGTTATCGAGCCTGCACTATATATTTCAAAACATTTGGAATTAGAATTTTTTATTGTACTTAGTACAGGGCCTAAGGGTCTCACTACATAGACCGGACTTGTAGTGATCCTCCTATCTTCAGCCTCCCAAGTGCTGGGATTACAGATGTGTGCTACCACACCCAGTCTCAAATGATGTCTTAGTGCACCCCAGGGCCGACATGGCTTGTACTGCTGGGGTTTGAGCCCCGGTCCCTGCATTCTGCCTAAGCAGGTGCTTTAGTCCACTGAGCTATCTGGCTGGCACAGGGAGATAGAATTTTAAATGTTTTCACCACAAATAAATAATCAATAAGGCCATGTGTGTGCAAATTACCCTGCTTTAACAGTTATACAGTGTGTACTTGTATCAAAATGTCCTGTGGTATCTCATATATATATATATATATATATATATATATATATATATAGCATTTATGTATCCATTAAAAAATGTTTGAGGAACTTTTAGAAAGTCATGTTGCTTATAGGAAAAAACTAGTTAATAGTGCTAAAGAGATTGGGAACTATGGATCCATACACTGGGGGAGACCCCGCAGGGGTATTCTTGTTCCTGACTCCTTCCTTCTCTCATTGTCTCAATCTGTTTTGGGTTGAACAACTTTTTCCCACTGTGCCCTTCAACGTGTGTGTGTGTGTGTGTGTGTGTGTGTGTGTGTGTGTGTCTTTTGCCTTGGAGCTAGCCAGCTATGAACTGAACCCACACACTGCAGGAGCCAACTAGACCTCTCCTTCTCAAGTCCTGTGTCTCAGGTTGGGAAAGTGATGGGAACGTGACCAGTAGAGGAGTTGGGCCTCGGGGACAAGTCAGCGCCTCACCCAGCACAAGGGCTGCCTGAGGCCCCATCACAGCTGGCAAGGACTGGAACCCCATCCTCCTCTTCCTCTAGCTTTCCTCTAAAGGTGCAGACTCATGTTTTTGCAAACTTGCTCTTTATTTTGTAAATGTTAGACTGAATTTCAATTTCAAATGCCTGACTAAAAACAAGAGAAGGAAGACACATCTTTTGAATTTTTCCAGGGCATGGTTGTTCACGTCAAACTGTGATATAGGGTGTATCCCTGGGACAAGAGGCACTTCCTTTCCATAACTGGAGGATGACTTACTTTGATTACATTTTTGTGAAAAGCTCTTCTTTAGTAAATATCAAAGGTGCATTATGTTAAAAAAAAAAAGCAAACCTGAGCCATTATCCATCATAGTCTAACTTCCCTGAGAAGAACAAAGAATCTTAGAGGGCTGGAGAAGGCTCTCAGGAGAAGAGACTCCTAAGGACTCTCATACTGATGATTGGAGTGATCCAAGAGATTTCCTAGGCACAGAATTTATTAATGATGCCAGGAATGATCTCTGTTGTTAAAATTTGATGGAACTTTCTGTCTGTGTTCTAAAAATGGATGTATTCTGTAAGGCAGGTTGTACCTGGCATCTGAAGCTGTTGAGTGCTCTGCTGGGGGCACAAAGACGGGTTAGAGGCCTCTCCTGAGGGGTTCCCCATCTCACTGGGCACAGCAGTTCAGTCGTGGTGCCAAGTGTAACATGGTTTGTGACATTTTACAGCATTTTATTTCAGTCAGTGTTCTTCCCTGAATTGAATTTGTCAGAGCAGTATGCTGATTCTTTTATTGTAATTTATTCAAAGAACAAACTATTGGGCTCTAAAAATTAACTATCTTATTTTAAT
>NW_004524595.1:15017435-15026673 GCF_000260255.1 Octodon degus | reverse complement strand
TCTCTATTTCAGTCATTATTCAATCAATTTTTATAAATATTCCATGGACACTTGAAAGGAATGCATACTTTTTGAAAAGTGCACCAGTCAGTAGGTACCTACTGATTAAATCTTATTATGTCCTTCAAATTATTGATATTTTTATTTCCTTCTTAGTTTTTGCTATTCGATGTAATTTGTCTATTTTGTGTAGCTTTTGTTATTTTAAAGATTCAAATAACAGCATAATATGTCGAACTCAAAAACTGAATTTTAAGTTGTTAAAAGAGAATAAGATAAACCATTTTCAAATTGGAGACTTATAAATATATCTAGAAAATAAAGAGGGCCAGGGAGATAACTCAGTAGAATAAGTGCCTGCCTGGCAAGTGCAGGGTGCTGAGTTCAATCCCTGGTACTGAAAAAAAATATAGAAAATAAAGAAATGAAGGCCTTTTTTTGCTTTATGCTCTGCCTCCTTTCTGTTTGATTCCAGGATGTTATAATTTTGGATCTAAAGCATTACCTATGAAATATATATATATATATATATATATATATATATGATGAAATTGTGTGGTTACTGTGTGTAATTGGCATGTACTTCTCCATGCACAGCACACAAAGGCAGTCCTGGGATAGCAGAGCAGGACTGTGAAGAAGATCATGCAGCTGAAATTGCACCATGATCTTCACGGTCAGTGGAAAGATACTTTTTTCACAGCCTTTAGGCATTCTTGACAAAGCATGAACCTGTTTGTTGCTGGTTTTAAATGTATGAAAACCAGAAAATTTAACATTTATTTGTTACATAGAAATTTAAAAATGCCTTTACTAATGTCCAATGCCCATATCACTAATTTGTCCTTTGGAAATGTTCAGTTAAGCATTTTACCCAGACAGCTATTTTTACCCACCATGATTGCTGTTTAGTCTTAGCCCTTCTCATCTCACCCAAGCGAGACTTCACTCTGTGACAAAGCAGGTGTTCCTCCTCCCCTCTGGAATCCAACCCCTGGCAGCCACCAGCCCACTCTTTGTCTCTATGCATTTTTTTTTGTTTGTTTGTTTGTTTTTTGTTTTTGGTGGAACCAGGGATTGAACTCAGAGCCTTGTGCTTGCCAGGGAAGCGCTTATTCTACTGAGCCATCTCCCTGGTCCCCCATGTCTCTATGCATTTGCATGTTCTTGACATTTCATAGAAATGGAATTGTACACTATGTGATCCTTTACAATGGGCTTTGTTCACTTAGTCTACTTTTTTGAGGTTCATCCACTTTGTAGCATGTACCAGTACTTCATTCCTTTTTTAGGAAAAATAATACTTCCTTGCATACATATAATATTTTTTTTAATCTAGTCATCAGCTAGTGAAATTCTAAGTGACCAAATAATAACTGATTGCAAATGACTGCTGATAATTCTTTTCATCTGATTTTTCCAAGATCAAACACTCACTTGAGAGGGAAAACATTCCCAGTGTCATTTACAACAGAATTATCTTTTAAGTTTCCCTGAAGGCACTTGAACACACACAGCTTTGTTGCTTTACCCTATAATTGCATATATTCCTGAGTTAATCTTTTAAAAATAGCTTACTACTGCCCCTGGAGGATGCCAAGGGGCAAAGTGGAAATTTCCCTTTCCTCTCTAAGTGTGGGTTAATTTTGTTTGTTGAGAATCAATATAAATATATTAAATATTATACCCTTTCCAGGATGCATCAAATGGCCCTGGAAAATTTTAACGTATTCCATGGTTGTAAGTTTTTTTCCAACATGATAATCAGTAATCAAGCCTTTATGAAATAGTAATGTAGGTTTATTCTGAAAGATAATTTACTTTCTTCCTCTCATTCTGATATTGTTGCTTTATTCTTATCATTAAGTGGGTTTCACTTTTCTTTTATGCTGGCCTCAGGTGCTGATATAACTTATAGAATGGAAACTGAGTCTTCAACAAAGTTGGATCATTTTGGAGTCTTACAGGAAGAAGTATGCCACACACTCTTTAACTAAAAATATCAAGGAATACTTGTCAGCGTGGTTTCTGTACTGACCTTGTTCAGTCAGCCCCAGGAGACATACCATATTTTTAAGTTTCTTTGCCTAAAGTAGATGATTTCATTGAGGCAAACTGATGACAAAAGAATCACCAATACAAGAATTAGTTACACAGATTCAAATGAGCTACTATACACAGACCCATGTGGCTTTTCATTCTAAAATATTGCTGGCATTATTTGTAATGTTCTATTGTTTTTATGAAAACTGAAGAAGTTTTGAATGATCTTTAACTTTCTGTTCAAGAAAATAGGAATAAAACTTTTGAAAATGATATTTTATTTTCCTGTCTACTAATAAATCACAGTTGCCCTGGCTCTTTATTCTCTGTGACTGTGTAGTTATTTTCAAAATTTCAGTGAGTCTTAGTTTGTAAAGGAGGATACACCTAGCAAACTCATATTTGGAGTTGTACAGCTCTGATTCAATTTGTTTTTTTTTCATTTATTATATATTTTATTTTTTGAGAACAATGTACACACATTTATTTTATAGATGTATTCCAAAACTCAGGTGTATAGTATAGAATACTTTTTCCTTTTTTAGTACATGATTTCTCAAATTTCTCTAAATTCCAATTGATAAGGACTTTGGCAGCATCTACACTGAATTCTAATCTTGCAGAAAATTTATTTCTAAGTCAATAAACCATAAAGCCAGGACAAAGTACTACTTATCTTTTTTTCCTTTTTCATTTCTTTTTTATTTGTTTTTTTTTCAAAGTTTGATTGATAAACAGATAGCAATGAGACAGTTTCAAGTCAAATCGGAAGTACAGTTTCAACAAATAACACACTGCATATATTCTTCTTAGTGGTTAATTGCTGTACAAGATGCAGACTTGGGATCCTATTTACAAACACCATTAGAACAAATCCGATTCAATTTGTATGACAAACATCATTGATGAAAAAGATAGCACTTCGTGTATCCAGCTGGTGCACAGGGTCCTCTGGGGAACAGTGCATGTCTGATGACTGCCTACATCCCAGTCTTACAGATGAGAAAGAAGGTCACTATGTAGATGATTTGAGAGGCTTCAAGAAAAGAGAGAGTTATTCACTTTTCTGCAGAATGGAAGGAATGTAAGACAGAAGTGAATTTTTTGGTTTTGTTTTCTTATCCTTGAAAAAGAGATGTAAATGTTTTTAAAAGTTCACTCAGGGTCATCATGAATCACTCCATAGTCAGAAGTTAATCTTTGTCCTTTGCTGTGGCTCAAGGCATCTGTGTGCATGAGTACTTGTTGTGTCTTAGGCCAAGTACTCAGTCCATACACAATGAGGCTGGCCTTTTTCAATCAGGCCTAACATCTAGAGGTTTATGTTTGGGATGAAAAATTATCCAGAACTCGGAAACATGTAAGAAAAGGTCACTGTGTGTCTTTTCAAAACACTGGAGCATTAAAACATTTCCTACCAGGCCCACTTACACCCTTCTTAATACTCTTAGGTATTGACAAAGCTTGAACCTGTTTGTTGCTGGTTTTAAATGTATGAAAACCAGAAAATTTAACATTTATTTGTTACATAGAAATTTAAAAATGCTTTTACTAATGTCCAATGCCCATATCACTAATTTGTCCTTTGGAAATGTTCAAATAAGCATTTTACCCAGACAGCTATTTTTACCCGCCATGATTGCTGTTTAGTCTTAGCCCTTCTCATCTTGCCCAAGTGAGAGTTCACTCTGTGACGAAGCCGGTGTACCTCCTCCCCTCCGGAATCCAACCCCTGGCAGCCACCAGCCCACTCTTTGTCTCTATGCATTTGCCTAATCCTTTGTTGACTTCTTCCATAAGACCAACTAGCACCACTGTTCCATGAAGTCATACAGTACATTGTAGATTTCTGCTCTGTAGAGATAAGAACATTTCTTGTCATTAGAAAAATAGTATAAACCTAAATGTTTACAGTTTAGGATTATGTAGACATTAGATCATTATGTTGCTAGCCCAAAAATCCAATAAAATTTTTTATTTCATAACTTGTATATGCATTCTCCTTCTGGAATTTTCTCATGAACTAGATTTATTTTGTCCAATTCCTTACTAGTTAGTTGACAATTTTATTCTGTAAAATTGAGTCTTGTTTTTAACTTTTTGAAAATTACATTTTCACACTTAATTGTGTTTATCTTCACTACCATGCAAAGTCCAAGAATAAGTCATTTTCTTCTCTACTTTCATGTTATTTATCTTCTTTTATTGTGTGGCATAATGGTTTTCTTACCTTTGAAGTTGGTAGTATTCATTATTTTTCTATCTGTCAAGGAGGAGTAAGATCTCTCAAGAACCAGTGCTTTCCAGTTTAAAGGAAGCATAGATTTCTACAAGCTGCAGAATTCCCTTGGCCTTCTCCATCCACTTGAATGCATAGATTTTTGAGAATAAGTTTATGTCTTGTCTGAATTAACATGCAAGTCTTTTAACCAAGTTTTACTCTTTGACCATTACAGATTGGTGCTACCCTGATAGATTGCCTGCATGGCCAGGTTTTCTTCTCTGGGAAGGAATCTTTTCATCCAGGGAGTGCTTTCCAAATCTGACTGCTCATCAAAATCCCCTGAAAAACTAGAAAATAGGTAGTTCCCAAGATCTTCTTTCATTTTTATTAAATTTTAACCTCTGGAGAAAAGACTTGGAACTCCTATTTTTTAAAAGCCTCTAGGATAATAGTGAACACCCCCGCACCCACAGGATGACCCAGTTCACCCATGCTCATTTTTATTCTACAAATTCAGATGGCCTGATATCTATAATTCACCAACTAACCGCACTGGCCACGGCTATATGAAGCACTATTTTTTCTGCTCCAAAACTTGTTTCAGAGTAGAGTTGTACTCTGCAGATAGATGCAGATGCTTAAGGTGTGGAAAAAGGAAGAATGAACTCAGTTTTAGAAAAAAAAGAACCTAAAGGATCAGTTACTAAATTTTAAGTTTTATCTAGAGCTAGCCCAGTGGGGAAAGCTAGAATTATCTTCACAAACACATCTTGGGTGGCCAAATTGTGCTATTTCAGCACACAGGTTTTCTGTAGTCTGCTATCTTGTGCCTCCACTTTAGAAGGCTGTGCCCATGATGTTGGAGTCTGCTTTCTTGTCCTGGCAAGAGCATTCCCCTGGGCGGTGCTCATGTTCTACTCCACCCTTGGCAGTGCAGGGGATACATCAGACATTCCCGAGTGTGTGCTGATGCTGAGTGAGAGGTTTTGGTGACTGGTTGGCCACTGTCCTTGGTATTAAGGCATGACTGTTTCCACAATGGGCATTTTCACTGGAAACTGGACAGAGGTCCATAGAGTGACAGAGTCCACTTCACTCCAGAGCCTGATTTTTATCTCCAAAGCCTAGGACACCAACTTAGAGGGTATGCTTCAGAGAGAGCAGAGGTAGGGTGACAAGTAAACTACACCTTTTATGTATCAAAAGCTGAAAATTGTTTTGTGACATGTGAATTTCAAACAGTACAGTGTTGTTTTCATAAAGCTGATTTTTCAGATTTTGTATTTTATCCCATGGGATAAGGAAAGAGAAACATAGCAACAAATCAGTGCCAACCTCCAACACACTTGTTATGGTGATTTAAATGTGGATTAACACCATAAAGAGAGATTTTTTTCTTTCTTTTTTAGGACCAGACAAGATCATTGATTGTAGCAAAAAAGTGAAAGGAGAAAATAAATACAGTGTCTGCCTTACGCTTGTAACTCAAGTTTCTCAAAAACTGTTCTGCTGAAAAATATGCCTCCCCCTTGCAACTTTTTAAAGCGTGAAGCTAGCTTATTTGGATTTATAATTCTATTAATGGCTCGTCTCTTCTATTGCTTTGGTGAGAATTTTGGAACCAAATATTGAGTAAAAATTTTGTGTGTCTTGTAAATTTCAGTGCAGATTTGATGTGACTAGGTAGATGTTGAGATAAAACTTAGCTCCCTTTCTCCTGCTCTTATGGTGGCCTGTCTGATATGCTGAAATATGATGTCACACACGTGCAAAGTAGGATAACAATGGGGTGATTGTGTAAGTCTTAAAAATTATTACAGTAAACACATCATCATTAATCCCTCTCAAAATTCTCCCCCTCACTTCAAATACATTCATGTTGTCTTTCTTGCCAATTTCTGAAACATTTCTGGTGACTTCTTTTGTCAGTGTTGTCTTTAGTTGTGCTGTTGTGGCTGCTTTGATGTCCTGAGCTAGTATAAAGACATTCATCTTTCATGACCATTTTGACTTTGGGGAACAGCCCAGAAATCACATGGTGATAGATCTGGTGAATACGAAGGTTGAGGGTATATTGCAATGTTTTGGTGGGCCTGCCTTTCCATCCAATGGCACTTGGCAGAGACATATCATAATTTTTGGATCATACTCAAAAAGACAGTCATGAAAGAGGACTTACAGAACTGCTTCAGAAAGGATGATAGCAATGGGATAAATATTTTTCAAGTAAGATGTAGCATTCTGAGAGAGACGAATGATAATGTGCCTTTTACCGTAATTCCTTTAGTTGAGGATTCACCTTTATCTTGAGTGTTAACATTCTTCTTATCTCCACTATTGAAATTCTTGCCTGTGTTCTGGGGACCACAAAGTGTTGTACTCTGTATGGTGTTAGCCCAGACCCATGTTTGTCTGTTTACTTCCTACCCCAGCATCCTTTCAGATTCCTCAACCCTCATCTTCTGCAGTAAAATTCTCAACTCCTCAGTGTGGCCAACTCACTATGAAAGGAAATGACTGAAGCATTTCACTCATGTATTAAGATCAAATATGCCTCCAGTGAAGTTTCCCTTTTTTAAAGAAAAGTCTTCCATAGAATATAACAGGGTGATAGAATTAGGTGAAGCCACGTAGGGCTTGAGAAAAATTGAAATGTGTAGACGTTGAGATAAGTGGGGTGTAAAATGAAGTAAACGCCATAAGGGAAAATTCAACTTGTACCTGGAAAGGTCTATGAGCATTAACTGGCTTTATGTTTGTTTTAAAAAAAACAAGAAAAAGAAAAGTGACATCATCAAGTTAGTTGTTTGTGTATGTGAGTTTTTTTTTATACAGTGTAAACGAAACTATCTGTGGACAAACTTTTTTTTTTTAAATGAAAGAGGACACAAAATTGGAATACGTGGTCTTTCTCTCAACCTGATAAAAGCAATGTATGACCAACCAATGGCCAACATCAAATTAAATGAACAAAAACTGAAAAACTTCATTTTAAAATCAGGAACAGGACAAGGATGTCCACTATCACCACTTCTGGTCAATATAGTTCTGGAAGCATTAGCCAGAACAATTAGACAAGACAGAGAAATAAAAAGAATAATGATGGGAAAGTAAGAAGTGAAATTTTCATTATTTACAGATGACATGATCCCCTACATAGAAAATGCCAAAAACTCCATCAAGAGACTTGTAGATTTAATAACCAAATTCAGTAGTGTAGCAGGTACAAAGTCAACACTCAAAAGCCAATAGCATTTATGTACACAAACAATGAATAACCTGAGAGAAATCAAGGAAACCATATCTTTCACAATAACATTCAAAAAATGAAACATTTAGGAATCAGTACAACAAAGTAAAATATCCTTATAATGAAAATTATAGTACTCTGAAAAAAGAGATGGAAGAAGATTTCAGAAAATGGAAAGATATTACTTGATAGGAGAATCAACCTTGTGAAAGTGGCCATACTTTCAAAAGTGTTATACTGATTCAGTGTAATTCAAATACCATTAGTATACCTCAGAGATCTAGAGAAAATATTCCTGCAATTCATCTGGAACAAGAAGAGGCCTAGAATAACAAAAGCAATCCTGGACAACAAATGAAAGGCAGAAGGTATCACAATCCATGACTTGAAATTATACTATAAATTTACTGTGATAAATATGGTACTGTTATGGTACTGGCAGAAAAACAGACCTGAGGATCAATGGAACAGATTAAAAGATGCAGATACAACTACAAACGCACTCAGTCATGTTATCTTTCCAAAGGGACCAAATATGTTCATTGGAAAAAAGATATCCTCTTTAACAAATGGTGCTGGAAAAATTGTCTCTCCACATGCCAAGAACTAAAATAGATCTGTGTCTATCACCATGTACTGAGCTACAATCAAAATGGAAAGAAGATTTAAACATTAAAACAGAAATACTAAATCTCCTGGAGGCAAAAGTAAAAAAAAGAAATCTTGAAGACATAGGGGTAGGTAGAGAATTCATGAAAAAAACAAAACTGCACATGAAATACTTCAAAGAACTGACAACTGGGTTCTCATCTTTTTGAAAAGTTTCTTTTATGAAAAGAAATAACCAACAGAATAAAAATGCCCCACAAACTGGGAAAAAATTACATCCAACTTCCCCTCTGACAGAGAACTTCTATCTAGAACACACAAAGAATTTAAAAAAAAAAATCAGGCCCCCAACATTCAAAGATCCAATCCAAAAATTGGCATCTAAGATGAATATACACTTCTCAGATAAAGAAATACAAATGGCAAATAAATACATGAAAAAATTTTCAATATCATTTGTCATTTAAGAAATGTAAATTAAAACAGCGCTGAATTTCCTCCTCATTCCAAAAAGAATGGCTATCATCATGAAGTCAACCAATAATAAATGCTGGAGGCACTGTAGAGAAAAAGGAACCATTCTGCACTATTGATGGGAGTGTAGACAGCCACAACTGTGGTGGAAATCAGTGTGGAGATTCCTCAAAAAAGCTAGGGTTGGAAGTTGTATTCAATCCAGCTATTCCTGTCCTGTGTAATTTTCCAAAAGTACTGAAAACATACCCAGTGATATATGTGCACCCATGTTTATAGCAGCATGATTCGTCATAGCTAAATCTTGGAAGTGACCCAAAAGCCCATCAACTGAGGAATGGATAAAAAAGATGTATTTTACACAAGGGGGTATTACTCATCCATAAAAAGATAAATACTAGTCTTTTATAGATAAATGTGATGCAACTAGAGACCATCCTCATAAGTGAAATAAATCAGACCTGCATGTCTACACATTATATTGCCCCTCCAATGTAAGAATCTGAAAAAGTAAATAAAATCTGAAGGGTAAAATAGATACTGTTGGGGCCAGGGAGATGGCTCAGTGGAATAAGTGCTTCCCTGGCAAGCACAAGGACCTGAGTTCAATCCCTGGTTCTGCCAAAAAAAAAAAAAAA
>NW_004524595.1:15007409-15017020 GCF_000260255.1 Octodon degus | reverse complement strand
CTTCATCTTTTTTTTACTATTTTGTATTCTCTTTAAAAAATAAAAATAAAATGAAAGTGATTTTGTGAGGGAGTTAGAAAAATGAAGCTGAATGTTTCTAGGGAAGTAAAACAAAGTCCAACTTTATTTTGAAAAATGTTTCTGAGCTCCAATAAATATTTTATGCACATTTCAATTTGTAACTGAATCTGAACTAGATTATCTGGAGTTATTGATCCTCAATGGGCTTTTATTTTGTGCTTGTTTTTAAAAATTCCATTGAATTGTTACATACATTATACATAAATGTTCCATCAGGTGAAGACACAGTGTTTCAGAGGTAAAGTTAATGCTCTGTTAGATTCCAGGAACCAGGAGAGGGCTCAAGTTCACAGTAAAAAATATGCAAACATTTGTATCATGTTGCCATGGCTGCAGGACCTTGCTGTTGGTCTGTCTTCCTGCCAGAGGCTGATATCAAATCTGACGATGGTAAGGTGTGCTCCAAGAGCCTGGGCTGTATTTGTGCAAAGTTTTCCAACTTCAGGGTCATTACAGGTAATGTTTGTTACATCTGTTCCAGCCCCAACTCCCAGGAGTTCCAGGAATAAAACAAACTCAGAGATTTCAATGAATTCTACAGACTTGATGCAGGATGGTTGTGCTGAATGTTTGAATTTCCTTCGGAGACCAATTCACTTGCTCATCTTCCTAATTGTTTCCCTTCCCATGCTAAGGAAAAGAAATGAGATCCACAAGGGATCAAGGGGAAGGAAATAAATTACTTTTGTTTCCAAGTTGGCCATTTAGTCAGAGCACCAAGCCAAGAAGACCACATATGTGCTGCTTTTGGCTCTATCACATGTCTGCTTGGGGAGAGTTACACCTTTGCTTTGAAGTTTCCTCCACTGTAGTAAGGTGAAGCAGCACACCTGTCTGCCTCACTCACTATATTCCAGTGTGGTGTTTTCATGCAGAAAAGGGGTAGACTGTGGCTGAAGTAAGTATATCAGATGTTTCTTTAGTATTTTGTCTATCTGATACTCTACTGATGTATAGTGGGCAAGCTCAAAGCTTTCTCCTAGGGCTAGCAGTAGAGATGAAGCATTCTTGAACCAAGGAGAAAACCGAAAAGAGACAAAGATACAATGAGCAACAAATGTGGTGGTATCACTCCCCTTTATACCCACTTTTTCTGTGGTTCTCCAGAGCCTTCAGTCTAATTTTTATTAGCAATTATTTAAAAATAAATCAATCTTTGACTTATAACCTGAAACAACAGCCATCACTCTGTTATCTCTCCTGTGCACCAAGAAATCAGAAAGAACAATGTTAGGTGTTTCTGACTCCTGTGGGTTGCATCTGATGGTGACAACAGAGTGGGAACCACAAGGGTCTGGGGCTGTCTGGTGCTGGTCAGGCATCTCCCCCAGGTCTTGTCATTCATCTCACAGTTTGTCCTGTGTGTCTAAGTAGACCAACTTGGGCTTCCTCACAGGACAGTGGCTACAGGGCAACTGGACTTCTCCTATGAAGACAAAGACTCTAAGGGTGGGTATTCTTTATAGCATGGTGGAACTTGCATTGTCTATTCTAACTGAGATTCAGAGGTCTCTTGGTCTCCTTTATGGTGCATTTCCATAGTTATAAGAAAGTAAATAGTATCATAGTTGCCTTTCTCATTGCTGAGAAAAAATACCCAGTACTCACAAGTTAAGAGAGGAAAGGTTTATAAGGTTTGTAATAAACTCACAGTCTGTGGAGGTTTCAGCTCATAGCTGGCTGGCTCCAAGGAAGCATGACATGATAGAGGCGCAAGCAACAAGTGACAAATGATCACACACTAGTCCTCTTTCTGTCCCTTATATTTTTATAATCTATGTACCCTTAGAGGTAGCCCTCACACTCAGGATGGGGCACTCTTAATCCTACCTAGAAGGGCCGGGGAGATAGCTCAGTTGAATAAGCAATTGCCTGGCAAGTGCAAGGGCCTGAATTTAATCGCATGTTCAGAAAAAAAAAAATCCTACTTAGAGCTATGCCAAACCAATTTAGTCACCACACACCCTATTTTCACCATTACATATTCTAGATTTAGCCTCATTCATAAAAGTACCACCTATGATTGACTCCGTGAAGCTTTGGGGGAAGGGAACATTTAGACACAAACCATAACATGCAGTAAACATACTCAGATTGAAATTTATCTCTTGATGGAAAAGATGAAAAGATTGTAGAAGAAGTGACTATGGAAGCCACCTTTGGAAAGTGCTATCAGCCACAGTCATTGCCGATTGTGGGGCCCCCTTGATCACTTATCTATGCCTCTCTTTGGATGTGCTTATTTTGTTTGCTCTTCACCCAAACCTTTTCTCATCTTTCTCTTGAGAGGATAGAGAAAGCCAGAAATGAGAGAAACTGCAGCACAAACACTGAGAAGCTAGAAGGTGAATCAAGGCTACTGTTCTGGGTGATAGTGAAGGTGCAATTTGAACGCACTTTTTCTGAGCACATGAGAGAGGTGCCTTACACCGAGGATGCATGTTTTATCGATACCCTCAAGTCCAAAATGACATCTGAAAAATGGTGCAAATAACCAAGTGATTATCTTTGGATTTAGTACTATGATTATGCTGCTGTAAATGTTGGCATGCATGTATTGTTGCAGTATGAAGTCTCAAGAGCTTTGGGAAAGAAATCTACAAAGGGGATGGCCTGGTCATATAGAAGTTTCATTTGCAGGGTTTTTTTTTCCTAATTTATTTAGTACAGGGTCTACAGGGTCTCACTACACAGATCAGACTCATAGTGATTCTTCCCGTTTTTCAGTATCCCAAGTGCTGGGATTACATGTGTGTGCCACCATGTCTGGTCTCATTTGCCATCTCAACACCCCCTGGGGGAAGAGCCGGCATGGTAGGCCAGGAATTGAACCCCTTGTCCCCTTCATCTGCCTAAGCAGGCACTTTAATCTGCTGAGCTATCTGGCCGGCCCTTGAATTGCAGTTCTTAGAGAAATCCTCATACTGATTTCCATATTTTTTGTACCAGTTTACATCCCCATCAACAATAAAGGGGGGCTCATTTTCCACCCCAGTCATCCCAATATTAGTTATTATTTGATTTCCAAATGAATGTCATTCTTTGTGGAGTAAGGTGAAATCTTATTGTTTTAATTTACATTTTGGTAATGGCCAATTTGAGAATTTTAGCTTTGCTAAGTAACTTAGCAGTTCTACATCCTAAGGTGTAGAGGACATGCCCTAGGGTGGTTGCTTATGTCTTAAGATGTGGTGGTTGACTTATTGTGCTAACTTGAGAAGTTTAGAAGTTTAACTAAGTGACCCAGTAGGGGTCCAGAGTTCTCACTTTGTAAACATCCTCAGTCTGTACAAGAGGAAAACATGGAGATGGTATGAGTGCTACATCTGTTCTTCCATGGGTAACCTGCTTACGATATAAGGGAGGAAAGAGGCTTGATCTCCCTCATTAATTAATTAATTAATTAATTAATTATTTTTTAGTGTATTTTAGAACAGGGTCTCTCACTGCACCAATTGGACTGGTAGTGATTCTCCTGTATTCAGCCTCCCAAGCACTGGGATTATAGGTGCCTGCCACCATGTCCCATCTCAATCTCCACCTCAGTGCATCCTGGGGACAGGGACAACACTGCATACTGGGGATCATACCCCAGTCCCTGTGCCTTCCTAAGCAGATGCTTTACACCATTGAGCTGCCTGGCTGGCCCAATCTTCCTCTTTTTTTGCTCTTCTTGTTTTTGCAATCTTCCACTTGCCATAAACTGTTATCCCTTTGCCATGCCACCCTGCCTTAGAGCCAGATGATTATGAACTGAAATCCCCACAATCTGTGAGCTAAATAAACTTTTCCTTCCTTAACTTTGGGTGTCAGGTATTTTTGTCCCAGCAATGAGAGAAAAGTAATTTTGTCCCAGCAATGAGAGAGACAGAGATGTTGAACATTTTTTCATATGTTTGTTCACCATTTGTATTTTTTCCTCTGGAAGTATCTATTGATTTCTCTTGCACATTTCTTGACTGGACCTTTAATTTTAGGTGTTTTGGTTTTTTTTTTTATTTGTCATTCTTTATACATTCTAGATATTAGTGTTCTGTCTGAGTAGTAGCTATTTTTTTTCCAACTCTATAGGTTGCTTCTTCACTCTACTGATTGCCTATTTTGCTATACAAAAGTGTTTCAGTTTGATATAATCTCACTTGTTGATTCTTGTTACTTTTTTGTGCAGTTGCAGTTATGTTTAAAAAATCCTTTCCTAAACCTATGCCTTCAAAGTTTTATTTTTTTTTGTCTTCCAGTAGGTTTAATATTTCCATTTAGATCTTTGATGCATTTTGATTTTATTTGAGCATATGGTGAGAGATAAGTGTCTGGTTTCAATTTCTGCACACAGATAACCAGTTTTCTCAGCAACACTTATTGAATGGGCTTTCTTCCAACATACACTTTTGGCCCCTTTGTCTGAATGTGCCTGGGGAGGTTTCTGTGTCCTCTATTTTGTTCCATTGATTCACGTATCTGTTTTTGTTCCCATACCTTGCCATTTTTTTTAAAACCACTATTGCTTTGCAGTATAGTTTGAATCCAGGTATTACCAATACTTTGCTACAAGATCTAGTCTTTCTGCTTTGTACTGAGAAGTCTATTATTCTAAATGGTTTGCTTTAACAGCAGTTTTCTTTTTTGTTTTTCTCTGACTGCTTTTATTTTTTTTGGGGGGTATCTTCTAATTTAATAAAGACATGCCTTGGTGAACTTTTTCATCACGTTTGTTTGGTGTTCTATATGTTTGGCTTACTTGTATTCCACACACTTATATTTGGGAATTTTTTTCCATGATTTCTGTAAACATGCTAGTAAATCCATCTGCAATGTCTTCTGCTTTTTCTCTAACTCCAGTTGGTCTTGGATTGGTCTTGTTATCTAGAGGCTGCTAGTGTCTCCCCTTCTCTTATTTTCTTTGAGTAGTTCATTGTAATTATGTTTTGTTTTCATTTTCAGATCCTCTGTCCTCGCATTGGTCATATCTATAATTTATGAATTCTCTACAGTATTTTTAATTTCAGTTATTGTTCTCTCTCATCTTTTTAGAATTTTATTTTATTTTTATTCATTTTAATGAGAAAATAAAATAGCAATAAAAGTTTCCAAACAGATTAGTAGGACAGCTACAATAATTAATACATTGCATATTGTTGTCTTCATACTGGTTATTCAGAGGACAAGACGCAGACATGATATCTGGTCTAAACAATATTAGTGCAAACCTTTCTTCTCATTGAACTAAGAGAAAGTTGCTAATAGCTATCCTAAATATTTTTGTATATGCATATATTTTTTTACTATAAAATGGTCCTTTATTTATATCCCCCTATTTTTTTGTCAGAGATGAGTGTTCTATTTTCTCTCATCTTTTTAAAGGATTCTATATCCTTGCTGAATCTGTCATTCAAGTTTTGAACTATGTTGTTTTACTTATTTTCATGAAATTCACAGTAACATATAGAGTAAAATTGCTGTGAACTTTTGTTTCATTTTATCTTTCTGCACACCCATTTTCTTCATTCCTTTTATAACTTTTTGTACAATTCTTCTATCTGATATTTGCTTTCTTCTTTCTTTATGTCCCCTTACTCTTCCTTGGGAGAGCTGAATTGGGGGATCTTCTGTTGCCTTGCTTCTCCATGCTTGCACATGTGTGTGTATGTATGTATGTATGTATGTATGTATGTATGTATGTATGTATTATCTGTCTCTCTCTTATCTATCCATCATCTATCTACCTGTCTATTATCTTTTAAAATATGTGCTTTACATTTTCCCTTCCTTTTTTTGTGGGGGGGGTACTGCAAGTTGAGGTGTCGAAAAGCAAGGAAATTTTGTGGCTTATATAGAGATTTTTTAGTAGACTATTGCCTCCCCATGAATAATTTTCAGCTTTGTGTGTCCAGTGCTAGTATTTATTCCTTCTGTTATTTACTTTAAGTGATTTGAACTCTGTCCGTATGTTTTGCTGAAAGAATTACTCATTGTTATAACAGTATAAAAAGATTCAATAATAAAACACTTCTATCTGATAGTTCTTATAGTTATGTTTTCCCCTTTGTCTATTCTTTATGCTCATTAAGGTAGTTTATTATTTGCTGCTGTTCTGCTATGAGTTAGTGAGGGGAGGATAATGAAAGGTGGTTGGATGAAGAGTAAGCCATGAAGGGATAATTGTTTTAAATGTATTTGGTATAGGGTCTTACTACACATCTCGGGCTCATAGTGATCCTCCTGTTTTCAGCCATCCCAGTGTGGGATTACAAGTGTGTGCCACCACACCTGCTCTTGGTGGCTGGCTTAGCACACCAAGGTCAGGGCCAGATGGCATGTGGTGCCAGGGATTGAACCCCAGTCCCTGTGTTTGCCTAAGCAAGCACATAGTCCACTGAATTATCTCACTGGCCCTTAAAGGGGAAATTTGAAGGAAGGATAGTGACATAATGAGAGGAAAGGTTTGATGTGGAATACTTTTAGTTGAGCTGAAGCGTTAATACTGAGAGTTTTCAAAGGATCTTTCTGGGGAAAAGGCAAAATGTGGATGGAAGGCAGTTCATTTTGTGATTGAGGAAGCTACTTTGTTGTCAGAACCTGGTGGTATGGAAGACAGTAATCTAGGTAAGATATGGGTGAGCCAAAGGCTTAGTATGGGGAGGATTGAATCTTAGTACTAGAGAAGATATGGGTGGCTGTAGGGGAGGTGAGTATGGGGAAGTAAAACCTTAGTAAAAATAATACAGAAATATGGTAATAGTATTACTTCAAGATTTGACCTGAAGACACCACAGAGGGAGCTGAGACGAGGGAGAGAAGGTAGACCTATCCAATTTCAGCCACAGGAAGAAAAAAAGTACCTAAAAGTAAAAACTTAAGAAATACACACACACACACACACACACACACACACCCCAAAAAAGAAAGGTCTTAACACAATCACACATTAGTAAACAAGAAAGAAACAAAAACTGAAACCTATAAGATATCTGAAGGGAATGCAAAATAAATACTCCAACAAGACTGCACATGTCGTTCACATATCTTTTCTTTTCCACAGACTCACGCCCCAGTAAGACCAAGAAGCTAACGCAGATGCAGGATATCTTCCTGCCATGCTGCCAGAATGCTTGCAGAGCCTGATCTGGTCAACACTCTCGGGTTAGGGTCTCTTGATACCCCTCTTCCTGGCTGTGACGGCAGAATCAGCAAACAGATTCACTAAAGTCACGTTGTCCACTGAATCAGGAGTATTCCTCATCAAATTAATCGTATATAATAGTAATAGGACAAGCAGTTACGGTGATATTTATTAGGACAAGTTAAGAAATAGCATGCTGTAAGATGCAATTGTGGATCTCCTTCAGCCCAGAGAAGAAATTCCTGTGTATAGTGGAAGGATCGTAACAGCCCAAATATTGACCCACAGCTCATATACACTAAATATTATAGACATATCTCCTCTAATGATAGGAAGGCATCCAGCATTTTATAGAATCAATTATCCAAAGCTCAGGGGGCTGAGTATGAGGTAATAACAAAGTTGAGGAAGAAAGAAAAAGCAGTTTTTAAAGAAGTCTTCTGTATTCTATGGGAAAGAGGAGATGGGGACAAAGGATTCTAATTGTGGCACAGGTATGTTATATATTCAGATGGAATGACAGGAAAGACTGGATACAAAATTAGTGGAAATGGGGATAAGAAGATATTCTATAGCTAATACAAATATTATAGAAAAATTTCAAGGTAGACAAAAGTGAAGGGAGGTGAAGAAAGGAAAGTGAAATATAAAAATGGTAAGAAACAAGAAGCATAAATCAGGCAAAAAGATATAGATAAATCGCACAAAAAAGATATGGAAGAAAATAGAAGGAATAAGGATGGGCAAGGGAGAATTGTTTCATATTCTGTAAAGTACATTGAAAGAAAAAGTCAAGAGGAAGAGAAATATATAAAAGAAATAAAGGGTTTTTTTTTTGTTTGTTTGTTTGTTTGCTTTGGATGTGTAGCTCTTTACACAGCCTAGGATTAAGGAGTAGAATGTAAGACAAGATGGGATTCTGCTCACACTGCAAGTCTAAGGTGTCAGTCCATCTCCAGAATGGTGTTGGGTGTAGACATCTGTATACTATGGGAATGGGGCCAATCTGACCTCCAGTTCTATGTATCTAAAGCTGAATGTGGCACCCAACCACAAAAACCAGTTCCACGCTGCCAGCTCTAGCCCCTGAGTTGGGTCTCTCCAGCTGGCTGCCTCCTTTGGCATTCTTCCCTCATCCTCACTGGGAAGTGAACAGCATGGATCGTGGCTTGGGGCCAAGGGGCTGCTCTGGGGCCCAGGTTTGAGCCCTGTGCCTTTTCTGGCAATGATGTCCCCAACAAATCTCCTTCCACAGGGAGAGTTGTGGTGGCAGGTGCTAGACCAAGGTCACCTAGAACCTTGACTGTAGAAGGCCACTGTGGAAGCAGTGTCCTGTGCTTTCCTTGTGGGTTCCAACTGCCACTGTCTCTCTCAATCCTAATGGAGTTAGCTGTGGGTGAAAGTTTTAGTTTCACTTTGTCTCTTGGGTAGTGGCTGGCCAGCTCTTGCAGCTGCATGTGGCTTGCAGAGGGTCTCCTCTCTCCCCAGTAATCTGTTTCTTTTGTATCACTTCATCTTTTCCCCCTCTTCTGTGAGTTCCACTGTGGTTCATAAGTAACCTCCACTCACATGAGTTCCTTTCCAAGCCTCTGTGTTCCAGACCCCAGAGGCATTATCCTGGAGAAGCCAAGCTGCTTGTCCTCATTACTTTGCCTTTTTTCCTATAGTTTTTCTTTTTCATGAAATAAGATTTAGAAGATTAATGAGGTCCAATTTTTGAGACATATTTTGACATTTCAAATATTTTTCCTTTTAATGCTCAAAGATTTCATCTATTGCCATTTCATTTTGGCTCAAAGAATGCATAATGGCTATTCATGAAGGTATCTCTGCTAAATGACACATTTTCTTAGTTTTTCTTTGTATGAGAATGTCTTTTTTTAAATTTTATTTTATTGAGAAACGAATAGCAATGAGACCATTTCAAAACTGATTAATAGGACATTTTCAATAATTAATACATGAACATTGTTTTCTTCTTAATGGTTATCCATAGTATAAAATACAGAGAGGATATCCTGTCCAAGCACTCTTAGTACAAATCTTTTTTCTCATTGATTTAAGCAAAAGTAGGTGTATACCTATCCTAACTATTCTGTATATACAGATACAGGATGGTCCTTCCTTTGTATCTCCTTTTTGTTTAGACCTGCCAGAGATAGGTATTCCATTGGCACCTAAATACTATAGGTGCTTGAATTCAGCAAAACAATCCAACACAGTCCAGCAGTCCACAATAGTAGTGGGTTAGCCACAGAAGTTGACTTAAGCCTTTCACAGCTCAGTATATTATTATGCCTTTACTTTATATTCCTTGTTTTCATACTTTTCTGCTGGATGGTTAAGACCAAGGTAAAGCAGGACCTATGAAACAGGAGTTGTAGCTTTTGGGTCTGATAAGGTCAGTGAA
>NW_004524595.1:15006152-15006944 GCF_000260255.1 Octodon degus | reverse complement strand
CTGTCCTTGCAGCCCTTCTACTTTTTAAATTTTGGGTCTGCAAATGTAGGTTGTTAACTCTCCAGAAAAGAAGCTTACTATTACCCTACTACATATGCATTTGTGTTTAACTTCACTATCTGTCTGAATATCAAACATCTTAGGCATAACATGGAATGGGTATTTTCCATCAAGTATTGATATGTTAAACTTTAAGTCCCTACAAAATATGGAGATAAAAATTTAAAAATGAAAAATATTTAAAGAATATGAATAAATAATTGCATATGTTTACACAGAGATTTAGAAATCTAACCATATACAGCATTGTAGTAGGACACTCCATGACAATTTTTTTCTCTTCTGCTTTTTTTTTTCATTTACTATCCATTTAAAAAAAACCCAAACATTTACTTGAGAGACAGTATGGCCATAATTGGTATGTCATGACAAGAAGTACGAATTTAGAAGATCAGAATGACAGGCATTCCAAGCGTGACCCTTCTATTGCACATTGCTATCTTCAGTGCAGTGGCTTGGTTCACAGGTATGAGCATGTATAGTTAGGGTGAGAATCCTACCAATTAACTGTTTCAAAAACTTATTGATGTTTCTCAGGATCATTTTCTCACCCATCTTGTGCTTATGAATGTATAGCTTTGCCCCTGTCATGTTACCAAGCTTTTATTTCTGCCCTCTTCTTGTTGTTCAATCCTCAAGTTCTCACTTTCCTTTTATTTGTGTTATAACTTTCTTTTTGTATTTCTTCTTTTGAGTTCTTAAACTAGGGAATCTATTTGATATTTACACATG
>NW_004524595.1:14992124-15005562 GCF_000260255.1 Octodon degus | reverse complement strand
GTTGGTTGATTTCTTTGTGATAGACATTCTTTCTGGGGTGAAATGGTATCTCAATGTTGTGTTAATCTGCATTTCATGGATGGCTAGAGATGTGGAGCATTTTTTCATGTATTTGTTTGTTTCTTTAATCTCGTCCTCTGAAAAGTGTGTGTTCATCTCCGTGCCCATTTCTGGATTGGGTCTTTAAATTTAGGGGCCCTAATGTTTTTTAATTCTTTATAAATTCTAGAGAGCAGAGCTTTGTCTGAGTACTTATTTGTCATGATTTTTTCCAAGTTTGTGGGTTGTCCTTTCACTTTGCTGGTAATTTCTTTTGATGCACAAAAACTTCTCAGTAAGAGCAGGTCCCAGTTGTTAATTCTTCCAAGTATTTCCCATGAGATTCTATTTTTGTTCAGGAACTCTTTGTCTACCCTACGTCTTCAGGAGTTCCTCCTACTTTCTCTTCCAGGAGATTTAGTGTTCTGCTTTAGTGTTTAGATCTTTAATCCATTTTGACTTTAGCTTAGTGCATGGTGATAGACCTGGGTCAAGTTTTAGATTTCGGCATGTAGAGAGCCAGTTTTTCCAGCACCATTTGTCAAAGAGGCTATCTTTCTTCCAGTAAGCATGTTTGGTTCCTTTGTCGAAGATCAGGTGGCTTAGTGTGTTTGTAGAGGCCTCTGCATCTTCTAATCTATTCCAGTGATCCTCAAGTCTATTTTGTTGCCAATACTATGCTGATTTTATCACAGTAGCTTTGTAGTATAATTTTAAGTCAGGAATTATAATACCTCCTGCCTTGCCTTTGTTGGCCAGGCTCACCTTTGCTATTCTAGGTCTTTTCTGGTTCCAAATAAATTTGAGGAATGATTTTTCTAGTTCTGGGAGATATGTTGGTGGTAGTTCAATAGGGATTGCATTAAATCTCTACAACAATTTTGGGAGTATGGCCATCTTCACAATGTTGGTTCTTCCTATCCAAGAGCATGGAATATCTTTCTATTTTCTGAAATCCTCTACAATCTCTTTTTTCAGAATACTGCAATTTTCCATTAAAAGATTTTTGACTTCTTTAGTTAGATGAATTCCAAGGTATTTCATTTTCTGTGGTGCTATTATAAAAGGTATTGTTTTTATAATTTTCCTCTCAGTATGTTTGTTATCTGTGTAGAAGAATTCTATTGACTTTTGGGTATTGACTTTGTATCATGCTATGCTACTGAATTTGTGCACCAATTCTAGTAGCTTCTTGGTGGAGTTTTTTGGGTCTTCCAAGTAGAGTATCATGTTATCTGCAAATAATGATAATTTAACTTCTTTACCTATTCTTATTCCTTTTATTTCTCCCTCTTGACTAATGGCTCTAGCTAATGATTCCAGAACTCTATTGAATAGGAGTGGTGATAGAGGACATCCTTGTCTTGTACCAGATCTAAGAGTAAAAGATTTCAGTTTTTCCCCATTTAGGATTATGTTAGCTGTTGGGTTTTCATAAATGGCTTTTACCAGATTGAAGTAGAGGCCATCTATTCCAATTTTCTGTAGGACTTTGAATATGAATGAGTGTTGGACTTTGTCAAAAGCCTTTTCTGCATCAATGAAGATCATCATGTGGTTTGTAGATTTGGCTCTATTGACATAGTATATTACATTGATAGATTTTTGAATAATGAACCATCCTTGCATCCCTGGGATGAATCCTACCTGGTCATGGTGTATGATCTTTTTGATGATTTTCTGTATTCTATTTGCTAGTATTTTATCAGCTATGTTCATGAGGGAGATTGGCCTGTAGTTCTCTTTTTTAGTTGTGTCTTTCCCTGGTTTTGGTATCAGTATAATACTTGCCTCCAGGAATGATTTTGGGAGGATGGCTTCCTTTTCAATTTCATTTAAGAGTTTGAGGAGTATTTGAATTATGTCTTGTATATATTTTTTTTTAATTCAGCTGTGAATCCATCAGGACCTGGAATTTTCTTTTTCAGTAAGCTTTCTATTACATTTTGTATTTCATTGGCTGTTATTGGGTTATTGAGAGTTGTTACTTCTTCTTAATTGAGTTTTGGTAATTTGTACCTTTCTAGGAATCTGTCCCTTTTGTCTGTATCTTGTGTTGTGTGAGCATAAAGATTCTCAAAGTAACTATTGATAATCTGAATTTCCACTGGTTCTGTGTTAATTACACCCTTTTCATTCCTTATTGCTTATATTTTAATTTTTTGTTTCTTCTTTTTGATGAGGTTAATTAGGAGCTTATTGATTTTATTTAGACTGTCAAAGAACCAGCTTTTTGATTTTTTAATTCTTTGAATTGTTTCCTTCATCTCAATTGAATTTATTTCTGCTCTAGTCTTTATGATTTCTTCCCAAGTTTGGGCTCTTGGTTTGATTTATTCTTTCGTTTCTAGATGTTAGAGGTGCAGCAGTGGGGTGTATATTTGTTCTCGTTCTGTTCAGCTAAAGTGTGAGTTCACAGTTATGAAATTTCCTTTGAGAACTGCATTTATTGAGTCCCATAAATTCCGATAAGTTGTGCTTGAATTTTCATTGATTGTAGATATTATTGAATTTCTTATTTAATTTATCTGTAACCCATTGATTGTTGAATAGGGTTTTGTTTAATTTTCATGTATTTAGGTTTCTTTTTTGTGGTTTCTTTTGCCGTTTATTTCCAGTTTCATTGCACTGTGGTCAGATAATATGCATAGAATAATTTCTGTTTTCTTGCATATACTTAATCATGACTTATGGACCAGTATGTGGTCTATTTTAGAAAATGACCCATGTGTAGCTGAGAAAAATGTGTATTCAGTTGTGTTTGTGTGGAACACTCTGTCCATGTCCACCAAGTCCATTTGTTTCAAGCTCTGGTTCAGTTCTGCTACTTCTTTGCTAATTTTTTGTCTGGTTTACCTACCTTTTTGGGATAAGGAAGTATTAAGGTCTCCTGTTAAGACTGTGGTATTTGATATTGAATTTTTCATGTCCATTAAGATTTGTCTTATATAGTTGGTGCTCCCGTGTTGGGTGCATAGATATTTATGAATGTTACCTCTTCCGCTTGAATTTTTCCCCTAACCGGTATATAGTGGCCTTCTTTATTTTGTTTGATTATTCTTGTTTTGAAGCTGAGATTGTCTGAAAATAGGATTGCTACCCTGCTTTTTTCTTTGGTGTTGGCACATGTAGTATTGTTTTCCATCCTTTGACTTGCAGCCTATAAACTTCTTTATGAGGTAAGTGTGTTTCTTGCATACAGCATATTTTTGGATTTTGTTTCCTAATCCATTGTGACAGTCTAATTCTCTTAACTGGTGAATTTAGTCCATTTACATTGCTGGTTATAAATGAGATGTGTTGGCTTATGATTGACATGTTATTTACTTGCTATTGTTTACTCCTTTTTATTGTGTTTTTAATTTTTTGCCCTAGTTAGTGGGCTCCTTCTGTTCTTGTTTGTGGATTTCTGATCATTTTTGTCCTTCAGTAGAACATCTTTCAATAGCCTGTGTAGGGTTGGCTTTGTCATCATGAAATTCTTTAGTTGTTTGTCATGGAAGTATTTCACTTCTCCATCAAACTTGAAAGAGAGTTTTGCAGGGTATAGTAGTCTGGGCTGAAATTTGTTTTCATAGAGGACTTTAAGTACTCTGCTCCATGCTCTTCTTGCCTTCATGGTTTGTGAAGAGAAGTTGGCCATAATTCTGATGGGTTTTCCTTTGAAAATGATCTGCTTCTTTTTCTAGTGCCTTTCAGTATATTATGCTTGTGCTAGATTTCTGGGATCTTGACTATTATATGTCTCGATGTGTTTTTAATTGGGTTGAAGTTATTTGGCATTCTGTATGCTTCAGTTGCCTGAATGACAGATTGTTCACTCATATTTGGGAAGTTTTCTGCTATTACTTCTGCCCATATTCTTTTTATATCATTTGTATTGACTCCTTCTTTCTCACTGATGCCTATTAGTCTCATATGGTTCATCTTTGCATCGTCTTGCAAGTGATGAATTATTTTTTCCTGCATCCTAGTTGTTCTTAAGAGATTTTTTCTTACCTTTTCACTAGCTGCACCAGCGTCTTCAAGATCTGAATCTTGTCTTCACTTTCACTTAAATGGCTTTGCAAGCTTGTGATTGAGATTTTAAGTTCCTCTATATGTCTTTGACTCTGCTTTACAGAATCTATTTCTTTCCTGTATGGCTCATTCAAAGATTCTGTCATTTTTCTAATCTCTATTTTTTTTTCAATGTCTTCTTTAGAGGCAGTTATTCTTTTACTGCTGAGTTTTTCTCAGATTGGGTTTCCTCCATATTTTTCTGTGTTTGAGTCTTTACTTCAGATGCTATGAATTCAGAGCTTTCCCTTTATTTCAGAAATTAATTCTGCTCTGAGTTCCTCTATAGCTTTCTGCTGCTGTTTCTTTACTTCTAGCACTATTAATTTATACATTTCAGCTGAGCTAGTGTCCTCTGCACTTGTTCTGGGTGGGTATTGGGTTTCTTCCATATGTTTCTGTATTTGATTCTTTACTTCAGATGCTATGAATTCAGAGATTTCTTTTTTTATTTCAGGAATTAATTCTGCTCTGAGTTCCTCTATACCTTTCTGCTTTTGTTTCTTTACTTTAGATGGTATTAATTCATATATTTCAGCTGAACTGGTGTCCTCTGCACTTATTCTGGGTGGACTCGAGGCCTGAGATTGCATTTTGCTCCTTCTTTTTGTCATTTTGTATAGCACTGACCTCTTACCTTTGGTGTAGAGCTTTGGTGCAGTTATAACCTTAGCACCTACTGAAATTCAGTGTAGATCTATTAAGTTTGAGTTTATCCAGTTATGCCTGACTTGGGTCTAGCTGTTGTGTTCAGCTCCTTCCTGCTGCAGCCCTTGGAAGCGAACATGTTATGCCCCTCTGGCACAACAGTGAACCTGTGTGTGGGGGTGCATGTCTCATTTTTACTTTCACTTCTGAGGAATTCTTTTGTCATATTTAAATTGACAGTTGACAGTTCTTTTCTTTCAGCACTCACAAAATATTTTAGCATGTCTGTCTGTCTCCATTGCTCCAGGTAAGAAATATGCTGTCTTGCAGAGTGGCATTTCTTCATGACAGCACCCTGTTTCCCATGTGCTGCTCCCCAGATTCATTCTCAGTAACTCATTTAGAAATGAGTTTCATCTTGGCATGAGCTTCTTCAGGTTCATCTTATTTGAGGTTCTCTATGTTTTTTAAATTTGTAGATTTGATCTTCTTTCCAAACACAGGATGTTTGAGCCATTATTTTTTAAAGTATGGGACTCTGATGATATGATATGAGAATATTAGTTATTGCCTGGGTGACCCAGAGCCCAGGCCTTAGGGTGAGGTTTAGTATTGCCTGGGTTAAAATTCTACATAAGCCATTTAGTACATAAATTAGGTAAAATTAATCTCTTTTGGTATTACTTCTTTGAACTTTTTTAATAGAGTGAGACATGATGCCAGACCGTACTGGACTCCTCCTGTCTGGCTCACTCCTGTCCTTGCTCCTGTACACACAGGCAAGTAGCATCTTCTTTGGAGAACTGCTTTCACCCCATGGAATTTGGTGGACTGCCAGTCAATAAATCACCATTCTCTCCACTCTCTGTCCACATGGACTGAATGTTCCCCACTTTAGAAAGTAAGATGCACTAAGGATTAGCATTGCCTTATTCACCTAAGAGCCTGGAAGAATGCCTCACCTATGAGTTTATTTGTTGCATATATCAATGAAAAACAAGTCAAATCTCTGCACTTTTTATTCCCCAGCATTGTGAAGGTGAGAAAATACGTAAAGATTCTTAGTGCAAGTAAGCACCTGGCTCTGTAAAGAAAAGCAGAAATTTATTGCATCTGTAGTTTTTACTTTTCTGTTCTTTATTGCTCTCTACATTGTGTCCTCTTCTGCAATTGTGTCTCTCTCACCAGCCACGTCTAATGTGGAAATCTCGTCTACAAGTGTCACTAAGCTTTTTTCCTTCTCTTTTCTCTTAGGGTCTCTTTTCCTTCATCTTTTTAATACTTGTTTTGTTCCCTATCTCTGTACTTTATTCCTTTTTAGTTTCTACTTTTAATATCATTTTTGTTTCATATCTATTTTTTCTTCTAGCTATTTCTGTTCTGTATCAAATCATTGTGGTGCTCTGACATTTATTTTTTATTGATTTAGCATTTATTCACTGTCTTGTGGGGTGAAGATTTTTCTTTTCTAATTATAATAAATCATTTATAATATTAAAATTATTATATAATTTAAACATACCTAGAATCAATTTGCATATTAAATATATTTAGATCAAATGGTAAAATTAAGTGTATTTATATAAAGAAGGTAATTTTTCTTTCACTTCTGACTTTTGATTATTCTTCTTTGTCTGTAGCTAAAGGCTGTTAATAGAAAAATGTTTCTGTCTCTGTGTAAACATGAATCTATCAAATTTTATTACAGGCACAGTGACTCTGACACCAGGTCTGATGACAGTAATGTTGATTAATCTCCTTATGCCTGAGCATCTGGTGTTAGGGAGCTGACTAGGAAACAACACTAACTCAGCATCCTCAGTGTTTGTTGACTGCTGACTACTGAATATGCACATTCAGAATTTTCCAAGTGGAAGAACACAGCGTGACCAGGCATCTGGCTGTGTTGACCTTCCGACTTCAGGTTCTTCCTTCAGCTGGGCCCTCAAACTCAATTATGCTCCTGCATTGAAGCAAAACAGCTTGGTTCCAGGGAAGAAGACAGAGCAGATAACTGTCCTGTGTCTCTGCCTGAAGAACACAAGACGACATGGCTAATTCACTCATTCCCAGTACTGCAGTACAGACCCAGTGGTAACCTGTCCCTGACATTCTGTCTTCACATCACAGTTGCAGGAGAAGGGTTTCTCTCATAGGAAATCCATACAACAATCTCGATCCTACTATTTTTCAACCTCAAACCTTGGCTCTTGCTAGGAATGCAATAGCCTGCTCTTTTGACCCTGGAATCCACTATCATCTCAATTTCTGCCCTTCTATTCGCCCCTACCCTGGTAATGTGTGCCAAAGAGCCTGTGTACGCTTGATTACAGGATTTATTTGAACATTTTCCTCCTCTTTAGATAATCCTATAAATATTGAAATTGAAGAAGATCTTTCAAAATATTTACATGATATTTTGTTGGTGCACACCTAGAGAGAATACGTTTACATCAATGAGGTAATCACTTCTCAGACTAAACCCAAATCCATCAACATTTTACTTTTTATGTTGAATTTTTAAATATGAGTTCTAGTGCATTAAGATAGTTTTTTTTCATACTTCAAATGTGTCCTCTGGGGACAGATTATAAAACTGGATTTACAGACTGTGAATATATTCACCTAACTTTGCAATGAAAATCTGAGACCTACAGTGTTAACAGTTTTACTCTGCAAAATCTAAATGTGGGTTATTGATATTCAATTTCCCGGGTACTCATTTAATGAAGTCAGGTAATGCATACTATGCTTTGAAGTTATGTCAGCAGGAAATAAATCAGCCTTTTGGGGGATGTGCATGGCTTTAGTTGATTTCAGGAAATTGCTGACCAACAAGGGTAGCTGCTCCAGGGAAACAGTTTACCCTCAGACAGGACTGAGCCATATGCTGTTCTGTCTTCTTGGTGCCCCAAATAGAGTGTGTGCTTTCTCTTGCTTTCCTATACCAAGCCCTAAAGTAAAATCTCCAGAAATTATCACAAGACTTAGTGTCACAGAGCTACCCTGCAGCAGTGAGACTTCGCTGTCAGCCTGCTTGCATCTTCTAATGAGTTTAAAAAAATAAAATGACCTCAAATTAAATCAATAGCTAGAAATAGGGATAGGATTGAAATCACTTGAAAAACACTTGGGAAATATAGCTGATTTTAGTAATGAGAGAAGCAAAAGCAAAAGAGTGGACGACAGGATCTTTCTTTGTTCTCTCTCTCTCTCTCTCTCTCTCTCTCTCTCTCTCTCTCTCGTATTTTTTTAGGGAAGGATCTACAGGGTTTTCAGCTTCTCAGTATTAGATCGGACTCATAGTGATTCTCCTGTTTACAGCCTCCCAAGAGCTGGGATTACAGGCGTGTGCCACCACTCTGTGACGGGGCTGGCACAGCAGTCCTGGGGATCAAACCCCTGGCCCTTGCGCCTGCTTGCAGATGCTTTAATCTGCTGAGCTATTTGGCCTGTCCTTTGTCCTCTCTCAACAATGCCTCTTTTCTAGCTCTCTCCATATGGAACCAGATGCACATGCGTCCCAATTGCTCATGCCCCCGCTTGGGTGTGTGCCTGAGGTCAGTGTCCACTGTGAGCTAGTGAAGGACAAAGCATCTCAGCTTTTCCTTTTCTGTGATAAAGCTGCACATATCTGCTTCATAAATTTGAATAAAATGATGTGATCTTCTCTGCTGTAATGCGCATTTTCTCTTTTGTAAGATCCATTGGTTTATTAATTTGCCAGGAGATGGAGGAAGCAGCGACAGAATAACAGCGAGCAATTCCCTGAACGTTAGAGGAGACTGGGAATGCTTGATGTCCATTTAGATAGATCACGTCTAGTACCAGTATGATACGAAATTCAATACACGAGGGTCAAAGAAACCGAGTGTGAGTCTTAGATGTGTAAAGGAGTCATAAAGTTTTTTTTCTCCTGTTAGGCTTGCGATGGCCCTCAGGCTTTGTTTTGTATTCCAGACTAAGTCTTCATTTTGGGGCAATGGATAATAAAGGTTTTACAAAAATCATATTTCCCAATTCAAAGAATATTCCTAAGAAAGCCGCAAGCCTAAGAAAAAGAATTGTGTATGTGCACCATAATTAATCGTAATCACTGTAGCTTCTATAGACTGGTGCTTTCCTAACTTCACACTTTGATATCTATTAGGAATGTCCCTTTGAACTAGAGACAAGGTAAAAGAGTGATTGTTTCTGTCTACGTTACAGACACACGATGCTTGTATCTTCATTTAGCAAAGTTAAAACATTAAAATATTCAAAAATCATAATAAAGGGCTTATGAATGTTAAACAGGACAATATTCAAAAAGAGAATAGGGTAATGTTGTGGATGGTGTTGAGTTATATTGTAGCATTGTGTATTTTTCACACTCAGTGTGTGTGTTCTCAGTTGTACCTAGCAATAAACGTGCAATTTGTATGACTATCTAATGCTGTATTTGAAACAAAATAAAGCAATAACTAAACAAACAAACAAAAAAAAGAATTGTGTATGATCATTGTAAAGTTTACTTCTATTTTTACCAAAGGGAGGTATGAGGGTTTGTACAAGCATGAATTATTTTGTGTTTTAGTCAGGAGTTGGGGCCACAGAGAGGGCTTTGTGGAAACAATGAGGCTCTACAGTTCTGAAATTATTTTCAACACAGCCTTGCATATTGACTTCACTCATTCACTGCATCCAGAGAAATCAGCCTGGGCAGAGCTGGCAGAGCCTGGATTCAGATAGAGCACAGATTGATAGAAATGTGCATCATTTGGAGGAAAAAAAGGTAAAATTCTATGTTTGTATTAAACTAGCCTATATAATATGCAATTAATATTAATAGACGTATCAATCATGCACAAAGTGAGGAAAATTTAAATACTGTGGATAAACAGCAAGATAGCACAACCCTGTTTTCTCTTGAAGCTGAGCCGCTTTCACATCTGGCTATCTACAGTGGCCTTTTGCACAGCTGTCTCGTGTGCAACCCTCTTCTGTAGTGATGCTCTTATGGCTTCAGCTTTAGAGTTTTGAATCAGTCTAAAGTCATTTTTCTTTGAGAATTGTGGAAAAAATTTCTGTTGCAGTTTTGAAGACAAAGTTTCAGTCCTTTTTCTCATTACCAAGTGTCCATGGTCGAGCCTATCATTGTATTAAACATTCGCTCTGTTCTGGGCAGGCAATTTAGCTAATTACCTAATCTAGTTTTCATCCTCGGTTTAGGATGAAGATATTATTATGGCAGTTTCAGCTGAACACTCTGACATTAATTGAATAATGTAATAGCCATGGCGCTGAAGCTGTGACGACCGAGGCCCGAGGGAGCTGGTCTGGGAGATTGTTAGGGATGATTTAGTTTACTGATTCAGTTTTAGCGAGCATAAAAATGAGCTTCAGAGACAGAAAGTGGCTTACTAACTCTTGCTGGTGAGGGTTTCAGAGATGGCAAAAGAATTGAAGGACTTCTGAATTCTGGGCCATTGCCTTCTGTCATGAGATTGAGTGCCAGCAGATCCTTGTACTGAGGATTCTGAGGAAGCTGCCAGGCTCCCTGGGAGCTGGATCACGGAGGGAGTGTGGTCTCAAGGAGCTGTGCGTGTTTTGGCTGCGCTAGTGAGCTGTCTGGACACGAACTTGCAGGCCTCATCAGAGGCCTGCTTTTATCTCTCCTAAGTAAGAAGTGATGTGGTTATCTTCAGACTGGAAAGTTGGACAGTTGTAAATGTGCATGAAACACATACCAGAGCAGAAGCAAGTTGGGAACAGATGGCCCCACTTTCCTACTCTTTCCTTTTGGGACATAGCATTATCTTTGCCATCCTGGACTTTAAAACCCCAAATAGGAAGGTGTAGGAGTAGACCCAGGACTCAGCATTCTCAAACACTTCCACTGCTGCGTGCTCTCCAGGGACACAGTGGCCCCAGCGGGTCTCCCTTCACAGGCCAGAGGCGCTGCTCCCATCCCTGCTCTCTGCCTGGTCATCTGTGCTGGCCATGTGCCTCCCATGGCCCTCAGAAGATGGAACTGGGTGAAAAGACAAGGAGTTGCACTTCCATCAGCTCTTTAGCCCTCCAGGGCTACAGATAAGGTTGGCAGAGACAGTGATCCTGTGGAGGTGAAAGTCAGGAAGAGACAGCTGCTATCCAAGTCAGAAGAGATCAGAGAATTTAATACCATTTCCGGTCTCCATGGTACAACCATGTGGGTTCCTTAGCACTCTTTCAATTTATTTATTTTTTTCTGTATTTTTAGGGAAAGGTCTATAGGGTGTTCAGGGTCTCACTACTAGATCAGATTCATAGTGATTCTCCTATTTACAGCCTCCCAAGTGTTGGGATTATAAGCTTGTGCCACCACACCCACTCTCAATTGCCATCTCAGCGTGCCCCAGAGGTGGGGCTGGCATGTCATGCCTGGGGATCGAACCCCCAGCCTCTGTGTCTTCCTAAGCAGGCGCTTTAATCTGCTGAGCTATTTGGCCGGCCCCTTCTCTTTCAATTTAATTATGCTCTCCGTTTGTTCTTCCCTTTAACTGAGACTTCTTTATATAGTTTTCATTTGTCTAATTGGTTATTTGTACAACGTAGTACCAGTAGATTTGTAGAGGAAATGCTAGTTTATTAGCAAACAATGTCATGCTTTTTTTTTTCTGTAAAATAGACACTGCGTGTGGACATCACGATGTTTGCATTTTACAGTATGTATTTCCACAGGGACAAATTATAATCAAGGAGGTGGGTCGTGCTGAATTGAAGCAGCCCCTTGTTCTAGGTAGAAGCAGTATGGCCTCCTCAGTGGAGGAAGACCGGCAAGTTCTAGGTGGCAGGTGACCCGCACCGATGGGAAGGCACAGATGAATGTTTAGAGTCATGCAGGAAACTAGAGGAGATGGGTAGGCTGGGGAGAGCCAGGAAGGTGCTTCAGCTGGGCTGCTGTGGGCTGTGTTTTCTCTAGTTAGGTACAAACAATTTTATCACTGAAGAGCCCACTTAACTAATGCCCATTTCTTTTTCTTTTGGTAAATACATGGAACTAAAATCAACATACTCTGTTAGACGCTAGATGAGTGTGTCTAAAAAGGGCTAGTCATTCTGACTTTCAGCATTTGGTGCCATTTCTCCTTTAAAAAAGAAATGAACACATAATTTTCTATTTCTTTTCATGAGCTCATAGGCAAGATCTAATTATAATTCGTAGCTTCTAAAATTTGTCTCATTAGATCTGCTCATGACTGTGTGTATAGGTGTATGTTTATAAATTTGCATTATCCTGTGAATTTCTCCTGTGTGCTTGCTGCTTCTAAGGGAAAAAATAAAATTTAAAGATAATATTATAAGCCTCAAACTTAGAGAGTGAGACTTTGAAATTCTGACAACCAAAGTCTTTCGACTTCATTGAGCAGGGTTGTAGGCACTGCTTTTTGGTGGTGGTGGTGGGGGGAACAGATGATGTCTGATTCCTGTGTAAGAGTTTCTGTCCTCTTGGTAGTGGCAGACACTGCCAAGTTTCATTGTGCACACCTAAATCTGTAGTGACTGAGTGAGAACTATGTCATGGCTAGTTTGTCTTGTTAGCACCAGAACATCTTTGCTGTCAACTTCTGGGCAATACTTACATCCACATGTACAGAAGAGAAGTATAGGAAAAAGTGAAGTTCTTTTTCTTCTAATAATACTCAACACAGAACATGTCACATCCAGCCTTCAATATGTCCCACAGAGGCCGGCCAAATAGCTCAGTGGATTAAAGTGTCTGCAAGCAGGCTCAGGGAACAGAGGTTCGATACCTGGGCCTGCTGTGCCTGCCCCATCCTTGGAGGCATGTTAAGATACTAATTGAGACTGGGCATGGTGGCATGCCCCTGTAATCCCAGCTCTCAGGGGGCTGTAAACAGGTGGGTCACTATGGGTCCGATGTAGTAGTGAAGCCCTGAATACCCTGTAGACCCTTCCCTAAGATAAAAAAAAAGTGTCCCACAGACACCAAATGGATATCCCACAATTTATGCAGTTCTCATCCTACGTGCTTGGAAATAACAGCAGACCCCATCTGTGAAGTTTCAGGCTTGCAAGACTTTCACTCCTGCTGTACCACACCCCTAGTTCAGATTCCAAACCCAAGGAAACTGTCACTTCCCTTCTAACCAATGGGCTATGACTGGGGCTTCACCAACTCTTCCTTGGGTTCAATTAATTTGCTCAGTACCTCAGAGAACTCAGAGGAACACATTTACTTGTGTTTTATGAAGCATATTACCAGGGCTGTCGTGAACCAAGCGGGGGAAGAGAGGGCCAGAGCTGGACCTGACCTCTCTGACTGTGCTTTCTACATGTGACACCCTCCACCTCCATACATTTCACTAACCAGACATCCTCTGAACTCTGAGATTTTGGGATTTGATGCAGTTGGAACCTCTTGGGCACAATTGATTAAATCGTTGACCATTGGTGATCAACTTAAGCTTCAGTCTTTGAACCTCCCCAATGACTGGAGGTAGTGCTGAAAATTCTAAATCTAATAGAACCTTGGTTCTGTGGGCAGGAGCCTCCATTCTTTTTTTTTATGCAAAGGTAAACATTTTTATTTCAGTTGACATAATACTACGTATGCAATTTAATATCCAGTTTATACAATTGGCATTACTCTTCTTTGCTATCTTATTTTTTTACTGAACACTTTTTCACACATTTCTTTATTTTATTT
>NW_004524595.1:14987919-14992024 GCF_000260255.1 Octodon degus | reverse complement strand
AGCCCAAGGGGGTGGGAGAGGGTCTGGCCCATGCTGCGCCTGGGCTGGGACTGGTCCCGCCAGCGCAGGGTAGCAGGAAGCTCTTCACACACTCACCTGACCTGGGCTAGGACTGGGTCTAGGAGCCTCCATTCTGAGGCCCTTTGGGCTCAGTGTCATCTCATGAACATGTAAGAGGCATGCTGATCATTGTTCATAAGGAGGTCAGCATGGGATATGGGAGAGAAGAAGAAAAAAGTCACAGTGTCTCAGTTTGTAGGTATGGCATATTTCACAAACCAAAACAAGTGCACAACAATGAAAAATATCCCAGAACCTTTTTTCTTAAGGAAAATATCCAAGTTTTATTCTCTGTCTAAAATATAACACAAAAGATGTAGCAAATGAATACATTCTATGAATTTACCACAATACCATGAATCCTAACAAATAACTTAAGAACAAAACAGGGTAGACGATTCATCTGAGCTTTAAGATGATTTGTGGCTCTGAGTGTTTCTTCCCTGGGTATCTGCAGCACTGTGTGCCTGCTGTGGGGACAGTGACAAGCCTCAAGTCAGGGGAAAGGTCTTGCACATTTTCTCCCTGGATTCACACCGTAAAGGAGTTGTTTTCCTCTTGCACCTGCAACAGATGCTAGCTTAGATGTGCTATTGCATTAAAAAAGCTTAAATCCCTCTGGTGAATATCCAAGCATGACCTTTCTTTTTATAGACGATGTATTCTGTTTCCAGACTTGCTTGATCTGAAGCAGCTTCTAAAGCAAAGGAGTACATGGCTGAGAACATGTCACTTCTAAACACCTTGTCATGTAGTGTTGGAAAAGGACATCGCATAAAGACCCTGTTTTTGTTGTAACAAAATTATCAAAGGAAAACCTAGCTAAAGTTACTGATTTATCTTTAGCTATTTGAGAAGAATGTGTCTCTGTGTCTTGGTGATGATTTATTGCACTTTAAACTATTGTGTACAGAGTCACTTTGTTTCCAGATCAGGGAAATGATTTTTAAGCTTTAGCTCCTTCTCTGTGACAATAGCTATGAGGACAGAATGAAGATCTCATCATTGTAATACCTAAGTGCCATAGTGACGTGCCGAGGGCTACGTGCTAGCTTCATCCTGATCTTTCGCTACGCATGTGACCTCAAACACACTGGATTTTTCTCTATGCCCTGGAGGTATTGGCTTGTTATGTGAGCTACTATTCTTGCAAATGATCAAAGTTTGCTCTGCACATGTATGAACACACCAGCACAAATCCAACTGCTTTGTACAATTAATATAGACTAATATAGAATTGAAGGACTATCCTTGGAATCTTGGAATTCCTAGGATCATATAAGATGACATTATTTTATTTTATTTTATTTTTTTTCAAAGTTTTATTGATACACAGCAATGAGACAGTTTCAAATCAAATCGGAAGTACAGTTTCAACAAATAACACACTGCATATATTCTTCTTAGTAGTTAATTGCTGTACAAGATGCGGACTTGTGATCCTATTTACAAACACCATTAGAACAAATCATCCTATTCATTAAGAGAATGCAACTATATATCTATCCCAACCTCTTTGAATACACAGATACAAAATGGACATTCATCATATACCCCCATTTTTCTAAGTTCCGTTATTGAATATTATAGGTGTGTAAACTCAGCAAAATATCCTAAAAGAGTCCAGTAGCCCATAATAGCATTGGGTCTTCTGTTTAACTGGCAATGTCAGAAATTATTGACCTGAGTCCCCCACAGCTCAACTTAACAGCATGGCTTTATTTCTTATATTTCGACTTCATACTTTTCTACTGGATGGTTAAGACCAAGGTAAAGCAAGACCTATGCAACAAGAGTTGTAGCTTTTTGGTCTGAGAAGAAGATGACATTATTTTAAACTGATCTAAATTATTTTTGGTCAAAAGTTAAGCCAGCCATCAAATTGCTGTTTATGTGAAAATATCCCTTCATTAATAGAAAAATTATGAAGGAACCTTGTCTTGTGCATGAGCAACATGCTTTGTCACAGATTTAAAGACTAACCACAATGAATGATAATTATTTGAGTCACATATTTAATTGACCCCAAGGTTGTTTTTTAGGTTCTTCACCTATCCCCATTCTCTTAAACAAGTGAATAGTAAAAGCTTAAATAAAAAGGTCAAGTGTTAAGATTTTAGGATTCCAAGAAGGTCAAAACCATCTAAAGGAATTTGAAGTTCTCCTGGGGGTTGAAGCAAAGTACTTCAGGCAGGCTGTTTTATTTGGTTTTCAAACAATGGAAGGGGATACTGAGGCCAGTGTGAGAACTAAGCAGGACCTTGGGAGTCAGTGCAAAGACTTTTCCACATAGTGAGTTTTGCCAATTAAGAGAGCTGTCTTATTTTTAAGGCTAGCATCTTTATCACTCTGGGAGAGGGGGTGTCAGCAGCCCATGTCCTTGGTGGCCTCTGCTGGGATCATCTTGACTTCAGAACACCAGGCATATGATTTTTACCAACCCAGCCAGAGATCCCCGTGTTTGGTAACTTAGCCTGGTTCAGCCCAGTTTTCAATAGTCAGTGACTGCCATAGTTTGAATGCCGGATGCCTCTCAAAGTCCACGTGCTAAGTACTTGGTCTCCAGGTTGGGGCTCTTGGATGGTGGTGGAATGGTTAGGAGAGAGGCCTAGAGGAAGGACCAGAGGCCATTATGGTTATATCCTTCAAGGGCATCAGGGGCTCTCAATCTTCATGCCTTGCTCTGTAGTTTGTGATGTACACAGTTTCGCTGTCTGCACACTCCTGTCACAATGTGCTGCTTTTGCCAAAGGCCCAAAGCAACGAGTCCGACCAGTCATGGACCAAACCTCCATATTTGTTTTGTAAATCAAAACAAAACTTTTTGTAAGTTGTTCAAGCATTTCATTATGGTGATGGAAAGCTGACTGGTAATGTGGCTTTAAGAAATGACACCAGTTCCAATCATTGCCTCCTACGTGACAAGCACCACATTAGTGGCTTCCACACAATGTCTTTTTCTCACTGAATCTCTCCAAGTGCCTGACTGGAAGGAAGCAAGAACACAGACTTCAGTTGTCCTGCTGGAGGCACAGATGCAGTTGTTTACTAAGGCTACACAGTGTGTATCAAATAGAGTCAGAGTTTGTACCAGCCCAGGACCATCGTCTTAAGGTGTCAAGTGTGATGAGTGTTTCAGCTTAGTTATGAAAAATGGCTGGGGCCTAGGACAGACTCAAGTCCCGACCACCATCCAGAGGGTGAAGATGGTTGTCCTTTTCTTTACTGGCTGGAGTGAGCTGTGGAAAATCATGGCTTCCCTTCATGTCTCAGTAAGAGAACATACAGTTTCAGCATTTCTAGGACAAAGTAATAAAAACTTGCAGCTTCCAGGTGGTTAAATTTCTTTTGGCTGATGTTTATGAAGCTTCTGTCCATGTTGTTTGGTGCAAACATACAAACCTCATGGCGGAAGGGCCTGGGCAAAGGACAGCGGCTCATGTCACGGCCACCAGGAAGCAGCGAGCTAAGGGCGGAGTCAGGGAGGGAGGTGCAGCTTCTGGGTCCAGTGCCCAGCAGCCTGTCTCTGCCTCCTCCAGCCCAACCTTGGACAGCAAATCAGGAAGAGCTCCCAGCTCAATTCTGCTTCCAAAAGTGCCACCGTGAGCACATGAGCCTCTTCGGGGACTTCTTGGTAAAAACCACAACACCTTTCCTTAAGCTTTGCTTCTTAAAAATAATTCAATTTTTGTTGCTCCTGCCTGCAGTTTTAGCTTTGAAGAAACTAATCTCATGTTCTCAAAGGAAAAGATTGCATTTCTATGCCAACTCACTATTCTGAGCATCTGTGTATACTGTTCTTAGCAGTCTGCTGCTGCGGGGACTGATAGACGTGAGCTGCACAAGAAGGAGAGCTTGTGATACATGAAGTAGAGTGGGGATCACGAGGAACAGTTACAGGGTTGTTATAAGTGTGAGTTCTTGGGAATGACCCAGGGAACAGTGCTCTTTTCTTCCTCTCCCTACCCTTTCTTTATGTCTGTCTGTCTGTCTGTTTGTGTCTCTGTCTTTCTGTCTTTCTCTGTCTCTGTCTCTCTGTCTCTCT
>NW_004524595.1:14940228-14987771 GCF_000260255.1 Octodon degus | reverse complement strand
TTTTAGCAAATTCCATTTTTTAGTCCATGGACTTTTATTTTCTTTGCTTTACTGGAACATTCCAGCATAGCAGCAGCTCTTCTCCTGGTCAGAGCAAACAGTATGTATTGGCTGCAATCCTCGTCTTCTGTTGGTTCTGAACTGAGAACACTGACTGTCATCTCTTACAAAACACAAGCACTGTCAGTTCTTAGAAGCTCACGAATGTTTCCTCCATGGCTTCTTACAACTGGAATAAAGATGTCATTGAATAACTCTAGGCTGATGCTACTCTGTACACCTACTCCCTGCAGGCTGAATCTCCTTAACACTGTCCCTGAAGAGCATGTTACACATGATGCCTAGAAAGGCCAGTACAAGTTAATAAAAACAGAATGGGATAGACATACAATGTTCCAGACTCTCATGTATAACAAAGTCTTATACCAAGCTACCAAGCTGGGCATGCTAGCACAGATCTGCAAGTCCAGTTACAGGGAGACTGAGGCAGGGGATCACAAGTTTGAGGTTAACCTGAGCAACTTGGTGAGACTCAAAAAAATTAAAGGGTGGGTATGTAACACAGTCCTGGTTCAATGCCCAGTACTAGGGGATAAAATCTTCCTTTGCTCTAAAATGTTATGTCTATTCATAGCCATTTTACCATATGTAGAATAGGAATCATATACAGGGACAGAATTTCTGTTCCTTTTTAAAGAAATTGATCATTGAAATTGGAAACAAGAAATTAAGAATGCATGTGATTTCATTTTGCTTTCTTATCTATCTCATTAGACTCATCTCTGGATGCCATAGGACTTTGCAGGCTGCTGTGTGGGCCGTGTGATTCTACGGAATGGGATAATAGGGACAGCTGCTTGGGTGACACGCAGCGTGAGAATATTCCAAGTAACAATAATCCACTCGGATACACAGAAATAATTGATGCAGGGAAAAGGGAAGAGACCAATTTTAATTATGAGGATACTTTTTTTTTGTAAAAGAGTTCATTGCTCAAATACACTGTTTTCCATTTTATACAGTGGAGTTATTATAATTTGCCCTTTGTTTCTATTATTGTTATGCTTCTCTTGAGAGATTCATCATAATCTTTCATCAGTTGCATTTGTCTTTTCATGAATAAAGTAGTAAAATTTGAAATATATTAGCACACTAAAGTATTTTTGTTTTTATTCTCTTTGCTGTTTGAACTTGGCTATATCTTTATATTATCTCTCTATCTGTCTATCTATCTACTATATAGCTATCATATATCTGTATGTATATATAACATTATATCTCTACATGTAAAACTGTATATTATATAAATATATTAATTTCAGTATATAGAAACTGGAAAAACAAGCCAAGATCTCTTGCAAACAGAAATATTTGAGACAAATATCCAAAGCAGAAAATGTTTATACTTTCCAGATATAAGTTAATGACTAGAAATCCATTTGACACTGATATTGTTAATCCAGAGAGTCTTAGGAGTTGTACAAAAACCACTGTGTCCTGTCTCTAAGAACATAGCTGTGTCGGCTGGGAAAAATGTGCATTCCACCTAGGTCCTAGTCCTTCTGTTAGAGATTATTCATCTGAAGTACAATTTTCCATTTTATAACATTTTTCTGAAATTTATTGAAGAATTAAATAGAAAAACTTGATGAATATATTAGTGCTTAATTATGATAATATTAGAACTAGAGGCCCAGAGAAATCACATATCTAAACACCATCTACATTGCGCGCGCGCGCTCGCGCGTGCGCACACACACACACACACACACACACACACACAGTGCATCCAACAGGCAGAGAATACACACTGACACTCAGGATCCTGGGTTCACTCACTGGAGGCTCCAGTGCATTCTCTGCACCTGCACCGTGTGCCTACTAGGTTCCAACCTTGGGGCATACACAGAGGGAAAATAAGATGCTTCTTCTTTCCCAGTGAGGAGATAAATACAATTTATTATAACATCTAGTAAGAAGCATACTGTAGAATAATGTACAAGGTCCTAGGTACAATCACAGGAGTAACTGAACAGATTTAGTATGAAAAGATCAAAGATTACACACGAGGATGTGTTGTATCTATTAATTTTCTATTTTGCTTTTTGTCTCTGTAGCTATAGCTTTCCTTTGTAGCACACATGGTAAAAATATGTAACCCTTTGAAAATCCTCCAGTCATCAATTTATGTTTTATGTTCTGTTCCTGTCTTGCTGATGTCCTTAGCCATAACCCTAACAATGAATTTTACCAAAATATCATATCTGAATTACTTCATGAGTATAAATTGAGTTAATATGTCCTCAAAGGCTGGGGAGATAGCTCACTAGAATAAGCGCTTGCCTGGCAAGTGCAAGGTCCTGAGTTCAATCCCTGGTTCCAACAACAACAAAAAATGCCCCCAAAGATAAGAACTTGCAAAAAAAGAAGAACTTGTAGTAGTTTAGGGATTAATGAAAAATAAATATTTCCTATTTTTTGAGTTTCAGCATTGTAGTTGCTCTGGAGAGTAGTAAGTTGTCCAACCTCAGAACTACTTTAGATAGACTTTTATTAATGTGGAATCATATTAAACTGACCTCAGGATGGTTTAGTTAGCCAGTTGTGCATTGGGTGTATAAGAAAATATATGCATTCAATTATCATCTTAATGTGTCTTCTCTGCATGTAATTCTATAAGTCATACCCCTGACAATGATGAGTCATAACAATGACATACAAATGACAATGTTCACCACTCAGTGATTTCTATTCCTGATGATCTGGATGCTGATTTGGCCATAAACAACAGCTACAGTAGCAAAATGTCACCTGCTCATAGTGCAATTGATAAAGGAGGAAGACCAACACTTACTGAACAGTAATTACTCCATTTCATCTAACCTTTTCAGAGATGTGCAGAAATTCTCCAGTCATAAATTCCTATTTTATGTTCTGTACGTGTCTTGCTTACATCCTGATCTGTAACACAATGAATTTAACTAAAATATCATTTCTGAATTACCTCATGAGCATATATTGAACTACTATGTCCCCAAAGGTCATAATAAGAACTTGTAATATTTTAGAGATTAATGAAAGATAAATGTTTCCTAATTTTGAGATATTCAGCATTGTAATTGCTGGGCAATCATTTTCCATGATGCATGAAGTGAATACATGTGTGTGGGGATGAGTTTTTAAACACATTCATGATACATGCACAGCTGTTAACTATGTTTTTGAGTGAGGAAGTGAAAGCTTAAAATAATTTTCTTAAGATGACATTACTAAGAGATACAGTGTTGATGGTGATTTCAAATCATTTGGATGTGTCAATGTGCAAAATAAAGAAAAGGTTGCATCTGCATAGCCAAAAATAATCATGCAATTTGACCAAATTCAAAAAGGAGACAAGTGCATTTTTGCAGGGATTGGAGGAAAGAGCTTGCTGAGAGTGGTAATTTATTACAGATATATTTAGTTGTTTAAAATACTTGGCTTTATTATCTATTTAGTCATCTGTCTGTCTGTCTGTAATTTTATTTTCTCCTCATGATAAGCATGAAGCAATTTAAGTTGTTTCCTCAGGCCAGGAAATTTGGGGAAGTCTATCTGCTTTTCTTACTTATGGTGAGCTGCTCAGGAGGTTTCTGGGATGCTGGGGGCTGTCCTGACTTTGATGATATTCCAAGGGTTATTTGCTCACATGGTGGTACTTCCCTTAAGAAAAAGCAAAATGACCCAAATTAAACTTCCTGAATTCATGCAGAGAATAAAGGACAATATATATTGTGGTGAATAAAAAATGTGTATAATACTAAGGCAATAGCAGGGGAGCTGACTCAAGGGTGAGGCCATCAAAATAATTGCAGATGAAAAACCACAAAGCAAATACAGTCTAATCTCTGCAGGGATGATTGTTGTCAGGATACCTAATCAATATCTGTAAAATAGTGGCATAAAAGTTGCTATTCAGTCTCACACCAGGTTTTGCATAGTTGATGACTGCTCTTCGTGGCCATACCCAAGCGTGTTCAAACTCTTGAGATATGCAGCCACCAAACGTTTCGCTCTTGCCTTCGGTAGCAGTTGCAAACCTGATTCCCAAGTGCACCCACCACTTTCCTCAATGTGTTCTTCCCTAACCTTTCTTTGCTTACAGAAACCCACCTGCACTGGCAAGTTCTCTGTCATATCCTTGTTTGATACTGATAACCATTGCTATGGTTTGTGTCTAGAAGTCTCCCTAAAGAGGTGCTTTTCAGAGGTGGCTGGATCCAGAGTGTGTTTTTCTGGGAACAGGGTGTGTGATTACCAAAGCAGTTCACTGATTGGTTTAGCATAGTTCTGGCTAAGATTAAAGGTGTTAGTGCTGCACCTACCCTAGGGCAGGTAGCCTGCATACAATATAAGGGCTAGAGAAGGCTACTGTTCTCTCACCTGTCTGCTTGCCGGGGGCTGTTTCTCCTCTGTGATGCCCTTCTGGCCTGCCACCTTGCTTTTCAACCAGTTGACTACGGACTGAAACCTCTACAAACTCTGAGGCAAATAGTCCTCTCTTCCTTTGATTTTGGGTTTCAGGTATTTTGTCTCAGCAATGAGAAACATTACTAAGCCAATCATTACTTATTTCAATAAAATACTTATTTGAACATTTTTCTACTGCTAGTGATAAAGCCTTACCCTTCAGGTTATCTTCTTGTATAAACTATAGCAGATGCTTTCTGTTGTAATAGCACATCTCTTCTGTATGCAAAGAAAGAAAGAGAGAGAGCAAAGAAGATGGAAAAGATAGAAGTGCTAAAGGCATATGCTAAGACATCCTCAACAGAACCTCTGCAGTAGTGGAAGGAGCACTAGCTTGCAGGTGGCAGGAAGGGTTCAAGGTCCAGCTCATCCCTGACTCTCTGTGCTACCATCCCTGAGGTGCCATTCCCTTTTGACCCATACAAATAGAAGCATATAAGTCTCTTACTATAGAACACATTTGCTTCTTGTTCTTCCACAAAGACTATGCTAAGCAGGCATGATTGTGCTTCTTTTATGTCCAACTATAGCTGGAGTGATAGGTACCCAGAAAGGACAATGATATTTAATATTAATTGATTTAAACAAGAAATGTAAACAATATCCACTGCAACCATGTAGTAATAAATGAATTAAACTTCATTGTTGCTTATGTGTGGGATAGAAATAATCATCCTCGCTCTGCATACTGCATACTTTGTTCTGCAGAGAATCCTTGTGTGTGAAGGTAGTTAGGAGAAATAGCCCATAAGGGCTCAGGTAGATAAAGAGATTCAGGCTAGCCTACACCTTAAGAGAAGCCGACCAGACTTCTACGGTACAAATGTAATTCCCAGAAACTGATGGGAAGTAAATACTTGGTAGGTTGAACAAGAAAGACTGGAATACTAGTCCAAGTCTGGATGTGCTGCAACAGCTTCCTGTAGCAATACTGGGACTGAACTTCTTTCCTCATTTTCCATCTTTATCTTTGGTTGTTTGTGATTGATTCATGAACATAGAAAGTGGCTCACTTACTTAGAATAATGTCAATGTCATCTTTCCCTGTGATGCTATATGATTTACAAGGGTTCAATAGTTTTTTTTTTTCTTTCTTTTTTTTTTTTTTTTTTTGTGGAACTGGGTATTGAACTCAAGCCCTTGCACTTGCCAGGTAAGCACTTATTCTACTGAGCCACCTCCCCGGCCGCTGAGTTCAATAGTTTTATCCACGTTGTTGCTCGACATTCACAAAAGCTTAGTGATTTAAGAATGTGTGTTCTCCACTTTTTGAAAGAGTTGACTATAGATTCACAAACTTTTTAGTGTCATAGTGAAGAGAAAGAAACCCAGAAACTCATTTCCTAGCCCCTGTCTTGAATTTTTCCCTTCACAATGCTTGGGCTTGAAAGGATCCCAGAAGATCTAACTCGCAGGACAAAAATCCTCTAGATCAGTGCCAGCCACCTATATTGTCCACATTTGACCCATATCAGTGAGCTGTGGCTAAAGCTACTTAGTCACACATTCAGCCTCCTGAGTTCCTATTGGAGCCTTTAATTTAGTTCCTGAGCCTCTTACAGATGCCCTACCATTAGGGGAACCAGTTGTCACACCCTGGGAGCAGCGGTTCACCATGAGCCTATGTTGACTCTTAGCCATGCCTTTGTCTAATATTACCACTCTGGAGACTTCCAAGGATGTTTTCCTCAGGTTCATCCTTGAATTAGAATGTTTGGTGTCGTGGATTGCATAGAAATGCAGGCTATATAAAAATTATACAGAGGAGGCTGATGTACTTAGGAAAGCTATGTTTAAGATATCTTGCCAGGGAAATCTTCAGCTATTGTAACAGCTTATCTTTTAATCTTCCAGTAAATCTTAAGATTATGATGTAAGCATCAGCAGTAACATTATTCCTGTCTATAAACTAGTAGATGTGAATACATAAAATATTTTGGTTTTAACTTTATTGCTGGTGTCTTAATTTTCTTTGAGGTCATGGTTATATTTTACATAAAGCACAAAAGCAAAAACACAAAAAGCAGCGCAGGGAGGAAGGCTTTAATGCACTAACAATCCTGACGCGGCCTGGGTGGAGGGTGGAACACACCGGTAGTGTTGCCCCCTTGTGTTCAGTGTGAGATGACGGTGTGTGTGACTGGCCGGCTTATGTTTTTTCAATGGATTTTCTGGTTGACTATAAAGCAAACTTACCAACGTTGAGCAGATTTTTTTATTTTCTTTTTAACTTTGCTGTTCAAAAGAGCATCAAGTTCAGCAATGGCAAGTTCAGTTCTGGCCTGGAGCTGTTCATCAACAGAGATATCACTGTGGGTATTTGTAATAGGCCTGTTCAGAAACAGCCCAAAATGTATGAAAGAAATCAACTTCTTTGTGACAGTTGTCATTTCATCATGTTTGTTACAATCAATGTGATGAAGTTTTCAAGCAAAGATTAAACTTTCTCTAGTCCTTTCTTGTTTCTTACTTATGTGTGCAAAGTGGATTCTGAAGCGATTCAATGAGCAAACTGAAATATGTAACTCAATACTCTTAATTCTTTATAAAGAAATAATAATAAAAGAGAATGTAGTGCTTTTTATGGGTAGCTCAGGATGCCAGCGTGACTATGGCCACTGCTTATGATGTTTTGTGTGCTGCAGTTATGCTGTTGTCCTCTAACCAGTTCCCAAACCTTTTCAAAGCTATGTTAAAAGCTCCTTGTTAAGAACTGGGGAGTTGGCTCAGTGGAATAAGTGCTTCCCTGGCAAGCACAAGGGTCTGAGTTCAATCCCTGACTCTGCCAAAAAAAGCACAGAGTAAGAGTTTTTCTCCAGGGCTGAAAGGAACTTTAAAAAAAACATGTATATACCATATCTTGGTTCTTTATTTCTTCATTTCCACTCCCGTTAATCCCTCTTCCTTTCCTTATTTACAGAAGTTTTATTTCCATCATTTTCTTCTTTTCTCATTTTCCCCCTTTCTTCCTCTACCCCAGTTCTCCTTTCCTCTTGAACAACTGCTTCCTATTTCATGATATTGTTTACACATTTTGATGCTTATCACTTTGAGTTTCTTACACTGGAGAAATAATGTGGCATTTACACAGGCGTGTTAAGAGAATGGCTGCAAGGTGCATCCATTTAGCTAGAAATGTCTCAAGTTTATCCTTTATGGATGAGTTACTCTGTTGTATTAAAAAACCACATCTTCTTTAGCAGTTCATCAATTGATGGGCATTGGGGATGTTTCTAAGACTCAGATATTATGAACTGTGCTACTGTAGAGATCGGTGTGCATACATTGCTGTGGTACAATGGTTTTAATTCTATATGGAAGATACTAAGAAGAGGAATAGCTAGGTCAGATGGAACCTCTGGTTGTAGATTTTTGAAGAATCTCAACACTTACTTCCATAGTGGTTGCACCAGTGTACATACCCATCAACAGTGAAGAAGTGTTCCTTTTCCCTGACAGCCTCATCAGCATTTGCTATTGGTTGATTTCTTGATGACAGCCATTCTTTTTGGGATGACATGGAATCTCACCATTATATTAATTTATATCTCTCAAATGTGGTGATAGCAAACTTTTTCCATACATTTATTTGCTATTTGTATTTACTCATCTGAGAAGTGTCTACTCATTACAGATGCCCAGTTTTAGATTGGATCTTTAAAGTTAGGGGTCTGATATTTTTGAGTTCTTTATATATTGTAGGTAGTAGGTCTTTGTCTGAGGAACAGCTAGAAACTGTGGGTTGTCTCTTTGCTCTGTTGGTGGCTCCATTGCTTCCTTCAGGGTTCTTGACATGTATACAGGAGAAGGCAGAGAGCAGGGCAGTGTGCTGTTGGAGTTTCAGGCCTTGCACTGGATGAGCTGCATACAAGAAAGGGCACCTTCATCTTTTGCACCTCTGTGACTTTGGCCCTACATAAGGGAGCCTCTAAGATTAGGTGACAGAAGAAAAAGATTAGGTGACAGAGAAGGTAATTTGACAGAAAAGGAGACTAATGACATGTCCTGGAAGTTTTGGGCTCTATTTTCCATCAGTCTCCTGGGAGGTTATATGAACCCATCTGCCTTATGACTGTTTACCAAAGCCTGCTGTTGGACTACAGGCAGAACAGTAACTGTCAACCTTATTTTATGAAAGACAAACTTGCAGAAAAGTATCTAGTTACTGAGAGAATGTAGCATTAGTCCTCTGAACAACACTGACTGGAGGTTTGCTGTATGTCAGAGACGGCCTTGGTGATAGACCAATAGGACAAGACTTACCTTTTTTCCTTCAAAAGTTTAAATTTATGAATGATAAATTTAAAAATGAACCACATGTTGAGATGGAATACTGCAGTTATTTAGTCCTGGGAATATAATGGCAGAGTAATCATGGGCAAAGTGTTGCTCTCTGCGGTATCAAGGACAAGAACAGAAGAGAAGATTAAGATTAAGAAGATGTTAAGATCTGTGATTAAGAACACAAGATTCACTCAATTTTTTGTAGAATAGGAGGCCTCTCTGACACTCAAGCTACCCAGATCTGACTGGCTCCAGGGCGATGCAGTAATCTCCATCCCTAAAGCAAAGGGGCTGCTCTTGGGGTCCACTGGGGAATCACAGGGGCCTGTAGACTTGAAGATGCAGCTCATCTGTGCTTGTTCTACAACTTTATGGCCTGGATTTTTGGAACTACAGAGCATGAGGGGAAAACTACCCAAGCGGGGAGGTAATTTCTCACCTATGATTTCTATGTGAGTTCATTTACCTTAATGTCCACCTTTAGAAGGCAGCGCTTTTATGAAGGAATGTAAAATCATCCCCAGAAGTGTTTTCCTCTTAAATCTGCCTGCCCAGCCTCCCTTGGGCGAGTAATCTTGCTTCTCTTATTTTTTTCCTTGCAGCAGTCTCTCTGTGTTTCCACTCAGGTCTTTTGCAGTGTGTTCATGGATATTTCTTTGCAGCTGCTAGATTATCACCAAACCCCAGGCTTTACTAGGTAAAAGATGGATAAATGTTTTCATTGCAAAGCTGTATATGCCAAACCTCAATGACTCTGCAAAGCAAGTCTCATCAGAAGTGAGACCTTCAAGGTTTTAGGAAATATGACTGCTTATTTTTTCTTGTTGCTGCTTAGAATTTTACTGATTACACTTTGGACTGCATAATTGTGTAATTAATCTTGAGAATGTCAGAATGCATATATTTAAAAGTAATTTTCTTAGGGAAGTAATACATATCTCATTGTTTTTCACTGTAATTGGTATTCATGGTCCCTTGGTTTATAGGTATAAACCTTGCCAGAAATGGCCAATATTGGTGCCATATATTAATAAAATGGATTAATTTTTCAAGCACAGCTTCCCTTCAATTTCTCATTAAACTAATCTTTGTAAATTCTGCTGTCAACATCTGTAAATAATGTGACTATGCAATATTTGGATTGCTCAAAGTTTTCCCAGGTAGGAAAGTGATCTAACATACACACAAATCCCTTCTGCAAGAGAATGTTGAGACTCAGTTGTCCAATCTGGCCAGAACTAGGTGTAGCCCAGATCTTTGATATGCTTATTGCTTTCGAAAGTAGAATTTTGTGATCACTCAACTGAGAGTTGATCCAGGGAGACTTACAGACAGAGTTGAATTTGGCATGTTTCTAAATAAAGTTTCCACTTAATCAAAGAGCATCTTCATTTGTCCAACATCATAATGGATAAAGGAAAAAGGGTAAGTGTGAAGCTCTGAGCCGGGTGAAGTGCAATGGAAGACATGTGTGAAGGGGTATTTAGGATTGCCCACCCCAGACACACGTACAGGGTCCGTTGTCTCAGATAGGATTGGCCCCATGTTGCATTCAGTTTTCACATCTCCATGGTTTGCCAGTTTGTCCAATTTGACAGCTTCCTTGGTTTTCATGGAATTTTCACTTCTGAAGAGTGCTGGTTGGGTATTTTATAGAATATCTTTCAACTAGGCTTGCAAAATTTATGCATGATTTTACTTTTTAAGAAGAATGCCACTGTGATGAAGAATTCTGCTCTTCATCTATCAAGCAATTGCTGTAATATTGAAGATAGTGATTTCAATTATTTAAAGTGGCATCTAGGACATATTTAGTGATGTAACTCTATGGTTTCCTGATTCCCTTTCTCATGCTGTATTTATTAGGTACAAGTCACTAAATCTGGACTCCACCCAAGAAGCCCCACTTACATTGATTTTATTTTATATTTTAGTTCATGTTAATACTATGATGATAGGGCTACTTTCAGAAGTTGCTATGCACATGTGACAACTCTTAATTTCATGTCGTTGTCCCATCCCCTTCTCTTCTGCTTTCCAGCTTGTCCCTTTCCCCATCCCCAGTAGTTCATCTCCTGGTTTCATGTCAATTCATTTATTTATCTGGTTTCTTATACAAGATAAAATGTATAGTGTTTAACTTTCCACGTTGAGCTAATTTCATTCAACAGTATGGCTTTAAGTTTCATTTTCCTCCAAATGCTCTTATTTTTTTATGGTTAGGTAATATTTTATTGAATATCTCTATCTCTATCTATCTATCTATCTATCTATCTATATCTATCTATCATCTATCTATCTATGGCAATACTTATAGGCAGCTACCACTTTTGGTAGTATCTATTTAGTTAATTTGTTTGCTTGCTTATTGGGGTATAGTTTAAAAATTCTTTATAATGCTCTATCTGATGTATATATTCCTATATCCATTCATTTGTTGACTGGCATGTAGGCTGTTTCTACAGCCTAGCTACTGTGAACTGTGCTGCTAGAAACCTGGGTATGCATGTATATGCACAGTAGAGATTCTTTAACTTCTCAGGAATGTGCCCCAGGGTGACATAGCTGGGTCAGTGGCATTTCTATGTTTAGTCTTTTGAGGAATCTCATACTGATTTCTATATTGTTTTCACTGGTTTATGTCATGTCTCCACCAACAGTATGATGGCATTTTATTTCCTTGGCAACATTCATTGGCTTTGGTTTTATTTTTGTGTTCTTTTTTTTTTTTTTTTTGTATTCTCGATGATAGCTATTTTGGTGAGAATCTCAATGTAGTTTCATTTTTCTGTTAGCTAGAGATGTCAAACATATTTTCATATACATTTTTGCCAGCTGACCTTCTTTTTGGTAATATCTATTCAGTTAATTTGCCTGCTTATTTATTGGACTTTTTATTTTATGGGGCTAATTTAAAAAAAAAATTATTTAGCTGTAACACTCTATCAGAACAGTAGCTAGCAAAGATTCTTCTCCCATTAGGTGGGCCATCTCTTCACTCTACTAATTGTTGCCTTTGCTATGCAAAACTGTTTAACTTGGTCTGGCGATGTTTCTGATTTTTAGTATTATTTCCTATGCTTCGGAGTCTTGTTTAGAAAGCCCACTCTTACCCTACGCCTGTAAGCATTTCGCTTGTGTTGCCTTCCCACAGTGCCAGCATTTCTGGTATCATATCTATGTCTTTGGTCCATTCGAATTTGATTTTCATGCAGCATAAGAGACTAATCAGGACTAAAGGAGTAATCAGGATCCTGTGCCTGGATCAGCACCTTAGCTTGGAGATGCTGATACCCAGAGGCAAGCAAAGAGCAAAAAAATAAAGTCAGCCCTCAGCTAAGAACTGCTTAGATGAACTGGGTCTCAACTAACTATTTATTCATTTGTGCTAGAGTACTGTGTGTGCATAGATTAAATGTTTTATGACCCATAGCATGTGCTCAGGCCACAGCTTAGAGTAAAATATCAAACCTTTAATCTAGATGTAAATACAGTTATGTACAAGTTTTTAAAAGAATAAATATCCATGTGCCTTATAAGTACCATAAATGATTTGTGTTTATCTGAAATCTCCCTTCTCTCCTCTTTAGTGCTACATTTTTATTCATAGCCTCCCTTTGCTTTCTTTCATAACAGTATTTGGAATATTTTGTCATGCTTCAGTTACACTGTAGGAGTTGCCAAATCCTCTCAGCAGAACCAGCCATGCTGTGTTCAGCCGTGAAGGGCAGGTGTCACCTGAGAAGGCACTGCTCATGAGGGCCAGCAGAAGACACAGTAGGAAGAGAGTCAGGAGGAGTCACTCTTGGCATCTGCAGATGGACTCACCCTTCTTGGAGAACAAGGGGAAGGCGTGATCTTAGCAGAGTTGCAACCCAGCGATGAACTGAACCATCTTCCCTTCCATCCTGGAGCATCCAGAGCTGAGAGGAAGAGAACATGCACTGCAAGCGATGGCGGTGCCCCTTGGCTCGCTTGCCTCAGTTCTTGCCACCTGCAGCTGCGCGTTGCTCTGCATGCCTTCAGAGCTAAACAGGTGCATGAATTTGACCCTAATATGGCATTTGCTAATATGGCATTTGCTAATGACAAAACTAATATTCTTTATGAAGTGTACATTTTGCTACCAAAACCACTGCTCAGAGATGATTGTGAAATAGTAAAGAGAATATAGGATTTGGAATTAAATAATCTGGTTTTGACAGTGCATTACAAACGGCATACAGATTGCAAATGAAACAAAACAGGAGATGATACTGATTTCAAGTCTGAAGGGATGAGCTGAGGAATCAGCTGGAGAAACAATGTGTGCACAGATACATTGCTATGGCCACCATGCATCCCCCAAATATCATGTATTGGAAACTTAATGACCAAATCCCTGTCAGTGGTATTTGGAGATGAGAGCACTGCATTGAGAGATGATTGCATCATGAAATGCTGCTCTTATGCATCGAGTCATCCATTCATGGATTATTGGGTAAGTGGTTATGGAGGATGTGGTTTTGGTAGGATAGGTGAGTTCTCTGCACACTGGAGCTGTTTCACCATGTGTAATGTCCTCTGCCAGGCACTGACCCAGCAAGAGCTCTCCCTCATCAGGCCGAGCAAGTACCAGCAGAGCACTCTTGAGCTGCCCAGCCTCCAGAACAATGAGCTAAATAAGCTTCTTGATTTGTAAATTATCCAGTCTCCAGCACTTTGTTATAGCAACAGAAAACAGATGAAGACATGTATAAAGCATTAAAATGCCAATATGTGGTAGGGAAGTTTTTTTAAAAAGCAGATTATCATTAGGTTTAAGAAAGTTCTAGATGCTATGTCAAGTTTGGAGTTTAGCTGTAGAACATAGGAAGGTTTAGTGGTTCTGAGTAGTTTTCAGAGGATAATCCTATCAGAATTAATACATCGATTTTGGGGAGAAAAACAGAAGGCAGGGAGACTCACCAGGGCTCTTTCCATAGTCCACCTGAGGGGTGTACAGAGGAAGAGAACTGGAGAATGAGGGGGTATCGTGAGCTCAGACTGCTAGGTCCTCCCTGACTGCCTGGAGAACTATGTGACAGTGGATTGCAGGGCTGCAGAACACATGGAAAGGGGGCTAGAAAAGGTCAGCCACACATTCTGGTGCAGAGTGGTGCATGTGAGAGGACCACACGGGTAGGGCAGAGAAGAGGTGGGCAGATTCTAAAGTCACTTCTTAGTCTTTGATCAAAGAATTCAGAATGGGAATGTAGGAGTAAAGTCTAACAGAAAGCAGGAAACATTGCAGATTTAGGAGAAAGATGAATAACAAAAGTCAGTTGTAAACAAAGTGGTAGAATTCTCCCCATGTGCACAAGGGGTGGAGAGGGCACTCACCCTCTCTTCATTCCCATCTGTGTCAGATAGAAATGCTCAGCATCGTCCTGAGGACTTGCTCCAGATCTCAGCTGGGTTCTATGTGATCTTGTGCTTCTCAGGGATCTGGAGGCACCCAGAGATTTTCCCTCTGATGTTGGCTGACTCAAGTCATTGATAAGCTTCTATAAGAGATTTTGAAGCCAAAGATTTTTAACACTGAAAAACTGCTACAGCAGACGAAAACAACATCCTACTTTACGAAGTAATGAAGAAATTCAAGTGCTTCCAGCTAACAGCATTTCATGGGTTATGTAAGCAAATACAGAGGGAAATGGGAGGCAGCAAACTTAAGCTTTGTGAGTGAGATACGTGCATAGTGAGCTGACCAGTACAAGCCCTATTTGTTCTTTGGAAGGGTAAAGACAGCATGGAGTCCAAGCTGGAACAGACTGCTCAGGCTTCTTTGGTTTATTTGAGCACTCACAGAAAATAGTTACTGAACATCATCAGCATGTCAGACTCCTCTTCCAGGACAGACAAACCACAGCTTAAAACTTGAAAGCATTCCCAGTTTAGTCAGAGAGGAAGGCTCCTGTATGTTAAATTACGCCACTTGGTGCATCTGAGACTGGAGCCATTGGTGTGTCCTTTGCTTCCTCAGCTCTTGTCCTCCAGGCATGACTGTGTGAAAGGCACTGAGCATTTCTATTCCATGGGGCTTTGGCTGGGCTGTGGAGCAATCTAAAAGGTCAAGAGCATTTTGTACACCTGCAGTGAGCATCTTTGTGGGCAATTCTGCAAATAATCCTCTTACATTGGGAAGTTTAAGACAGAGAGAAGGTAGATGGTGTTCTGGAGTCACATTAGTGAGCAGAAGATCTACGTGTGACTGAATAACTGGCCACAGGGTCCAGCTACTGTACTTTGCTCTTTCACTGCATGTTTTGGAGACATGGCCCAAGCATCTTGCTGCCTAACTGTGCTGCAGGAGTGGATCTAGGCTCCCAAATGGGAGAAGATCTGCTCCTGCCTCTCCCGCCGACCCCGCTGCACACTCATTGTCCACAGTCCTCACAGTGATAGCAGCTCCAGTCCTCACTGCTCAGTTCTAACTGGGCAGTGGACTACTGTAACCTGCCGGGCCTGAGCTCCTCTGAGAATCCCAAGACAATATGTGGCATCAAATTCCACCTGAAAGGGTTTCCAGGTGAAGAGGACACTCAGAAGCAGCCTCCCTCCTCTTATTGACTCTTCACTATTGAGAGTCCTGCAGTCGAGCAAAGCATCTTTCCCTGTGCCCTGGCCTGAGATGCTTCACCGGCTCAGGCTTAGGGGTAGACACTGGGCACTGAAGATCCAGGGAGTGTGCACCTCGATATTAGGACCAAGGCCTCTGTACAGTTTGGGTTCAAAGTCTCAGCTCCTCCCTCTGAGCTTCCTCCTTGCACCGTAAGTGGACCTAATGTCCTCCGCTGCTTCTCACAGTCTGTGTTCCTCTCCCTGGCTCAGCGCTGCTTTCACAGACATGTATGCAGGGCATTTTATGCTGTGGTGTAGGAAAAAGAACAGGAGCTGTGGAGGCAGACAGCCTCGGAAGTATGGCATCATTAACAAGGAACTAAATCTCTCTGCGCCTAATTTCCTCTCCTGCAGAATGGGGTCATGACACCTGTCTTGAGGAGTGCAGTGAAATTTAATAAGATTAGGTTGGTAAATTGCCTGGTGCATTCCTGGGATATTACGATTCATCTGTAGATGACAATTTACTATGAATTAGTAAGCAATTGAATTATAGTTTACATTATGTATTCTGGATTGCTTTTCATCTAGGCAAGGAATATTCTGTTCTCAGGAGGGCTGTCTTCAGCACCACTGGAAGGCACAGGAGCGGATGGGACAGGGTAGCTTTGCCTCTGGCTCTGAAACGCACAGACACTCAAGTGTTGGGTCATCCCATAACAAGTCCTTACTCTGAAATATGGGATGCTCAACTTCTAGCCTAAGAATCGTGCTGCTCTCCAGCTCTATTGTAATTTTCTTGTCTACGGCCCTCAGCAGCAAGGTTGTGTCTTGCTGTCTGCTTCCCTTCCAATGGGCACCAGGGAGAGAAAAAACAGAGAGGAACAGAAAAGTCACTCTTTAAGTCTCTCATTACAGCCATGAGGTGATTAATAGTGTCTGCCATCTCAAAACTGAGTGATTTCAACACAAAAGGGGAAAAACATTCAGTTTGCTCTAATTTGCATTCATCCAACAGCTTGTCTCGGGTGCCTTATAGTGTCAAGCACTCAGCTAGGGACTTGGGTAGAGAGGCCGTCTCTACCTCTGCCTTGTACTGTGCTGCGGGAGACAGAAAGGTGGAAAGACGTTTGTAACATATTGCATTAAAGTCACGTGCAGCATGCTGATAAATACAATGCAGGCAGCATGCTAACATTCTTACCCAGACTTCTCCTGGAGAGCGGAGACCTATGTCAAGCCAGAAGTTCACTGGCCATGCTGTTGCTGGCATATGGTAAAGGAATGGCAGTGGGAAGCTCATGGAACCTGGATGAACTCCCCTTGGTTCTTCGGGGGCTCACATCTGTGTCAGTGAGTGACAAGCACTGGGCAGGAGGAGGGAGCAGGCTAGGTTTCACTGAACTGTTTGCCCTCAGGAGTCACTTACTCTGCACATGGTGGGAAGTGATACAAAGATCTAATTAATTTCTCCATGCCCTCATTCTTTCCTTCCTTTACTAGTATTTGTGGAGCAAACCTGCCATACAGATCTGACAAGGTTCAGGACAAGACTCTATTCGGGGCACCTGTGTTCCAATTCTGTGTCTGCTAACTGCAAGCTCTGCAGTCATGGATTGCTTTTGTAAATCCCTCATTGTTTTGGCTTCCCAATTATAGAGTGGAAATAACAATAACATGTACTTAACAGAAGCACAGTTTAAATAGTATACAGAAAGCATCAAAATAGGTCTGGACTCATGGTAAGCATTGACTGCAACTGGGTCGCATGTCTGAGAGGTTCTGCTGAGCACTACGGGACAGGCACCATCCTTTGCCCCCATGAGCAGGGAAGCACATAAGAAAGCAGGCCCTGCTGCGGGCTGCACGCTGTGGCTAGGAGACATTGCGTACTTACATCTGAGCAGCGACTTCTGCTCAAGTCCAAGCTCATGTTCTGTTCAAAAGGAGCAGAGAGGCCTCCAAAAGAGGTGTTGTCTGGCTGGAATTAAGAGTCGAGTATGAATGAGCCAGAAAACAGCATAATAGAAAGCCAGGGCAAGTCATGGTGAGATGTGTATTTTGGAATGCATCTTTGCAAGCATGTGCTGAGCTCCAGAGGGAAGGAATCTGGATCTGCGAGGACCCTGGAGCCACTGTGTGTGGACTGCTGCCGCTGCCTGAGCAAGTGGCCAGAGGCTGCCATCTCCCTTGCACAAGTGGAAAAGAGGCGTTCCAGTGGCTTCTTGTGCTTCTTCAGGAGCTGAGTCAGCACTGCTCTTTATTGGTCCTTGTTATTGCTCATTAGTTCTTAAATCCCTCAGAAGGATTCCAGCTCTGTGTGCTCCACAGCAGAGTCACGTAGACTCCCAAGTCATGATGACTATGCTCTGAGCATGCACTGTGGTTGACTTCCACAAACCACCTCTGATGATAACAGGTGAGGTGCAAGGTCCAGTACCTCAGAGTCCAGAGGTGATGAGGACAACACATTGGTGGCCACAGGACTGCAGTGTCTGGGTGTTTGGACATGGAGCACCAGTTCATGCCCTGCCACATCTCCCCCCTTGTCAGTCACATTTTCTGCTGACCTTCCCAGTATCATTCTTGTGTCAGGATTCTGGTGATTGGGTGGTCCATGCGGATGATGCAAGAAAGAGTTACACAAATGTCAAGCCAGTCACTGTGAATGTGCCCTGGGATATATATATAGAGAGATCACACATGCCTGTCTCAGATGAGAGCCGCTGTCCTGGCAGCCCCTGGAGGGAGGGGAAGGTAACATTTTCACATTTCTCTTGCTGTCAGAAGCAGAGTCAGAACTTTCTTGGTTGATCAGTTTAACAGCCTTTTGTCACCAAGAAAGAAGAAAACATACTTTTCACTCATCAAGTATTATTTTCCTCACAGTTTTCCTTAGAGTTATAAGCTTTTCAGGAGTGATATGATTAAGTGTGAATTTACATTCCAATGCCTTGAATCAATGCATGGGTTCTCCCAGGAACATGCAAATAATTTAACTTCCCCTCTAAGTTATGGGTAGTTTGGTTAAGATTAAGAGAAGTTCTCTAGAAGCCAAAATCCTCCTAAGGGAAATAGGAGTCAGGCTTAAAATGTGACTACTGAGAAAGTGCAAACTTTAGCACTTAGACCTGGAAATTAGGACAGTGGAGAAGGTGAGCTACCCGTGGTGTCTGTTTCCCAACATGAATACCAACTGTGGGAGAAGATGACAGTCATGGCTGACAGCTCAGACTACTGGCGGCTTTGCTTGGTGCTGGCTCTGGGTCAGGCCAGGCTGCTACCGGCCAGGGTTGTTAGCAGAAGTACCAGTGAGAATGGACCTTGTACCCTGTTAGTTGTGATGCTTGGAATGACCAGAACTAAGTGGGATGAAGGAGAGGAAGCCAGGCGAGAGTACAGTCTTTTCAGCAGCCAAAACAACACAATTAATGTTTTCTCACTGCCTCAGTTTACCCCTGTGAAATGAAAATGGTATCTATTACGGGGCTTAATTGAGAGAATCAGTTTGAATACTTAGGGCAGTTTCTAGGGCCTGGGGCACATTCAGAAACTGCTGCTGTTAGAGCCAAATTCACTTAAATAAACACAGCCTTTGATTAGGGGGTGAGAGCTCCTGCTGCTCAGGCTGAGGTGTAGCAAAGGGAAGGGACCTGTTAGAATGATCTGCTGACACCTAACACAACAAGCTTTACTTTGCATTGTTTTCTTGTCACTTATGAAGAATTAGAAAAGAATGCAGAATAAAGAAAAATCATGTTTGCATGTGGATCTGTGGGCTTTAAATTCACTGAAAGTTCACTATAAACAAATTTAATTGCTTTTAAAACTTACCATCTGTTATTCTATCTAGGTAAGATTAAAAAGTCAAATGAATTTTTCTTAAGCCTACTGCTCTGGAATTCATAAACACTATGTTTTAGTTAATTTTGTTGTTTTGCAGGCCCTGGAGCAAGCTTTCTGTGGTTTGTCTACTGAGCCACCTGCCAGATCGTGAAGTGATCCACTCCACATGTGGACATGAGTCTGTGGGGTAGATGCAGCCTCTGGCGGACAGGGTCAAGGGCAGCTGGGGGCCTACCCAGACTTCTGGTGACTGTCACTAGTGGTATATCAGAGCCAGTGGCTCAGGCACCCTTGGGAACTGAGTGGCATCGTGTTAGGCATGGGCCTTCTGATTCATTAGGAACCAGCATGTGAAAGCTCTGGCTTGGGGTCAGCAGATCTGGACTTCTAAAGATTACTATTATATTGTTCTCTACATGGAATGTCATGGTTTTATCACTGTCTGTTGTTCTGTCTCAGAACTGTCAGTTGCTAGTCTCTCCAGTGGAAGTGAGTACGTACCTTGGAATACTTCCCTGCTGGTGGTGATAGCAGAGCTGAACACAAGGCAGGGCAGAGGAAAGGCACTGACAGGAGCTTCAAGAGATGAGGCTTAGCTTCCATGTCCACCAGAAGCCCTTCAGTAAACATTTACTGGAAACCTACTATGTTCCCGGGACCCTGTTTGTCTCTAAATGAGGAATATAGAGGTGAATGGCAAGCAGTCCTATCCTCAGGGGCATTGTAGTTTGATGGGAGAAGCAGATAGGCAAAGAGTTACCAAAGTAAAAGCATTGATGGAGCCTGGAGTTTCATGGAAACCTGTGGTGGAGACATGGATCACAGTGGAAGAAACAAATGGGAATTCCTGGGGGAGACACTGCATAGTCCAGGTGTAGAGGGATGAGTAAAATTGCCCAGGAAAGCAGATTGAATGGTACAGAAGAGAAAATGGTCAAAGGAAGATGGAAGGTAGAGGAAAACCAGGAATGGTGAAAGGAGCTCAGCATTTCTGAAGATCACAGTGTACACTGTGATGAAAGAGGAGGCAAAGCAGAGGGAGCTTTTTGCTACATTCACAGGCTGGGACTTTACAGAAAGGCAACTGAGACCACACAGTAGTTGTTAACAGAGAGTTAGATGACTGATTTGCACTTTACTAACACCTCTGGTATCTGATTGTACACTAACCATCATAGGGGTAGGAAGTACATCTATGATGCTACTATTGTTGGGCCTGGACTTAAGCAGAAACAAGGAGATGAAGGAAACTATAATTCAAGGATTTTAGTTAATAAAATCAGTAGGATTTTGTGGCTTATTGTTTTACAAAAATGGTGAGAGAAAGAAGGCAAAGATACACAGATCTCCAAAAACTTGGTTTATAGCAAGGTGGAAAGTGGTGCTGAGTAGAAAACAGAAAAGGGTCAGGGGAGGAAAGAAGTGGGAGAAGCAGGTGGAGCAGGAGGATGAAGGGAATGAGGAGTAGACTTGGAGAAAACAATGAGTTTCATTTTATGCATTCTTATGGTAGATCTAAAAATGCCTCCTGAAGTCCCATGGGTTCAGAAGGTACATGACGCATGGGAGCACTATATTCAGCAATGGACTCACCCATTAATGAATTTCATAGCAGAATGTACTGTTTGGAGGTGTGCCCTGACTGAAGGTTGGTGGACACTGGGAGAGTGACCTGGAAGAGCGGATTCTTGTTCCCACCTCCTCTCTACTCTGTACCTCTTGGTCACCCTGAGATGAACAGCTTGCATCTGCCATAAACTTATACCTCTGGATTATACCTTAACCATATGGCCATGGACTGAGACTCCCAACACTGTGAGCCAAACTCAACCTCTCTCTGTTTAAATTGGGGGCGTTGCATATTTTGGCCCAGTGGTGCTAAAGCTGACTGATACAGGGATGATGAATTTCATGTGATGAGATGATCTCATTCAGTGAGAAGATATCTGGGAGGCATATTTGGGTCATAAAAAGCCTCAACAAGAGATAAATATGTGGGAGCTAACAATGCAGAATTGGTAAGTCAGCCATTTGAGAACATGCAGTTACTCTTTGAAGGATTTTGGAGTGAATGAGAAGGAAGATACCAATGAGCCTCAACTACCCAAAATCAAGTTCCAAAGATGATAATGTCTATGTAAAGTTATTAATTCTAGAAAATTTTTGAAATAACTTGAGTCACTTAGCTTATGCAGAAAAACTTAGATGATTATTTAATCATGTAAATGAGCATTTTAAATGTACAAATATCTTTATAGGACAAAGGAAAGATTTACCTCATCAGTCTGAAGCTAGGTCACTGGATGAGGCTTGCAAAATTTATTTGTGGACATGGAAGCACTTGGTGATGTATTCAGAATGGTCCCACAACACTCCTTGTGAGGCAGTGAACTCCATTGCCAGAATGGCGCATGCAAAAGCTGATAACTACCTCACATGCAGATGGGAGAGCAGCAGCCCCTGAGCTTTGATGGATTCAATCTTTAGTGAAAAGTGCAAATTTCAAAGCACCACTCTTCAGATGTTGGGCCAATCATCTCTGGTATGTAATGTTTGAATAGTTTCCTCCAGCAACATTGACATAGACTGGCAAAGTCATGAGCAATGTAGGAAATCATTTGGAAGAATGCTTTATTCTTTGATTGTCTATCTGAGTGTGTGTACATTTACATATACATGAGCACATGTCCAGGTGGTCTAGTCAAGAAGTAGAAACAATTTAAGTTTTTACAGAAAACTGCCAGTGTGCTATGCGTAAAGAAGCTATGGGAGCAGGACTCCCACCAAGGCCCCATCCCTGAAGAGCCAATGCTGCGTATCAACAACCTAAGAAACCTGCAGCCATGAGAACTCTAAACCAAGAGACAGGGCAGCAGGCTGTACCCAGCATGAAGTATGGCTGCTCCAGTTCTGGAGGGCTCAACCTACATAGAATGCTAGACATGGTGCTTTAACTTTAATGTGTATCCAGATGGGTCTATAACTTGCTTTGGACTGGTTACTCCACTACTTGCTTATTCTTCCCTTTTGTAATAGTCCTGTGAAGCCCATGCCTATCCCAACCTTCTACCTTGGGAGTGTTTTGATCTTATAGGCTCACAGCTGGGAAGAATTTGGTTTAGATTGTAAGTGAGATGTTGGACTTTTGAATTGGTGCTGAAATGACTAACATTTGGGGTATATTGGGTGGAATGATTTCATTTTGTCTGTGAGAAGGACACATGTCTCAGGGCAATGGGGGTAGAATGTTTTAGCTTGAACATAGTTTGCCTCTCTGAAACTCACATTCACATTCAGTCTCCACAACCAAATATTAAGAGATGAGTGCAAGTGAGATCTTCAGGATGTGACTAGGGCTCTGTGGTCATGAAGGAATGGATCTGTCCTGTTATTAATGGACCAGTTGGTTAATGGGTTATCTCTAGGGTGAATCCCTAAACAAGCCAGTTTGGTTGGTCTCTCAAAAACTGCCTGGTTCTCAATCTGTGAGGCCCAGCATTTTATCACAATTGCCAGGAAAAGAACACACAAGATGTGCTCCTCATGTTGGGATGAGAGGCCAAGGCGAACACCACCCTTCTGGACTTCCAAAGCAGTGAGGTAAATCAGTCTCTTCCCTTTGTAACTTTCCCATATCTGTCTGTCTGTCTGTTTTGTGGCTGGCTCATCCCACCCTGAGGCCAGGGTTGGCACAACATGTGGTGCCAGGGATCAAACTGCAGTCCCTGTGTTTGCCTAAGATTGCCTAAGCAGGTGCTTTAGATCACTGAGCTATCACGCCAGCCCCAACTTTCTCATTCTATAGCATGGTATTGTTAGCAATGGAAAGTGGGCTAAAATACCTTCTCAAAAGAAAATATGTTAGGTACCCACAATTGAATGCATTCTTCTTTTGTGGCCAATCTGGGCTACATAGTGAGGGCCAGACTGAACTGCACAGTGAGATTATGTCTCAAAAGCAAAACCAACCAACCAACCAACCAACCAAGTAAACAAGCAAACAAACATACAATCCATCCTTCTCTATGGTGCACACACAGTTTATGCTGAGTTTAGGGGGCATGTCTTTGCCACTAATGTGTGGGCACATCACCCTGCTGTGTGATGGATTCTTTGGACAATCCCTTCATGACTATGGAGAAGCTATCATTGCTCTGATTTCTAAGAGTTGCACATAGCTAAACACTTCATCTTAGCCAAAAGGCCGATAAGCGACTTGCAGATAACTGAAGATCTGTTTCTATGTAAACCTTCCCTACCCTGGAGAACCAAGTAGCTTGAATGCCTCTGATAAAATTGTTAACTTCTTTCATCTGACTTCTCTGTCCAATTTCCTTGTATATCAGGGCATCTTATTTAGCAATATTATTTTACATTAAAGTCTTTTTCTGGTATCTTGAAGTTTTTTGTTTTTTTTTTTTTTATCAGAGCCTATTGTATCAGTCAGCTTTCCATAGTGCAGATAAACTGCCTAATGTAAACAGCTGAAAGGGGAAGTGTTTATCTTGGCTAAAGGTTCTCTGTCTCCTGTTGTCTTGTTCTAAAGGAGAAACAGCATCATAGATGAGCATAGCAGAAGAGAGCTGTGTAAGAATACCTCACAGGGGCCCGGAAGCTCTGCAAGAGAACAAAACAGTCAGAGAAAATACACACTGCTGAAAGGCCTGCTACATGAATTACCTCTGTGTGCATGCACCTCTCCTAGCAGCCCCCTGAGCTAATGAGCTTGTGAGTAAATTAATTAGTGCCATTTATTCCATCTAGGACCTCAAATTCCATCAGCAGTGCTAACCCTTCTACACCACAAGCCTTCCCAGGGACCTTGCTGACCCAACCACACCACCTGGGGTGCAGCTAGTAACATGGTTTTCTCTGCTTCTCCAAAGGGCAGGCTCCTGGGGCACAGACCACTCTATGTAAGAAATGGAGAAACTGTACACAATACTTACATGCTGAGTCTTAAATCTGACTGTGCCTATGGAGCAAACATACTGAAACAGGTTTTTTGCTTTTCTCAAATTGCTAGAACTTGCATCGCTCTTACAAATTTAAGCTTGCTTGCATTGTCAATAGGAATCTGAATCCAACAAAACAAACTGGAAACTGCATCTAAAATGAGTCATCTTTTTTTTTGTATTGAATACACATTTTAGCATTAAACATCTTTAATACTTAGCATTGCATCCCTGCCAGCTTTAGAAATCAAAAGTAGTTTATGGATTCAATTTAGAACCTTGCAGTGAAAGGAAATCCATTTTTAATTTTCATTTTAATCATTTAAATATTTAAGGATGTTGCTGTTATTCTCTAAATTTCTTTTAATCACACTGGGTATGCCTACAAAAGAACTTCTGAGACAATGGACATTTTAATTCACGTTCATAAATGGGCATGCTTATTGAAAAAGAAACATTTTCATGTTAGAAAATGTATTTTAGAAGCCCTAGTTTTGCTAGGTTGAATTCCATCAAACGAGTCTTGTGTTGATGTGCTCGAAAAATTGCTGTTACAACTGGGATAAACAGAGAAGGATTCAAAGGCTTGCATACTTATAATTTAGTCTCTCTCTCTCTCTCTCTCTCTCTCTCTCTCTCTCTCTCTCTCTCTCTCTCTTTTTCTCTCTGTGTGTATGCACACGCATGTTGGTGTTGGAGACAGCACTTATTTCAATGTTTTGCTTCTGCTCAACCCCTTATTCATTGTCTGGCCTTGGTCATTCTCACAAGTGATAAACTTAATCTGTAAAAAGTCAGTTGGTGCACACTGGGCTCTGGTGGTCTATGGGTAGATGGAATTTATCAAATAAGTGTCTTTGCTTCTAGACTGATGAGGAGCATTGGTTGGCTTGGCATGGACTTCACACAAACTTGCATGTGCAGTTCAGCTCTCTCACTGTTAGCTACTTGAAGTTTATTAGTTGTCTTTCCTATGATTCAATTTCATCAGCTAAAACTAGGTCCATTCTTCAGGACCGATGAGTGGATTATAGATAATACATGTGGGGCTCATAGAAGAACCTTGTCAAATTATCGTTCTTAGAAATGTTACCAATTTCCTATAAGAATGAGGGCTATCAAAGGAGATTACATGTATACACTGAATGGATATTTTATTTAAACCTTGTATAATTCCTTTTTTACTTTAAAATGTAAATTCCCATCTCATACCTGCAGCCTTAAAGTGTAGATATACTGGGGGCCCAAAGCTGATTTGCCAGTAAACAAGGAGAGCTGAGATTAATAGGCAGGTGGAGATTTCAGGGTGTTTGGAAAAGCCCTCTGTTACCTTTAACAAAATCCTGTCTGCTTTGCTTATGCCTTTTATATTGTCTTATTGTATTAGAAAGGAAGAACAAGATTTTTCTTCCCTAGTTGGACAGAGAATATAAATGATTGCACCTAGTGAGCAATCAGGACTCAACACCATGGCACGTTTATTGCTCTTTAAGAACTATGGTCCTCTCTGTTGGCATGTGAGCCAAGTCACCCCAGCAGCCAATCATCAAGTAATAGTTGTTTTTAACTAAAGCCTCAGTATTAGGGCTTAACTGAGGTGTTGGCACTTCACGATAAATAAGTAGGTTTGGGTTGCACTTTGGGCTCTTGCTCTCCAAATATTTTGACCTCACTGATTGAGAGCACGACTTGGAGATCATTTCTACAACCATCTTGGCAGAGATTCTTCAGGAGTGAACCATCTTCAATAGTGTCCGGGAGTTGACTCCATTTGAAGAGACATTTATCAGAAACTATACTCAGCATTGATGCCATCCCGATCGCATTCAATTCCTGCCACCCTCTCTTGGAAAAGGAGCATATACATGTTTGTATCAGAAAATAGAACATATAAGGTTTGAGACTTGTGCCAAACTAACCAGAGAAAAACAAGGTGAAGATTTAAAAATCCCATTTGTGTAACTCCAAGGTCCCTGCCCCTTCATTGCACCATGGTGTTCTTTACTTCTAGGAAAAGCTGAGGTTCCCTGTGCATTGACTACTCTGCCCTAACTCATAAAGACTTGTGCTTTTGAAAGCTGGCCAAATGAGAGAGCGTATTAAAACATAATCTACCTTCATTATGTAGCTTTAAAATTGCTGAAGCATTGGTCTCATTGATTTTGAACATAAATTTAGTCTGAATATATTGATTTGAATATTTGTGGAAAAAGTAGATGTAAAGCATTAAGAAGATCCCAGAATTAGTGCAATAGAAAGATGCAGACTTTGGAATATGTGTCCACTTCAAAGATAATCTTTTTAACCATGAGCAGCTCACATCTCCTAATCCTAAAATTCTTTATATGTAAAGAGGACAGTGTTAGAAATCTGTGTTAATCAAATTTCAGATCCTGGATCAAAATGCCTGACAAGTGCAAATAAAAGGAATAAGGGCTTATTTTGGCTTATGGGTTCAGTCAATGGTCAGAACCATGGTAGAAACTTCATGGTGGAGGGGCCTGACAGAGAAAAGCAGAAAGAACTTGGAAGCAGAAAGAACAGTGAGAGAGCTGGAGAGAAGAGTCTGGAGACCAGATATACCCTTCAAAGGTGAGTTCTTGTACCCATTTCCTCCAACAAGGTCTCACCTCCTACAGCCTATTCAACTAATGAATTACCAATGGCTTAATCTACTATAGGGCTAATCTCTTATGATCTAATCATCTGTCTAGACCTCACCTATGAACATTATTGCCTTGGGCATAAAGCCTTTAATACATGAGTCTTTGGGAAATGTTTTTTTATTAGTAATTTTATTGAGAAACAGCAATGAGGGAGTTTCAAAACCTATGAATAGGACAGTTTCAATAATTAATACATTGCATATTGTAATCTTCTTAGTGATTATTCATAGTACAAGATGCAGACATGATATCCTGTCCAAATACTACTAGTACAAATCTTTCTTCTCATTGAATTAAGAGAAAGTAGTTGGGGAATGCTTCATATTTAAACTTTAATGACATCTTTCATGGCTAGTGTAAAAATAATATAGAAGTGTCACAGACTCTGACCCACTAAGACATGCACTGAATGACAGACTTTACTACTGGGGCCATTACTCTCCTGTTGTTAACATAGCAGTTTAAATGAGTATAACGTATATAGACAAATAGTTTTCAAATACTATCCAAACTGATGTCATTTCCCACTAACATAGAAACACCAGTGTATTCATATCCCTACCACAGGGTCCAGTGTATAATAGGTAAATGAATAAGAGTTGCTTGAACTGAACGGAGGATACATTCAGGGAATCTGAGTCATGACTTAGGACTTCATCAAGCTGCTGCAAATTTTAAAATTTATAAAATAGAAACTGAGAGTTATACAAATTCATCAGGTTTTGAATATCTGAAAAGAAATGTACTGAAATGTACCTGAAATGAAACTCATGGGAATCCCTGAGCACAGACTAAATAGCTCAAAAGGCAGGGAAGAGACACTAGAGCATCAGGTCAAACAATTTTCTTTGATTATCTCTTTAATGGCAGGAAAAAGTGTGATGATTTGAGGTCACCAACTATATTAATGAGAAAAACTCTGACTATCTGTTGGATGTATACTGAAACACAGATTCTACATACCCTGAATGAAGTGAACCAAGACACTGCGAGGGGCACTTCAGCTCATTAGCCATCTCTCATGAGATGTGGAGAGGAAGAGGGAGCTGGTCAGCACTACTGCATGCTTGTCCCATAGGTGTTCTGCTGACTCAGGCATGAATGAAGCTCTCAGTATATGCACACTTGTTGCCATCTCATGACATGTTGTGTGGCAGCATTGTCTTATTGTACTTTTAAGTTGTATTATTTTTGGGGCATGCACTCGGAAGTCAAAAAGACATGTTCAATTTTATATGTCCTTCACATTTTCATACAATATCAAGGCTCATTGCCTTATTTCAAATGGGTGTACTCATTCATGCTTTGTAGAATGTTTCTGAGAACTAAATCAGACCTGCACATGTGAAGATCATCTTTTCTTTCTAGTTTAAGAACTAAAAAAGTAAATAAAATCTGAAAGGTCCAATAGATACTGTGAAAGGGAAAGAGTCTGTTCAGAGGTAAGGAAAGACTTGGATGAGGAAAAGAACAAAAGAAAGAAGAGAAAAAGATATATGTTTGTACATATGCTGGATAGCTTGGATAATTGTACTGCTGATTTCTACTGGTCTGTCGAAAGGAACAGTTAATGCTTCAATTTTTTCTTCTCCTTTTTAATTTCTTATAACTTTTTGAAAACCAATCTTGCATATTTGTGTCTGATAATCTAAACAACTTATTTGAGGATAACATTATACAATACAAAAACCATTGTCAAATTCCTATTATTATTTTATTCAGTGAAATTCCTGTTATTTTGTTTAGTGAAATTCTGTATCATTTCTAATTTTTTTTACTATTTTGTATTCTCTTTAAAATATGTTTAAAATGACCCAGAAATGTAAAACAGCTCAGTACTTAGGAGTTCAGTGAGTAAACCTACCACTATTGCATTATAAATATTAGTAAGCTAACTAGGCACTGAGGTTTTGCCTCTTCATTTAGTCATCCTTCACTAGTTAACTAGTTATTGGAAACTAGGGAGGAATAAACCTAGAGGCATAAAACAAAGACAGATGCCTGCACTAACTATGTCCATGCAATCTTCCTTCTTATCATTACTTTTAAACACTGGCGATATCTCATGCACAAGGCCTTTTGTTTCATCTCTTCCTGAAGAGAGCTTTCACTTATGATTTAAATCATTGACATATTTGAGCCTTCTGATACTATCATATGATCGAGCAATGTTTTTGAAGTGGATGAAGCTTTTATGTATGACTGTTCCATCTTTCTCTACCCTCCTGGGCAAATGGTCTTTTTATTATCAAGCAATATTCCATGAAATAGTTTTAGTGGACTGCTTTTTCCCTTCTTGTGTTAGAAACTCAATAACTTTGCCGTGGAAAGAAGCCTAGTTAGTGCTGGTCTACTTGTAACTCACTTTAAGTTTAACTCATCCATCAAAAGACATTTATTCCTTTCTTTCCCTCATATTTTGAAACAATGGTAACAGAGTGTTATTACCCAGTTGAGTCTCACAGGAGGATGATTTTCTCATTTACGATAATGAAATTCTGCTTAGGGAATGGTCCAGCCTCAGAAAAAATGATCTATGTTTCACCTGGTCCATCTTTGTGTGGTAGCAGAACATTTAGCTATCGAATACTCTGCCACCAGATTCCCCAGTAGATGTGAGGGCAGCGAGGGCATTTTCCACTAACTCTTCCCTGGGGTCAATATCTGTAAGTAGTAATGGGAAAGAAGTAAAAGATGTGCCAAGTTCTAATGGAAAGGTTTCCCCTTACAGAAGTTTGAATAGGGACTGTGGTGTATTGATGATTCAGCTGATGTTAATAATGACCTCCTGGAGGTAATGTCCCTTTAGAATAATTCTTTTTCACCCCTTCCCAACATCACTGTGAGTGGTTTCAGTTTGTTTTTTTGGCATAGACTCAAACTTAATAGGCAGCCAGGAAAACTGCATGGAAAAAGTAGTTTAGTGATCAATAAACATTCAGGTTTGGGGCTTCTGAATTTCTGATGGTATAATTCTGCATGTTTTGCTTATGGAAGTATTTTTTATATGTATATCATGCTTCATAAAGAACCTAATGTACATCTCCCAGGTTAAGAGCTGGTAGAATTTTGTTGTAAATATTAATGCCCACTGCATACAGGAATTGAAGGTAATAGCAACTCTTGAATTACTTGCTTACATCTCTTTCCTGGATGTTTCCAGAGCTACTATCAAGCTGTAACTTAGACTTAAAAAGTCCTCCAAAAGACTCACGTATCCAGAGGTGGAGGATTTGGAAGGTGATTGGGTCAAGGATTTCCACTGATAAATTCATAGCTGAATAATCCATTAGAAATTGGAACCTGGTTTGAGAAGCGAGTCAGAGGGATACAAACTAGAAGAGTAAATTCTCATCCCCAGGTCCACATTTCACTCTCTGCCTCCTGGCTGCCATACATTAAGTAGCTATCCTTTGCTATATTCTTCTACTATGCTGTTTCTGCCTTGGAGTTGGCCAACCATGGGCTGAAACTACCCAAACCATAAGCCAAGAAATTATCTTTTTAAAGTTGCAGGTGCTGGGTATTTCATCTAGCTACAGAAAAGTGACTTACAAGTGCCCCTTAGTAGTACCTATCTACTTACCCCATATTAAATTCTATTACCAACCATTACCTCTAATAAGGTTCTAGCTAGTATTAAGGGAAAAATCTTTCTGCATGTTTCATGACATGTTTGGATTGTGTCCAGTAGCCATATCATAGCTTGAAGTTCTTATCAAATTTGTTTCATTGTAAGGAACATAGATCTTCAAATACTCCTAAATATAAAAATATGAATAAATTGTCCAAAACCAGCAATTGTCAGAGGCCAGAACAAATTCATGGACAGACATCTTTCTTTCCTCTCTTGGGGGTTACTTTGTCTCTCTGGTGGCATCTCTGTTCTCCCTGTGAACCTATTTAGTTCTGTTCTCTCTATTGAATAGTATTCTCTACTCATATTTTCCATCTTTATAACTTCTTACAATGGTTTTCCTTGATCTTAATGTTACCTGTGGGGATTCTTTCTGCTTTGAGTCTACTACTAGCTAAATATTTTTTAGAAGTTCACTTCTGGAAATTTCCAGTAGTGATTCTACTGTTACTTTTCATGCCAGGTATAAATTTAATAGATAGTTGATAAATTTTTATCCCTGGGTTAGGTGCTTGCCTTTGTTTCAATCAACAGAGTTGGATGATGGAATGGGTGGTTCAGTTCCTCCGTGTCACTGTGGTACAGAAGCAGGTAGCTAGTGTTCCTGTTGACAATAGGAAGTAGAATAATTCACAGTTTTGTAATATTTACTGCTGTCAACCTGACCTCTTGTATGTTAATTTCCTCACCCATTGGTTTGGTAATAATAACATTTGTATTTTAGGGAAAGGTCTACAGAGTGTTCAGGGTCTCACTACTAGCTCAGACTTGTAGTGGTCTGTCTGTTTACAGCCTCCCAAGTGCTGGGATTACAGGTGCCCGCCACCACGCCCAGTCTCAATTGCTGTCTCAGTGTGCCCTGGAGGCAGGGCTGGCATAGTGGGCCCAGGGATCAAACCCCCCGCCCCTGGGCCTGCTTACAGGCCCTTTAATCTGCTGAGCTATTTGGCCAGCCCTAAAAATACTAAAATTATTTACTTATTTGTTTGTTTGTGTGTTTATTTGGTACCAGGTATCACTTCACAGCTAGATTCACAGTGATTCCCCCCTGCCTTAGCCTCCTCAGAGCTGGGATTACAGTGGTGTGCCACCACACCCAGTTTTGGTGGCCAGCATGGTGCCAACATGGCACACAGTACCTGGGGTCAAACTGGGGTCCCTGCGCTTGCCAGGCAGGCGCTTAGACTGATGAACTATCTCCCCGGCCTGAAAGTGCATATTTGATAGATGTTTCTTCATCTTAAATTTCAACGTGATTTTTTTGTAATTGCTACTTCTTGCTAAAATGGTTATTCATAACTCCTATCATCTTGCTTGATTCAAGTTCACTTTTGGTATGTGTCTTCTTTAAGCTCATTGAACATCTCATCAAGTCCCTTATCTATTTATATCATCTTTGTGCTCACTGAACATCTTACAGGTCTGTTTGTTTCTTTTTCTCTCTCTTCAAACATTTTAACCATTTGCTTTTTACTTTCTTCACTTCTCATGAGGTCAGCTTTTGGGTAATTAAAAAATTTTGGAGCCATCTTGTCCTGTTTTCTTAGGTTTCTACTGTTTTGTTTGTTTCATTTTGTAGATAATAGATATTTGGATTGATAAATATAGTCACTACAGATTTGAATGTGCAAGTCTTTCCGTGGATACACACTTTCATTTCTTTGGGGTAAATTCCTAGCAGTAGAATATTGAGATCACACGGGAGGTGCTCGTTCAATTATTTTACTTTTCATACTAGGGATTGAACACATAGAGCACAGCACTGTATTTCCCATCACTTTTATTATTTTCTTTTAAGATAGGGTCTCATGAAGTGGCCCAGGCAGGCCTAAACCTTCTCATCTTCCTGGTATGGCATAACCTCCAGTGTGGACAGGGTCACAGGCAGGTGCTACCATGGCCAGCTTCTTGCAGGGTGCTCGTTGCCATTGTAGACTCCCCACAGAGAATAGAATAATCCTACTTTCCCTGACACTTAATATGGTCATTTTTTATGTCCTATACAATTTAATTTTTCATAGCTCTCATTATAAATGTAACATAAGAAATTTCATTAAAATGATTATACAGACAAACAAGTTTTGATCAAGCAAAACCCTACAAAATCGCTAGCTATTTTTCAGAGGTAGATTTCCAGCATACCAGCAGTTATACCTACCAATATTTGTCATGTTAAAAACTCAAAAAATATAACTAGAACATATTTTTTCATATATTATAATAACTTTCCGAGGTTTACTTGTTCCTTTCTCATTTTTAAATTTAAAATTATTTTTTTAATTTTTATATAAAATAAAAATGCATTAGGTTCATAACTTTCACACAATTAATGACATAGAGAGCAATAAAGATTGTTGTGCATGTCACATATACACACATCAAAAAAATCTCATTGAATTCAAAAAACAAAATGAAGGATCAAGAACAGTGGGATGAAGCGCTCGCCTGCCAAGCACAAGGGCCCAAGTTCAATCCCCAGTTCCGCAAAAAACAAAACAAAACAAAACAAAACAAAAAAATAGTGGTCTAAAACCTACTCATAGGATTTTAGGATTTCACAAATAACAAGAAGTGTGAAATTTCAGACCAAAGCAGTGTTGAAAACAAAAGAATGATAAATACAAGAGCACATATTTTCACATTAAAAACAGTAAAAGCTACAGAACGAAAATCCAAACCTAAACATTAACACACAAAAAAGAAAAAAATTCAAAATCAAGCAGCAGATCAGAGGCCAAATGAAGATCAATTAAATATCTATTTTAAAGAAATATCTAGAACATAACACAAAAATAACATTTATCAATAAGATTTCTTAGTTTTCTTATATACTTCTCTAGAATTAGAAGAGAATTTATCATTTAACCATAGGAACGTGATTTAAATGACTTTTTCTTTAATATCATTACAGAATTTGAGAACAATGTACACACATTTATTTTATAGACATATTCCAAAATTAAGATATATAGTATAAAATACCTTTTCTTCTTTTAGTAACAATTTCTTTAATTTCCCAACATTCAAATTGATAAAGATTTTGGCATCATCTACACTGAATTCTAATCTTGCAGAAAATTTATTTCTAAGTCAATCAGCCATAGAGCTAGGAAAAAGCATTATTGATTCATGAAAACAGTTGTGTTCCTGAGGCACAAATCATAGAACTATTGAAATTACTAACTGGATAAAACTTTGAGGATAAACCAATCAATTGATAAATGAAGTCTTGTACAGCATATTGTTGGATTTTGCTTCCTAATACATGCTGCCAGAGTATTATTTAATTTTTATTTATTTTTATTTTTATTTTATTTTATTTTATTTTTTTCAGAACCGAGGATTGAACTCAGGCCCTCGTGCTTGTCAGGGAAGCGCTTACTCCACTGAGCCATATCCCCGGCCCCCAAGAGTATTTTTTTAATTGGTGAATTGAGTCCATTTACATTGATAGTTATAATTGAAATGTGCTGACTTATGTTTGACATGTTATTTACCTGCTGCTGTATACCTCCTTTTCTTCTGTGCTTGTTTGCCCTAGTTGGTGGGCCCTTTCCATTCTTATTTATGGAGTTGTGGTCATTTTGATCCCTCTCTATAATATCTTTTAGTAGTCTGTGTATGGTTGGTTTTGTCATCATGAAATTCTTTAGTTGTTCTTTGTCATGGAAGCATTTCACTTTTCCATTAAACTAGAAAGAGAATTTTGCAGGGTATATCAGTCTGGGTTGGAATTTGTTTTCTTTCTAGACTTGCAGTACTTTGCTCCATGCTCTTCTTGACTTGATGGTTTGTGAAGAGAAATCTGCCATTATTCTGATGGGTTTTCCTTTAAATGTAATCTCTTTTATCTAGTGGATTTTAGCACACTATTCCTATGCTGAATTTCTGGGTTCTTGATTATTATATATCTGGGTGTGGTTTTAATTGGGGTGATGCTATTTGGAGTTCTATATGCTTTGGTTACCTGAATGTCATATTGTTTCCCCATATTTGGGAAGTTTTCTGCTATTACTTCTGCCCATATTCTTTTTATATCATTTATATGGACTCCTTTTTTCTCATTGATGCTTAGTAATTTCATGTTGTTCATCTTTGCATCATCTTGCAGATGTTGCATTATTTTTTCCTGCATCCTAGTTGTTTTTAAGAGATCTTTTACCCTTTCACTGGCTGCAATGGTTTCTTGAAGGTTGAAAGTCTATTTTCACTTTCATTCAAATGGTTTTGCCAGCTTGTGATTGAGGTTTTAATTTCCTGTATATCTTTTTGAATCTGCTTCATGAATTCTGTTTCTTTCCTATATTGCTTATTCAAGAATTCCATCACTTTCTATTCTTCTCTATTTTTTAATCAGTGTCTTCTTTAGAAGCACTTAGTAATTCTTTCATTATAGTTATCATTTCTTTTTTTACTTTAGAAATTATTTCTGATCTGATTTCCTCTATACCTTTCTGCAGTTGTTTCTTTACTTCAGACACTATTCTTTCAGAGATTTCAGGTGTGTGATTTCCAATTATCTTCTATGCTATTTTCTCCTACATTTGTTCTGGGTAGGTTCAGGGCCTGAGAAGGCATTTTGCTCCTTCTCTTTGTCATTTTGTACAGCACTGCCTTGTGACTTTTGGTGTAGAGCTTTGGTGCAGTTATTATATTAGCACGAGGTCCAGATCTACCAAGTTGAAACTCATCCAGGTGGATTTGGCTTGGGTCTGGCAGCTGGAATCCACTTGTTCCTGCTGCAGCCCTTGGAAGTGAATCCACTGTGCCACTCTGGCAAGATGTTCTGCTCCTGGATCAGCTGGGTGGGTCTTGCCTTTCGCCTCTCTGCAGGGAGTTCTGCCACAGGGTTCCACATGAGACCTGTCTGATGGAGGAAGTTCCACATGCACACGCACTGGGCCTGAGTGCTGAGTCGAATGAGGATCCGGTGGGCTGGCAGGTGGTCCTACTCACATGCTGGGCCTGGGCACTGGCTGGAGTGCGGATCTGGAGGGCCCATGGGCAGTCCTTCCCACCCCTGGTTGACTTCCATGACCTAGGGTGTGCACCACTTGTTGCATGTTATGAGTCAGTGCCAAAAGAAACAACAATTAGATCTGATGAATATAGCTTCAGTGTTCTCACTGAGATTAGTCTCTATCCAAGTCAGCCAGTATGGTCAGTTTTAATCTCAATCATTCTAACAAATATATAGCAAACTTCCATTGTGCTTTTATTTAAGATCTTGTTCATTGTAGCATAAGTAACATGAACATTTTAAAATTTGTCTCAAATATTACAATAATAATACCTTGTCATAGTATCTTGTGGAATAAGATTTTTGCTGTTTAAAATTTTATAAATTATGAACATATTGAGCTGTCTTCCAGATTCACTTTCACAGAGCTCTGCCTCCTATTAGTTTGCTTATTCTGTGGGTCGTGTTGAAGACCTGGGAGAGCTCATTATAAACCCAGTTCTCATTTTGTAAAAATGAGTTAGGAAGGGACACCTTAACTCTGATTGGATGTTTTTTTTAAAATAATTTATTTTGGAGGAAATTGAGCAGAGAATGATAGGGCTTAAATAATGTTACACTAGCACAAGAAGTTCAGCAGACACTATGAAATTGAATTGTCCTGGGTAGTGGAAGCGACTGAATCACTTAGCACCTGTTATTGTACTATAGAGTGTTCACTTAAAAAGATTACATTTACTGTTACTCTGATACAAATATGATACTAGATGTTGAGAATTATCAAGGCGAAAAGAACTGAATCATTTCCTTTTAAAAACTCACACTTTAGTTTACTTGTGGTTAACGTGGCTACAAGTGTGCTTTAGAATTCTGAATGAATTTCTTATAGATACTTGGAATATGTCTTTTTTTTTGCAAAATATACAGATTAAGACACACACACACACACACACACACACACACACACACACACACACTGTTTTTTGCCTCCTCCCAGACAAAGCAATGTGGGTCCAGGTAGACCTTGGCACCCATTAAGGGTCAAGGTAGTGTGAGAGATGCCTTGCAGGTGGGATGTCCAGCATGACCCTTGTGAGGAAAGTGAGGAACGTGCAGTCTTTCTGGGGGAGTCAGGAAGCTGGGACTGAGGAAGGCGAGGCACTCTGCCCATGCCTTGCTGTGGAGTAACCAGTCCTTTACCATTTCTTTGTGCCTTTATAACCTTACATAGGCTTGTCTGCCTAGAACGTTTTATATTCTTATCCTTGTCTTGTCTTCGATACATCTCTGTAGGAATCTTTCATTATAGAAGTACTGTGTGATAGGAATTGCCAGCTCCTAAAAGGCTTCTCTCCTATGAAGATATTTCAGACTTTCTCCCAATCCACCAAGCACAATGACCCCTAGAGCTTTGATGAGAGCATCACTCCAGAGCTGACTCTCACTGATCTATATATACCTGCCTTCTTCTGCTCGGTGCATACCTGCTGTACAGCGTGGGAACAAGATGAATCGGTCCTGGTGAGGACACAGAAAGAGAGGCTTGGTATGATTTGCCATGTGGTTGAGAAGGGGCAGTGTTTTGGGAGGAAGTGATGTATCTAACAGAGAGCACGTTGTGTTTGGAGAGTTAGAAGCCTGACAGACAGTAAACATATTTCATTAAAGACCATAAACTGTGCTAAAGGCATGAAGACTAAGCTCTCTTATAGGTGGTCCAGAATCAGTTGTAGGTGATCAGAATAAAGATTTTACATAGAAATACTGATGACGAGGAGGAGGATAACAAAGACAGCTGAGATTTTGTGAGCGTCTGCACTCTGGCTGAAATATTTACCCACACATCATTTGTAACCTGCGCTGTCCATGTAGCCATACAAAACTGATCACCTCATTTCCCAAAGGAAGAAGCTAAGGCATAAAAGTATTAATTTTCTTGAGTGATGTGGTTGGTTGATGGCAGATTCATGGCTTGGAGTGAGGGTTTCACTCTGGAGAAACTAACCACCTTCACTATCACACTGCAATTTGGTGAGAAGATGGGCCCCTCTTCATTTGTGTTGGGATTAGCTCAATAACTGGAACTTCCAGTGTAGGCCATTATGCTTTTTTTATAAATAAACAAATGCATTTATTTAATTTTTATTTGGTATAGGGCCTCTCTATGCAGCTTGGACTTGTAGTGATCCTCCTATCTCAGCCTCCCCAGCGCTGGGATTACAGGCGTGCACCACCATGCCCAGTTTCTATAGTCTCCTATGGTAAATGGCGCTTTTTTTTTTCTTTCAGGATGAGAGTATGGATTAGAGCTTCCATGAGATGTGTGACAGATCTTCACTTGTCTGACAAAGACATTTATGAGATAAATGGTCACACAAAATAAGTAAAAATTGATTATTTTGGTGAAATGTCAGAATGTTTTGTGAGTGCAAAATGAGAACAGTTGTTAAGACTGTGTCCCTTACCTGCTTGTTCAGCAAAAACAACCATCATGTGTGAAAACTGAAAGACAAAGCAGGCTCATTTGTAGTAATAATAATAGTTTCAAATGCTGGGAACTGTCCAGATGTCCATCAACAGAAGTTGACTAAGTTAAAATATTGCAGTTCAGTGGAATGATATAGAACCATTAATCACTGTTGCAAACCTATACAATTTTATTGACTTAAAACGCATTAAACTGCAGAAAGTATAAATCATACAGTGTACGCAAACCCGTTTGTACTTTGCATGAAGCCACTGGGTGACTGCCACCTCTCATGGGACCCTCAGGGAGAGGGAGGGTACATGCTCCGCATGTTTCATTTCTATGCCATTTTGCACTATATGGTCTTATTTTATCTTAACTATTTGGGGAGGCAAGGATCAAACTCAGGATCTTGTGCTTGCCAGACAAGTGCTGCTGAGCTATCTCCCTGACCCCACTCTATGGCTTTAAATGACAAGTTTGCATTATTTGTGTAGTAGCAATCATAATATTGAATTTCCTCCAAAAGAAGAAGTCCTTGGGCACTTGAGATCCTTGAGCACTTTTCTCATTTTAAGACAAAGAACAGAGAGCAACTGAAGGGCTCTTTTGAAGCCCTCCAGTGTTTCCAGATTTCACTAGAGACAGAGCAGTATCAACATGACAGACAAAGTCTTATGGAGGAAATGGCTGATTTTTGAATGACTCATTTTGAATTATATGAAGCACAATACAAAATGCAGGACTTTCGTGTAACTCTTTAAAAAATACAAACCCCTTCTTTATTGTGATTTTGAAGATGGGCATTATTATGAGGACTAGAGAATTTTCTATAGCAGCCCCTTAATTCACTTTCCTTAAAGTAGTGATAAAATCCTCTAAGAAATTTAGTAGAGGATTCTCAGTGTAATCTTCATATAGAGTTTACTGACATATTAGTATATGTAAATATAAGATTTATTCAAAAAGAAAGGAAGATGTTTGTGTGCTTTTATGGTAACTCATTCTTACAACTCCTGAAGCAGTTTATGAATACCAACATTCTTCAATTAGAAATAATTGTTGTAAGTTGGACTTAGACTTATTATTTTTTTGGTGGAACCAGGGATTGAACTCAGGTCCTTGTACTTGCCAGGGAAGCACTTATTCCACTGTGCCATCTCCCTGGCCCCTGGACTTAGACTTATCAACTAAACCTTATGAACTGTTTTTTGAGGAACAATTGAATCTTTTCAAAGTCTAATATAGCACTTTCCATAATTTGGGGCTTAGCATGATGCTGAAGAGATTCCTTTTTTCTAAGATTTCTTCTGGAGCAAATAATGGTTCCTTTCAAGAATCAAATGATACTTTACAATTAATGATAATGTCACAATATAACGATAGACTTTAATTTATTTTTCTTTTTATATATTTGTTACAGGGTCTCACTATGCAGCTTGGACTCATGTCGGGCGCCCTCCCGTCCAGCAGGAAAGCACTCAACACGATTTGTGCAGCGGAAAGCTTTAATCGTTCTCCTGAGTGGCGCGCCCCGAGAGAGCGCAGTTCCTCTCTCTGTCTTTCCTCTCTGTGTCTGACCCTCCGCGTCGCGGAGCGTTTCTTTTATATCCTCACACTGTCCAATCGAGGGTTGATACATGTTACAGCGCCATTGGTTACAATCTCAGGGAAGGTATCTTACATCATTATAGGCGGGTGTATAGCGACTGCGGAAGCAGGAAATGAGCGCCATCTTGGCACACTCGGTGGGAGGGGTAATCTAGCGCAGGCTTCAAGGGCTGCAGCAGGCCTCACCCAATGGTCCCTAGGAGTTTTGGTTCTGAAGCCGCGATTCGCGGCATGGGCTCTCTACAGACTCATAGTGGTCCTCCTGTTTTCAGCTTCCCCAGTGCTACCACACCTGGTCTCAGTGGCTGGCTCAGTGAGTCCTGGGGTGGGACAGGCATGGCAAGTGGTGCTGGGGATTGAGCCTGTTCCTGTGCTTGCCTAATCAGGCGCTTAGTCTACTGAGCTGTCTTACCTGCCGGAGTTTAATGTTTTGAGTAACACATTAATTCACTTTAATTGTGTGAATAAATGAGTCACATTACTCATTAACTGCAATGGTTCTTCTTTCTCAAGATTATCTATGTTTCAATATGGAGAGAGCACAAATTTATTCTACAGTTGACCCGTCACCTCCTAATGTTGCCAGAAGACAGAATTTTCTGGAAGCATAGAGAACCATGTAACAGTGAATGTTTGTTTAGCCTCTCCTAAGGACAAGAGTTTTACTGAATGATTTATCTTTATTGTCTTGTTGAGTCTCTTTAACAAAGCTCCGAAGTGCATTATTTCCAGTGTATATCATTACAGATCTGTTTTGGGGTGTAGCCTAGCTATGGCACTTGAAGGCTATTTGTTAATTGCATGTGTGCATCAATTAATAAGTGGAGTTTTAAAATAGTCTTTGGAATAAAATAGAAGAACCATTACTGTTCTTATGTGCTGGGCAAGGCAGGACACAAAGCTAAACGACTTGTCCATAGGAAGTCACCTAGCAGTAGCGATGGAAACTGAGCTCAGAACTCTGTATGCTGAGACTGGGTTTCTTCTGAGACAGCAGTTTTCCCTCGCTGGTTCATTACCACTCATTTGCTTATTCATATACATTTACTGGGAGGTGCTGCATTTTAAGCATTGTTCCAGAAGCTGAGGATATATGAGGCTGATTCTGATCAACCATCCTCTTCCAGTGTCAATGCTTTCCTGAATTTCTGGCCTAGCCATATAGGTGTCTTAAATACTCCACAAGGCACCCTACATGCCCAGTCTCCCTCAGAGTTAGCTTAGAAGCTTGTAACCAGATCTGGCGAACAGACTAAATGTAGAAGTCATGCGTGTCAAAGCCAAGGAGGTGCAAAAGTGGCATGCTTCCTCAAGTCAGGCTTTAGGTGTGGCAGTGCCCATGTTCACATGCTGGGGTGGCAGCTGTGGGACAGAGGAACAGCTCTCTAATTTCTAAGATGGACAGTCCTTATTGGTCCACAAGGGATTTTATATGAATAAGTTCTACACCAATAAAATTTAAGAATTTGTTATTAAAATAACTATCGGATTTTTGAAAATTCTGAAAATTTCCTTGACAAAGAATCTTTCTTAACTGATATATGGCACTTCCAATAAGACCAGCTAAGAAATCATTCAGGAAACCTTTTTCCTTATCCATGTTTTATTTGTAGATAGCTTCCTAATTAAAAAAATATTTAAGTACTAAGCCAATATAATACAGAAAGAAGTTGGAGCGGTTAAAGAATTTCAACTTTCCTTTCAATTAAAAAGAGAATAGAATTAATCAATTAGTTAATAGATTACACATCAACAGTACATCACAAAATAGTAAGAGAAAAGTTAACCATGTAAAGGGAAAGTACAATCTCTCAATCACTAGGACAATTAAAAATTTTAATAAATGAGTAACTCAAGAAAACTCAGGAAATGGGGACCTATTGAAAAAGTGTAATAAATAAAATACCCATTTATCTCAATAAATATAAATGGGCTTTACTCTTTAATTAAAAGAAGCTAGTTGCCACTGAAGAGTGAAAAAATTACCATATGTTGATTAAAAGAGACATGATTAAAATATAAGAGCATAGAATGTAAGAATTTTAAGAGTAAGCAAATCATGGAAAATGTATATTAGAAAAATGGTAACCAACAGAGAGCAAAGCACAATGACATAAAGTTACATAACTAGAAAACCTCGAATTAAAGCCCTAGATAATCCTACTTTAATGTTAAAAGAGTTCACAAAGAAGATACATTCTAAACTTGGAAATTACATGACTGTATATTAAGAAACTCAGTGAATTAACTGTCATGTTTTTTTTTTTTATATAATTTAAGATCTTTATTAACAGGTGCTTCCAGTTTGTTGACTTACTTGAAAAAAATCAAGTTGTATATTTTTATTATTAATTAAAAATCAAGTTCTTAAAATTCTCAACCGGACCAGATATAAAACAATTTAAAAACCTTTAAAAATGTATGGAGAAAACCCAGGATTCTTTAAAAATTTTTTTTGTCAAAAAACAGCTGTCTTTAATTAAAAATAATAAAAATTCCATGGTGAATAGGTAATGCAGATGGTTCTAGTTACCTGGCCAACAGGCGAAAAGGAAGCACTTATGAAACTCAGTTCCAACCTTTTGTGCATTCTGACTGCCGGAGTTTTCCTTTCTTCTTGCTGGGTGACTACGTCGGATGCTGGTAGAGACCTGAAGCCAGGTTGACTCCCCGGCTCTGCTCAGACTCTGAGCTGACGAATTCCCAGATGGTGGTCAGTTGCTTTGGTCTCTTTGCCATCTCGCTGTTTAGCGTTTTCCGGGCTTCTGTGCTGGTAACTGAAGTTGCAACGGTACCACCATGGAAGTGGCTGCTGATCCCAGGTCTCAACCATTGATTTTCCTCATCCTCTTTATTGCCTCGTTCCCTAGGCTGCCACCGTACACATTTGGAATCTCTGTACATATTGTGTCTACCGTGTGTGCTTGTCCTCCCGCACTGGGTATCAGGGCCACCTCACTTCTTGCACAGAGGTTTGGAGGCCTGTAGGGTCTCACGAGAAGCGAGTAGCGGCCGGGAGCCTTCGTTGGTGGGCTGCAGTGGGACGTGACATTCGCGGCTTCCGGTAACCCTCTGGCTCGGCCACAGGGACCCTCCTGTAGGCTTCTCATTGTGTGGGTCCCTCCAGGGTTTCTCTTCTTCACAACAGTCTAGCGGACAAATACATTTTCCTTGGTGTCCTTCATGTTGATGAACCCGCATCACTATCTTCTCCCTCTCTGTCTCCGTCTCTGTCTCCCTCTCTGTCTCTCTCTTGCTCTCTCTCTCTCTTTCTCTCGTTTGTAAAAGACAATAAAATGTAGTTTAAAAAAATTAGAGAGCCTGCGAGATAGCTCAACCAGCTAAATGCCTGGTTAGGCAAGTGCAGGGACCGAGGTTCAATCCCAGCACCACATGCCACGTCAGCGTCACCTCTGGGTGCGCTGAGCTAGCCCCTGAGATTGGGCGTGGTGATGCACGCCTATAATCCCAGGGCTGGGGAGGCTGAAATCAGGAGGACCATTACCAGTCTGAGCTGTATAATGAGACACTATATCAAATAGATTAAAAAATTTCTGTTTTTGTGTTGAATTTCTTGGAATCTTGACTATTATAGCATATTTTTTAAAAAATCATGGATATTGGAATTCTATAGGTCTTAATTCTGCATGTCAAATTCTTTTTCTGTGCTTGGGAAATTTTTGCCATTACTTCTGTGTATAAGTTTTGGTCATTTGTACTATCTTCTGCTTTTTCTTGGACTCCTGTCAATCTTACATTTTTCTTCTTCACATTATCTAGCAGATATTGAATTGATTTTTCATGATCTCTTGCTATTTTTTTGCGGGGGGGGGGACTGGGGATTGAACTCAGGCCCTTGTGTTTGCCAGGCAAGCACTTATTCTACTGAGCTATCTCCCCAGCCTCTTGCTATTTTAAATAAATCTTTCTTTAACAGCGATCCTGTCTTCCACGTTTGATATTCTTTCTTTTCATTGATTATGTTCCTTATATTTTCAATAGAATTGTTAATCTCCTAGATATTTACTTATATCTATTTTACAGAATCCAGTTCTTTCCTATGTTGGGTTCATGGTTTCCTTCACTTTTCTAAACTCTCCTATTTTTAAAAACATCTCTACCTATCTTAGATTCACTATGCCCTTTATTGTGCTCACAGTCTCTTTAGTCATATGTGAAACATTTCTGATTGTTTTTTCTAAAGCCTCTTTTATCTGCTTTGCTAATCTGCTGGTACCATTTTAGAAAGTCCAGCTCGGTGGCTTTGGGTTTCTTCCACTCAATGTCCCCTGGATTTACCTTGGTCAAGTTGGAGGTTTGGGGTTGCAACTCACTTTTTTTCTTGTTTTCTATTTTTTTCTGCATTGCTGTTTGCACATTACTTTTTTACCAGTACTAAGACCTCTTTAGGGAATGATTACTTTTCAAATATGTCTTTTATTCACAGCTTGCTTTTGGCTTTTGAGCTTGTCCTAAGATCCTGCCTCTTCATTTGGCCTAACACCCAGTTCTCTGCTACCAGACTAGGGTATTTTTATTGCAAAGAAAATAACAAGAAAAAGAAATTTCTCTGTGATTTAAGCCTGTGATTATCTTCTGGTGTCAACTGTTTGGTGGTAGTGTCCACGTCAGGTCCCAGGTCTGTACAGAGCAACTCTAGGAAATCTGCAGTAGGAATGGGGAAGAGGGGAGATCTTGGTGCTTTCAACTCCACTGGAACTCAGGCTGATCCTGCCTCTGCCTGTGGAGCTGGTGCCTCAGTCTTCAGCCAGCAACAGCCTGCTTAACCCACCCAGGGTTCGTTGACCTTGGGCATCTCACACAGTCATCCCTCACACAGTTATGGTAGGATTTCAGCACTGGGAACCCTGAAATGAAGCCATTTCACAGCTGTTCTGAGTCCTGGGTTCGGTTTGCCCCTTTCTAAAAGGGCATCTGACCAAGGATCTCTGCAGGGGACAGGGCTGTACCTGGACCACAGTCACCCATTGCCTTTGTGGTGCACAGCATCCACTGCTCTCCTCCTTGGGCACATTTCTCTCTGGAGGCCCCTGAACTCATTCTTCTCATGGTGCCTCAGCAGGCTCGATCCTCCTTTCTCACGCCGTATTCTCATGGTGGGGAGAAGTGCAATTTGCCTCTTTCTGCACTGTAGTGAGCCTCATGACTTTCTCTGCAGGTTCTAATTTTCCTTCAGGTCGTTCCTGGGTCCCAAGCACCCACTGCCCTCTTTCTTCTCTTTCCCAAGTCATTTTCCAGTGTCTGTATTCTGACTTTTGGACAGGTTGATTTCTTGGTGCTGACTGCCCTGCTGTCTTCCTGGAAGTCTTCAGGTAGGTTTTAAATGAGAATGTGTTACGAGAGCTGTAAAATAATTCATTCACTATGTAATCTCTCGTGATTGTGTGTGTGTGTGTGTGTGTGTGTGTGTGTGTGTTCCAGAACAACTGCACTGAGAGCTTTTGATCACAAGAAACTTGTTGCTGAAAGGATCTGCATTTATTAGATTGATGCTGAAAATAAATCACTATACTCAACAAACTCATGGATGTTGACATAATGCAGATTGTATCTGTAATTACACTTTCTTAGAGAGAACTCTAAGAGGCAAGAGATCTTCATGTCAGTGCAAACCTGAATGGGGAAGGTCTTTTACCATTGAGGTGACACCTATTGCCTGTAAGACTCAAGTGTCTCTTCATTTCTTTATAAAAGGATACTAGAGACTGTCATAATCCAGGGGGAATCTACTGCTAGCCTAAAGAGCTAATGCATAGGATTTATCCTTTAAAGTTCTGTCATGTCTGTATCTAGATGTCCCCCCAGGCCTCATGTGGCGATAGATGGGGAATTTTGAAGATAGTTGGATTATGGTGCTTGATGCTAGGATTACGATTATAGTGCTAAGATCAATGGTGCCCCACCTTGGCTGGGGGTGACACCACCCAAAAGATGGTAGCCTCAATGGAATATAAAGGGGCAAAATGAAGTTCCTTATTATTTCACTGCTTTGCTGACCATACTTTCTGCTTGTTGCCCTCTGCCTCCTGCCTCTCCTGGACTCTTTGTTCTCTGCCATGCCACCCTGTCTTGGAGCCAGCCAACTCCAGGCTGAAATCTCTACAAACTGTGAGCCACATAAACTTTTCCTCTTTTAACTTTGGGTGTTGAGTATTTTGTCTCAGCAACAAAAGTAACTAAGAAAACTTCTAAGTTTCAGGATAGCTTGAAGGAATTGTTCAAATGGGGAGGGAAACAAGAGAGGAAAGAGGAAAAAAGGAAAGAAGGAAAAGGAAAGAAGTGATAAAAGAAGGGAAAATGGAAATAAAGCTTTTATAAATAAGGAGGGGAAGAGAGGTTTAAGAGAGTGTAGGAGAATGGGGAAAAATGAATCAAACTTTGACCTTAAAAAAAAAAGATGTATTTCTTCAAAACAAATCATGCCAAAGGAATCAGGTGACATACAGAATGATCCTCTTTTCCTTCAGCCAAGGTTAGCCACACTAACCCTGCCATGGAGATGGAGTTTCCAAACTGGCTGAAGTATAATATTTCCCTGGGTCTGAGGTCCCACCATGCTAGGAGAACAAACCACACTCCCTAACTTCCCTCTGTTTTACTGTACGCTGGAGACTGTGGAATGTAGATGCCTTTTATCCTTTCAGAGTCTCTTTTAGGTATCTAAGTTAAAAAATTTTATGAGTATCCTGAAACTTAGAAGTTTTCTCAGTTACTTTTGTTGCTGAGACAAAATACCCAACACCCAAAGTTAAAAGAGGAAAAGTTTATTTGGCTCACAGTTTGTAGAGATTTCAGCCTGGAGGTGGCTGGCTCCAAGACAGGGTGGTATGGCAGAGGATGAAGAGTTCAAGGGAGGAAGGAGGCAGAGCACAGCAATCAGGAAGCACTATCACCAAAGCAGTGAAATAATAAGGAACTTCATTCTGTCCCTTTATATTCCATCAAGGCTACCAAATTTTATGAGTATTATATTTGTAATAAATAATGATGATATAGATCATAGGGAGTTGGTACATGTACCAACACATCTTAAATCTTTTTAATCCACTTTCTCTCTCCTCTCCTCCCTCTGCCTCCTGATCCTTTTCCCATGAGAAAGACCTGTCTCCCTGCTTTCTATTATCTATCTTTTATTTTGTTGTTACTTATATTTTTGGTCTTTCATATAAGATCAATTATGTGATATTTATGCTGTGTGTCTGGTGTATTTCACTTAACATGTTCTCAAGTGCATCCTTTCCCTTGAAATGGCTCAACTTTCTCCTCCTTATGGTGTAGTAGTATTCCAAGGCGTATAAGAATCACATTTGCTTTATGCAGTCATCTCTGGTGCACATAGAGACAGGCTACTTTCAAGATTCAGCTCTTATGAACTATGCCGCTATAATAATAAGTATGCGTGTATCACTGTAATGTGATGTCTTTGCATTTTGAGGAAGATACTAGAATTGGAATAGCAGAGTCAAATGGAATTGCTATTTTTAGTTTTTTTGAGGGATTGCCATACCGATTAGCACAGCGTTTGTAGCACTCTACACTCCCAGCCACAACGCAGAGGGGCTGCTTTTCCTCACAGGCTCATCAGCATTTGCTGTCATTTGATTTCTTTATGATGACCATTTTTTCTGGAATGAGATGGAATCTCAGTATTGTTTTAATTTCCATCTCTGTCACGGCCAAAATAGTGAACATTTTTTTTTTCATGTATATGTTGGCTATTACTACTTCTTTTTCTGAGAAGTACCTATTTCATTTTAATTACCCAGTTTTCAGTAATTGGGTCTTATATTTTAGGGGTCTAACTTTTTGAGTTCTGATATATTCTACATGTCATTCCTCTGTTCAATCTGTAGCTAACAAAACTTTTTCCTATTTTATAGGTTGTCTCTACTCAGTTGATTGTTTCATTTGCTATGAAGGTTTTTAATCTGACACAATTTCCCCCCTACACATTTTATTTGACAGAAGGTCTCACTGCATAATCTTGGCTGGCCTTGAACTCATT
>NW_004524595.1:14926143-14933937 GCF_000260255.1 Octodon degus | reverse complement strand
ATTTTCTCTTACCTTCTTTTATAGGTTTTTTCTCCCTTTCTTGATCTTTGCAGCTCATAAGTTATCTCTTCCATTTGGCTCATTGTCTGTTCCCTAACCTTGTGTATTTTTTTTAACCTTGTGTATTTTGCTTTATGCAAAACTGGGTTTTGCTTTATTATATTTTTTGCTTTTAGGTCTATGAATATTGATCAGTCTTTCTAGTTATAAGGATCAGAATTCATATTAGACATTTGAAATGAGAGGGTTCATTAAAAGTCATTTGGTGGCTCACAAACTCTGCTGGGGTGCTAAGGGTCTGGCCTCAACACTGTACAGCCAGGGGCAGTGGGCCATGGAGAATGCTCACAGGTATGTGGACAGTGCTTCAGCAGAACTGATGCTGCTAGCTCTCACCCTTGGAGGACTCCAAAGGCCACACTCCAGAAGACACTCTTGAGCCCCTGGACCAGGGACCTCTACTGCTGCCTCTGGGAGGACATCTGCTTTCTCCACCTGGAGGTCCCATTGTTGCCACTGCTCCAGGTCACAGGTGATGCCTTTGCCCAGTGTCCTTATTACAGGAGGAACCCTCGCTGTGTGGCTGACTAGGGGCGCTGTCATTTCCCCGCCACATACACAGGCAGGAAAGGAGTTGGAGCACCCACTGAATTAGCCCATCCACTTCACAGCCACATGACCACAGGATGATTGACATTTTTATTTTCCCTGTGGCCATACCTTCCGATGAATGTTTTTTACTTCTTGTGTTCTTTTGCTGTGGCTTTTCTTATTTCTTCTTTTCACTACACACTGTTTTCACTGGCCCCATTTTAGGTTTTTGTCTTAAGTAGTTGACTCTGTCCTGGACTAACTTTTTGGAGGACCTGCTAGTGGTGAAGAAATGGTACTTACAGAGCAGTGTTATGTGTGCCAGTTATTCATCTTTTATTTCTTTTCACTTGCAGCATCAGGCAACAACTACACAACAGTTTAAAATGTAAAATTTGTCTTCCTCCTTGTGTCATCTGTCTGATTCTTCCTCCAGTTTTACCTCTCATTTCTCTTTGAAATTATTTTTAAATTTTCTGTCAGTACATGTTTGCAATGCATGCTTTTTGCAGTCGCTTGGGAGTGGGTTCATGTGTATAATACAGGTTGTTCCTTGCTTTAATTTCCTTCCTTCCTTTCCATCTCTCCTCCTCTATTTCTCCTTTCCCCTTTTCACTCTTGTTGATATTATTAAGTTCATTTCATGTTCATGACACAGAATGTTGGCCTCCCATCTCTTAACTCCATAGTGTCGCGGAGCTCCAGCTGCCTGGTGAGCCATGGAGACGGTGCCCGGGACCATGGCGCCTCTGCTCCTCACAGCAGTGCTCTTTGCCTGCCGCGCTGAGGCACTGGATTGCAGGTTTCTGCTTCTCCGCAGCCTTATTCAATACCCCACCGCTCTGGCATGCTTCTGCCTATTTTGTGGTCATAGCTATCTGCTATTGTTATTGAATGTGTGGTTTAGAGCTTTCTTTTCATTTTCGTTATTGGTTTTACCTGATTGATGAGCGGCAAGAGGAAAGGCCAATTTCCTATTAACATTCTCCCCAACCACACCCTCCTTGGAACTTTCTGCATGCTCTTCTCCGAGTGCCCCTCCACTATGGGCTTTGCAACCCCTTGCCTGCTGGGTAAGTTCAGGCTTCAGTCCTGAGAACATCTCCGTCTCTGCTCATGGGGAGTTCCAGGACTTGACCTCCAAATTTCATCTGCATTTTGAGTCTTCTGACCCGAAGTGCACTGGCATCTGCTTTGTCCCTTTGTATCTGCTAGGTGTCTCGAGTCTATCGTGCTCAGAACTTGGTTCCCTCTGCGATGCCAGCCCTAGTCTTAGAGCACTACCGATTTTGCTCAGGCTCAACCCTTGATGACTCTTCACCCCTTTCTCTTTTCCCACTTTGGATCAAGGCTGCTAGCCAGTTCCATCCTCCTCATTGTTTTAATCACTTTCTTCATTGCTGAGGCAAAATGCAACATGAAGAAGAGGAGGTTTATTTTGGCTCAGAGTTACTCCTCTGTTGCTGGCTCCAAGGCAGGACAGCATAGCAAGGGGGCTTGGCAGAGGAGAGCTGCTTTGGAGATCACAGACAGGAAGCAGAGAAATCAGGCATAAACCCAGAGGGAAGCTACGGCTTGCTGCGCCTTGCTTCTGTCTGACTGGATGCTACCTTCTAGCAGAGAGTCAACTATAAGCCACCAAGTCTGATCGCCTCCCAGAGCCCTACCTCTGCATGCAAGGGCTTTGTAGGGGCATCAAGACATAAACTATAACACATGCAGACCCAGAGTCCTACCACTTTGCAGTATTTCCACAGAATACTCTGGTCCGATGCACTAGTCCTTTGTCCATGATGACAGTCTCTTACACGTACTCCCGTTTTCGTTTCTGCTCTGCTACCGTCTGTTTTTCCATGCAGTGTCCCAATTAATCCATTCTAATATAAATCAGATCATAGGCTTCCTTGTCCCCTATTGCCTCAGTGGCTTCCTATTACTCTTAGAAAACAAAGTCAGGACACCGGTCTGCAAGGCCCCTCAGTACCAGGCACCGGTCTCCTTGACTCGTCTCTCTCCACCCTTTGCATCTCATGCTGGCCTCCTCCTTGACCTGCAAGCAGCCTTCGTGCTGCTGCCTCAAGTCCTTTGCACTTGGTCAAACTCCATCTCCCCTTCTTACGGAGATCTTCTCTAACCATTTCACATAGAGTTGTTACTCTAACCAAACATGTCACCCATTTGATCATGCTGTTATTACTGTAGTTTGTGTTAGCACATGTTGCTTATTTGCTTTACCTTACCTAGAATATGAACTCCATGAGGACAGGAACGTGGTCTGGCTTGCTTTCTGTGCAACCCCTACACCTCACACCTAATACACATAAAAGTTTTAGAAGTACATTGAAATAATAAGTAAATGAATAAATGTGTAAGCTTTACACTCTTAGGCTGTGGAATCTGATATTAGGTTATCTGGCAGGTCTCTTACTCTTGTCTTGATGTTAGGGAGTTGGCCATCTGGAATGATTGTTTTGGTAGCTGCCTGGACTATTTTCAAATGCTGAGACATTGGCCAGGAGTGTAGCACATTGGCAGCCATGCTTTCTCTTGGCCTGCATGGGAGACAGAATCAGGCTAAGGACCCAATGACTAAGCAGGGCAGTCACAGCCTTGCCCCAGCACCTTTTGCTCAGACAGTTTCAGTAGCTTAATTTAAGCCTCATACACAGCTAGTCTCCCACTACCCATCTGATACTCAGGAGTAATGTTCTTTCTTGCGTGCTAGCTTAGTCCTGTCGCTTTCTTCTTTAGAGCAATTTAGCACCTATCCCATAGAGAGCAGAACCTGAGCCCTGTGTAGCATGCTGGAGTTCGGCCACCCGGCCTTACTTTCTTTCCCTCGTGCCCACCCCAGTACACTGTGGGGCATCCGTGACCCTAACTTCACACACTTCCCCTCAGTGCACACTTAGGCTCCTCTGCTCATCCCCTCTCCACAGGGAGGGGCCTCAGAGCTGTTCCTGTTGCTTCTTTGCCCTCCATTTGTATCCCACCCTCTCTCCAACTCAATCCCACACTTCTTGCAGGCTCTGCTCTGGGACCCTGCCTCTTAGGAAGTCTTACCTAAGTATTCTCCTGTTCTCATGCACAGCCCAGACTGAGAGAGGGAAAGGGAGACAGAGAAGGAAGAGAGGAAGGGAAACTGCAAGTGACAGTGCAAAGGATAAGAGGAGACAGAAGGGATGGCCAGGAAGCATAGTGAAGCAGAATGGAGAGGAAGGGAGAGAAGGGTGGGACACACCTGATGTGGTCTGGGTGTTATGCAGTTTGAGAAATGACTGACTTCTCAGCAAGAAACCCCCTTTGTGCGGCTGAATGACCTAGGTCCTGAGAAGAGGGGACTGCCCCAAGGTCACAGTCAGCCAGGGATGTTTAGGTTCAGAATCAGGAGTTTATTATCCCTGGACCGTGAGCTCTGCAGAGACAGTGGCCTCCTTGCCAGTACTCTGTCATCAGAGCTTGGCACCCAGCTCCGATTATCCTCATCCAGGCAGGTAAAGGGCCATCTGTGGCCAGAGAAAGGGAGGCACCAGTTCTGCTGAGAAGGAGGTGAGGACAGAGACACTTTAGGTCTGCGGAGTGTGCAGCAGGGGTGTTTGGAGTGGAAGTGAGAACTCGATGAGGATGAACGGGCATTTCTGGCCCTATCACTGCTCAGGCACTCTGGAAAGTGCTCTGTATGGTTTCGGTCACTAAATCCTTTCCACAAATCAGGGATAAATGTCCATCAAGTGGACTAGGGAACATAGGCAGGAAGTTCCCTAAAGTCCCAGGTCGCACAGCGGAAGTGCTGAGGAAGGGGCTTCCAACGCTCACAGTTGCCTGGAGCACATGCTTGGTTCCATCTCCTGGCTCTTGCTTTTCTGCATTCTTTGCACAGCAAGGCAGAGAGGTACAGCAGCGGGGAGGAGCTGAGGGGACAGTGAGCCTGTCACGGAAGAAAGCTGAGTAGGAATCCTTATCTCCTGTTTTTTAGGCTGGCATTGTTTCTGCTCCGCTAGATTGCTTCCAGCCTAGAAAACAATATTTAAAAATCAATCAAAACCCCATGCCAATAATGATTATAGGAACAATGTGATTGATATTATTTACTCTAGCTAGATTAAAATGTTCCCAAGGAAAAAAAATCTATATGGACAACATAAGCCATTATATAAAGCTATGTGGAGGTTTCCAGATAATAAAGTAGACATCATAAATTATTTCTGTCTCTGTGAGGAGAATAAATCTCTCCTATCAATTTAGCAAGCCTAGAAAACAGTGGAATTACAGAAGTCATCTTATCAGATTAAACTTACTGCTGCAGTTATTGATGCTCCTTCCAAGCCCTTTCTAAGAGGTTTCCTCCCAGGGCCACTAAGAAAAGTCCAAATCAAAGAATTCAGGGAAACGGTGGGCCATCAAGCGACTTTCTCTAATGACAATGGAACGCTCAGTGCAAAAAGAAATCTCTACAGGTTCCGACCTCAGGGACTAGGCTTCTTGAAATCACAGTTGTCAAGTTTGGAGGGATCTGTGTCATTGTCACTAATTACGCAACTCTGAGCAGCCCCTTCCTCTCTCCCAGTGGGGTGATCTCTCAGATGACCTCATTTATTGCCAGTGCATGTGTCCAGCACCTCTCTCCCACAAAGCACAATTCCATACGCTTCCAGAGGACTCGCAGGAGTCCTGGCATCTGTTGTGTTTTCGAATGTCCTTCCTGGAGTAGAGGTGACTGAGACTGGTGACCTGGCACTAATCTCTCAGAATCTTCCCTGATCAACTGTGACCAGGTACAAGTCAGCTCTTCTCTGTGCCCAGGCTTCCCAGGTGCAACCAGAGCGTAACTCATTTCCTTTCCCAGAGGATTATTGTAAAGATTATACAAGACCTCTGCTTTTGGCACTGAGATATGGTAGCTATGTAATCAATATTGGTTTTTCTCATTAATTTAAGTTATGGGTGTGTTACACCGCCTAACACACCTGGCATTCAGAATTCTTTCACACAAGACAGGATATGAAAGGAAATAGTAAAAATCTGTGCCACTCTAAAGAATTACTGCCATAAACCTTGGCCCTGTTTTGAGTTTTCTCCAGTGTCTAAAAGGAAGAAATTAGTAACCTTGGTAGGGGATGTTTATGCTGCAACAAGATCAAGGGTCTGTACTGTTTTCTAGTAACTGCAACTATTATTCCCTACTTCATTAAATTATATTGCTGGAGTCCCAACAAAATGACCCCTGGCTAGGAAACATTAACCACCGTAAAAATTTCACACAAGTTAAAGGGACCGCTTCACTTCTGAAAGATGGAATGAATTTCTACAAAATGCAAACAATGTCCCCTGAGAAGGACTGCTGTCCTAGCTCTATAGAGGACATCCACTCAGCAGGGCCTGAGCTGGGATCACCCCGGGGGTAATCCTGGTGGTGGCTGCAGGGAAAACACAACAGATGCCAGCTCCTGCCTCTCCTGGGTAGGATAGCTGGGGAAATAGCTATGCTAGGCTGTTTATTTTCCCAGAACCAAAACTGTCTGCAAAGGAATTCACACAAGAACTTACGTGTTGCTAGCAGTTAGTAATTAGGACATTTTTAAAGTCTCTAGAGTGGGTAAGGCCAGGTGAGATCTGTGCAGTTAGCTTGCTCCTGAGAGTCCTCACCTACATGAATTTTCCAGAACATGCATCTGGGGGAAGGAGGGCCTCCAGCTGTGGAGTGAGCTACCTAACTTCGAGTTCGCAGCGAGGCTCACTAATCAACACATGGATGAGGACTATCATTCATTTCTCTGCCTTGCAATTTTGCTCTGTTCCTTTTTCTGTATCCTGATTTCTAAATTAGCTTTCTTAAAGCAGATCATACTTAAATGCGAGTGAGAATACTTTCCGTGTATTCAGGGCTTTAGGTGTCAGCCTTTTGAAGTCAAGGAGTGCAGTCAGGAAATGACCATTTTCCTACCTCATTCATGCTGCCTAGCAGGGAGGGAGTGAATTTTCAAATCACTTAGGGAAATTCCTCTCCTGGTGGGAACTTCATATCATGAATCCATTTTGATAAAATATTTGTTGAAGAGGGCGAGAAAAGCCTTCCAGAGATGAACACATGGTGTAGATTGGAGCTACAGTTCCACAGACACACATTCACTTCTAACACGTGGAGGGGCTATATTAGAAATTCCAGCTTTTGGGGTTACAACAATGCTGAAATGAAATGACTTTTAAAGAGAGAACATACATAATTGATTATATTAAACCAGAAGGGTATGATTTCATTTTACTGACTGTACTTTATCAAAAATCTTCTGTACTAGAGAGAAGCAAACATGTATTGCTCTGGCATGTGCTTGTAACTGCCTGGCTCCACAGGCATTGTTATAGGCTCTGATCCATACTGCATTACATAGCAGCGTACCACCTCACGGTAGCATCATGAACATTTGTGTTTCAGTGTGTATGATTGATCTCAATCAGACCTCGTCCGGGTCTGTTTACGGAGCGTTTTCTCAGCCATTTCACAACTTCTTTGGAAATGCCAATATTACACTTAGCAGCATTGCAAATGCCGTGAGAGATAACCATGCTGATTCAATTGCAGAAAAGAGCCGCTCACCCGAGGAGCACAGAGCAGTGTCTCTGTCCCAGGATGCTGCAAGGGTGGAAAGGAGAGGTGGGAAAATTTACTTTTTCTTTGGGAATTTGAGGAGCTCTGTTTTTTCTCTAGCAAATGTGATAAAATAACTTTGGTTACAAAAACTTCACTGTCCAGCACACTGACATGAAATAGAAAGAAAACCTTAATATGCTAAGACTAAGCTAATATTGCACTATAATCGCCAAAACATATATGTAAGGTGCAATTTCATTCTCCACAAAGTGAGCCTTACTGGAAACTAACGAAGAATACTCTTCAATATGACAGTTGAGAGAAGAGTGAGAAAAGGATGAGGTTTTCGGAAGGCTCCCCCATAACATGCTTGCTGTTTCTAAGACTGCAGCGTGTGCCAGCCACAGAAGGGGAGCCGGGAGGGCCTCATGATCCCTACACTTCTGAGTTCACAGCCTGGCAGTACTGGAGGAGCAGCAGTGAGTGACCCTGCTTCACCAAACAGGAGTGATGACAGCGCTCCTCGCCTTCTCTTAAAGAAGTGCCAAGAAAGACACATAATAAGCCAATTGCTAGAAAAGAAGCAAAGAGGAAAATCTTTTTTTTTTTTTTTT
>NW_004524595.1:14919566-14925323 GCF_000260255.1 Octodon degus | reverse complement strand
TTTTTTTTTTTTTTTTGCTGAACCAGGGATTGAACTCAGGCCCTTGCACTTGTCAGGTAAGCGCTTATTCTGCTGAGCCATCTCCCCAGCCCCCTTCTCTTTAAACATATATATTATTATTATTAAAGCCAAAAATATATAGCATAGGGTTTAAAAATAATAGGTAGGGTTTCTAGATTCTATATCCCATTGATCTTTGTGTGTGCTCTTTAAGCCAAGCCACATTGCCTGGGTTCAGTAGACACAGTATATTTTAACATTCTTCTACATGCTTTATTCACAGTGTTTATATATCATTTTATGTGAGTTCTCCATATTAGACTTTTACTTACTATTTGTATATAATATTAAGGGCAAGCCTCTCTATGTTTGTAAAATACTTAATTTTAAGCAGCTTACATTGTTTTTGATGTTCTACCTGTTACCTTTTAATTGGAGTTTTGCTATTTTTCCTATTAAAAGCCATGTTCATAGTTGCAAAAAAAGAGATAATAATAATAATAATAATAATAATAGGTAGGGTCCAGGGAGATAGTTCAGCAGTATAAGCACCTGCCTGGCAAGTGCAAGGTCCTGAGTTTGATCCCTGGTACCAAAAAAATAAAAATAAAAATAATTAAAGAGATAACAGGTACAAGCAGAGCAAATGTAACAGCTTGGAGGATATGCAAGTCACATATCAATATCATCATTCCCAGATTAACTACCAATAATATGAAATAGCAAACTATAATCCATAAAGCAAAAGGGAGATAAAACAAATATAAAATTAATGAATTAAAAGCACGGTGAAAGATGAAGGAAAAAACCAGATGGTTCAAATTTTAAAAACAGAAATGGGTTATGTTTAAAGGCAAGCACACTGTTGATTACATTAAATGTAATCTGGATATTGAAACTTCAAGGCCAAGCCTGTCAGCCTGAGTGAGAAATAAGAATATCTTCCGGTCTCAGCTCTGCATGTAGAGAGTGCGGAGGGCAGCTCACCCATCTCCACGGTGACAAATAAGGCAATCTGAACCACAGGGCAGGATGCTCTTCTACTTACTGGAGAGTTGAGGCCACCAGGCAAGCGGCCACTTTAGGACTGGGAGAGACAGCGAATGCTGAGTCAGAGTTGAGGTCAGCCCAGGGCAGCAGCCACAGCAGCCCAGATGACAGGGACACTTAGGTTCCAATTTGATGAATAAGATGAGGGAACACTAGACTGATACCGAAGAATTATTCCTTGGCACTGAGTGATTCCTGCTGCAGGCAACCCCCATGGGCTGTCGCCCCCACCTGACTTTTGTGACCATCAGAGGAGAGTCCCTTCACTTGAGGCAGGAGGGGGGAAATGTTCTAGAATACACCCTGGGAGAAAACCAGACCGCATGGACATCTTCTCAGGGACTTCTCCATATTGTCCTGCTCTCTGAGGTAAGCTACTTTGGGGAACCTGCGAGAAGGCAACTAGACAACTTCACTCTCCTCTAGATATTTTGTTTCTTCAAGCAGATAAAAGGAGGAAGGGGAGGAAATGCTTGCAATGTTTGCAGTCTGGAGCTCAGGCCCACTACAAGCTGAGATTTAGTCATCGTACAATGAATGTGGCTCCTTTCCAACAGCTTAGCCTGACACAGACCTGGCTCACACATGACTGAACAGCAAGATACTCAGCAGAGGTGTGAGGTTCTTAGGAAAAACCAGAAACAACAGGGAGGAGGGCCTCAGCTTCAAAATGAAAAGAAAATAGAAATAAAGAAACTGGAAGATACTGAAGACAATGATTCTTCTGTAGTCTGAAGCTACAGAAATAATTAAGCACACTGAAGTTTCTTTTAAATGCTCTAAACCCTTCCACTAAAAGGCAAGCTGCATACAGTCTTGTTACGGGGTCGCTCATGCCCATGTCCAATAGCAATTCACAAGGCCCCATAAAAGGCAAGGGGAGCCCTAGCCTGACAGTCTCATAGATGTGGAATGGGAAAGCAGGAGAGAAGGGAGCAGGAGAAAGACTCTGTGACCCCATAATCTCCTTGATCAGAACATTTGGGACACCTTATGGGGCCACAGAGGAAAGTGATCAAGGATGTAGAGTGTGCCTAAGGAGAGTCACATGGAGAGAAAACATTCTCTCAGGCTTTCACAGAGAGCAAATTAGTCAGACAATGGCCATGACTCATCCACATGGCTGACACTGACAAAGGATCTACAAATTGCAGTACAGGGCTTCAGGGTAAATCCTGAGGGGATTTGACTGACCTTGGCAGATACAAAAGTTACATTTCTTGTTATATAGGTCTTGCTTTATCTTGGCCTTAACCATCCAGCACAAAAGTATAAAAACAAGTTATGAAAAGTAAAGCCATATTAATATACTGAGCTAAAAAAGTTCAAGTCAACAACTTCTGACACTGCCAGTCTTGTGGATAACCCACTACTATTATGGACTACTGGACTATATTGGATTACGTTGCTGAATTCATGCACCTACAATATATGAATAGCAATGGAATACCCATCTTTGACAAATGTAAACAAAAAAGAGATATAAATGAAGGACCATTTTGTAGTGAAAAAAAGTATATCTGTATATACAAAATAGTTAGCATAGATATATGATTACTTTCTCTTAGTTCAATGAGAAGAAAGTTTTGAAGAAAGTTTCAGTGTTTAGACAAGATATCACGTCTGCAACTTGTACTATGAATAACTACTACAAGGACAACAATAGGCAATGTATTAATTATTGTAACTGTCCTACTAACCTGTTTTGAAACTGGCTCACTGCTATTTATTTCTCAATAAAATTAAGAATAAAAAAAAAAAAAGATTTGAATGAGTGCCTGAGAGCTGCCCAGCATTAATGCAGACCCCAGACCTCAGGTACAGGGAGCTCACAGGCCACCAAGTCAGACAGGAATCAGAAGGCCTACACCCGGGCACAGAGCTCACAGAATGCTAAAGACAGAGACTCTGCAAGCAGCTAGAGAGCACTAACACATTTTTCAAATAGGGAAATAAGGATAAAAATGGTATAAAAGTTCGAAAATCAGACAAGCAGGAAAAAGTTTTGAATATAATATGTAAAACATGAAAATATTTCACTAACATAATTTGATCCTCTGCTACAATAGAAGAATCAGATTCTCTTGAGTAAATAACTGAGAGAATATGTTATGTGTTAATTATACTTTGAAGGAAGTGGGAAGTTCTTTAGAAAGAAGTAAAGGTGACAATGGTTAAAAACTGCATGGACATACAGAAAAAGAGCATCACAGAGAAAACAAATGAAGACAAAATAATCATTTTACTTTCTTGACCCTTGATTTGTTTACTAGATAACTTTGTTTAGGATCAACAACATATTGTGTGGTTACAGCTCAGGTTGGGAGAGGGAGCCAAGGAAGAGGCCTGTGAAGTGCTTTAAGGTAATTTCAGGTGGATCAAGTTCTATGCTAAAATCCTAGGGCACCAAAAAAAAAAAATTAAAGAAGCAGAAGGGAAATTTGGGATGATCAAAATATCTTTCTTGATCATGTTGATGGTTACTTGTGTGTACACACTTGTGCAAAGATGTTAAACTCCAGATTTTAAATGGTAGCAGTTTATTTTATGTAAATTGGATATCAGTAAAACTAATTTAAAAATACAGTGTGAGTTCTCACCAATCATCTGAAGATTGGTTTTTAAAGGCCATATACTCCAGAAAACAAATCATGTTTTGAGTTAAAACTGGTCTACATATATATGTACACACACACACACACACACACACACACACACACACACACAATCATTATGTGTATTCTAAGACAACAGAATGGGGAAATAAGTAGAATTAATAAAAATTAAGAAAGGAAATAATGTCATAAAGATTGAAAACTAGTGAGAAGTCATAAAAGTCAGAGCCAACTCAGTAGAAACTAGGATGCGAAGCACAAGATTGAAAGTAAGGCCATGTTGCCAATAGCAGAAGACAGAAAAGGTGTAAGCATGGAAGGACCTGTAATACGGGGTGGAGAAGGGGGCTTAATGGACATGGAAGAAACATAAGTACGTGAAGATAAAATAACAGTGTTTTCCAGGTGTTGTGGCCCAGGACCTCAGTGCTCACTTTGCTGTTCTCCTTTATAGACTCATCCAAGCCATCATGGGACCCTTTCAGGTCAACTTTCAGTTTGCGCAGGGTCCTGCTTTCCCACTGCCTCTGCCCAGCCTTGGCATTCTTTGACACTCTTCAAACTCTCTAGTGACTTGTATGTGTCAGAAAAAACTCCAGCACTTTTCCATGACTGCAGAGCACTGCACGACTAGTCTGACTTCAACCTGCCCTGCTAAGCCCTTACGTCACTGTCTCAGTTATTCTTCTCTTGTTGCTGGGACAAAATGCCTGATACCTAAAGTGAAGGGAGGAAAGGTTTATTTAGCTCACAGTCACTGGAGGTTTTAGTCCCTGCTCAGCTGGCTCCAAGGCAGAGCAGCATATGGCAGAGAGCAAACTTTCATGGTGGTGGCAAAGAGCAGAGAACGAAGGAGGAGCAGCAGCAACAATGGCTACAGAGAGGAGGTCTGTCTCCCTTCAACTGCATTCAGGCTATCTGCCTCAGGCTGGGTGTAGCACTCACACCCACAATCCCAGCCACACTCACACCCATAATCCCAGTGGATCATGAGTCAATCACAACCTCTAGAAGTCCACCCCATGACTGCATGAATCTTTGGGGGGATAACTAGACACAAACCATAGCACTCATGTTTACTACACACTGTGCTCCTTTGGGCCTCCTTATGCCTATTGAGGAGCCCCAGCTTGCAGTGTTAGAGCATGGCTGCTTTACCGGGAAAGCTCCTGTCCTCCAGACAGATGGTGCCTTTTTGCTTCTCTTGGTTCATCTCTCCCCCTCTTGGGCCTTACCACTCTAGAAAAAACACTCAGCCCTTCATTCTCTCTGTGAGAGAAGAGCGGGCTCCCACTTTTGCATATTCTTCCTTCTCGGTCAATGTGCTAGCCCTGGACCCCCTTCATAGGACTTTAACAACGCAGTGCATATTTCTCTCCATCTTCCTACTTAAAAGGACTCCTAGCTGGGCTTGACAGCACACATCTGCAATCCCAGCACTCTAGCAGGCTGAAGTAGCTACATAACAACTTTGAGTACAGTCTGAACAATTCATGAATTTACAATGGTTGGGTAGGAATTTGGGATTTGAAAAGCAGTCTCAAAAGAAAAAAAAATAAAACAAGGCTGGGAATGTAGTTCAGTGTGAAGGTCTTGTGTTCACTATTGAGCATGACAAAGACAATATCAACAACAAAAAACACTTCTCAATTTTGGGGATATATAACACACAAAAGACTAAATATTAGTGGGGTATGGTTGTGTGAATAAATCTTTGTAAAGGAACTTTAATGGAAACCTGTGTGAAACTCCCAGGCTAAGTCCTTGAAAGAGAAAAGTGTGTACTCCCACTGATTTTCTTTATTCCTGCTTTGTAGACTGGATGAGATTGCTGGAGCAAGAGCAGCCACTGTGGACCACAAGGGAGAAGCCACTTGTTTAAAAAAAGGCAGAATCACAAGGAAGAAACAGCTGGGCTCCAGTGATCCAGTTACTTGGAAGAGAAATTAACTTGTCCTCTGTTTAAGCATTATATTTAATTGTGATAAGAACACTAACATTTACCTTATATACTACCTGGTACCCTGATAACACATTTTAACCCTGCAGTACAATCTCATTAACAACAGGTCCAGGGTGAGTGTGTGGAGAG
>NW_004524595.1:14907772-14908741 GCF_000260255.1 Octodon degus | reverse complement strand
TGACTTTGCTATGCCAGTCAACAAAGACATAAAGGCTAGACATCAGAACTTTAGAAATTAGCTCTCTGTCTCAGACATCATCCAAGTGGCAGGAGGAAGAAGACTGGTGTCATCTCAGTAGGCATCTAGGTAGCATTTGATATTAAATATTCTTCCTTGTTCATTGCTCTTGTAAAATGGAGAGATAGTATATTAAAAAAATCTTATAAAAATATGCTCAGTGATAACTTGGTAAAGCACTTCTGGAAGGAATGGGTGAAAACAGAGAGGCCAGCTGTCACTTTTTAAATAGTTTTTATGATCTAAAGAGAATACAAAATAGTATGTTAAAACAAAAAAACAAACCAAACACTTTTAGACATGGTATAGAACTTCACCAAACAAAACAATAGGAAATTGACAATAGTTATTGTATTGCATAATGTTGTCTTCAAGTTAATTGTTTAGATTAGCAGGTATAGGAAAAATTGGTAAAAATTTATAAGAAATTAAAAAGAACAAAGAAAAAGAAAAATGTAAGCATCAACTGCTTCCCTCGATAGCCCAGCAGAAATCACCAATAGAATTACTCCAGCCGTCTCCTGTTTCTTTCCTCAGCTGTCGTTTCTCTGAGCTCACGCAGGCCCTTGTAGGCAGTCAGCTAACGTGACGTAATGCCATTGGGTATGGACTTCGGGAAGGAAAATGTCAACAGCAGTGAATGCTTTGTTTGGAAAAGTAAAAAGTATTGGTTGAATTAATAATTAAGCTTAGAATTGTCTTGTAATATAATGGTCATAAACAAGCCAGTTGTGCTTTATACACGAGCCACAGCTTACATGTCATGCCATCCAAGTGCATTCACTGCAAGAGAAATAAAATGAAAGGTAGTCAGGAGAGGCGGCTGGCAGGAGACCCAGCGTACTTCCAGGCGTCATTATTCTCAAGCTCTGAGAAAATAAAGCAATTATTTTTCATCTCCACCCCAGA